>NW_020837983.1:5764671-6085584 GCF_003676395.1 Aethalodelphis obliquidens | reverse complement strand
CACAAAAAAAAAAAAAAAAAAAAAAAAAAAAAAAAAAAACTACAATGAGGTATCACCTCACACTGGTCAGAATAGCCATTATCAAAAAATCTACAAACAATAAATGCTGGAGAGGGTGTGGAGAAAAGGGAACCCTCCTACACTGTTGGTGGGAATGTAAATTGGTACAGCCACTACTATGGAGAGCAGTATGGAGGTTCCTTAAAGAACTAAAAAGAGAGCTACAATATGATCCAGCAATCCCACTCCTGGGCATATATCCAGAGAAAACCACAATTTAAAAAGATACATGCTCCCCAACATTCTTTGCAGCACTATTTACAACAGACAGGACATGGAAGCAACCTAAACGTCTACTGACAGGAATGAATAAAGAATATGTGGTACATCTATACAGTGGAACATTACTCAGCCATTAAAAAAAGAACAAAATAATGCCATTTGCAGCAACATAGATGGACCTAGAGATTTTCATATTGAGTGAAGTAAGTCAGACAGAGAAGGACAAATATCGTTTGATATCGCTTATATGTGGAATCTGCTGTACAGCAGAAACTAACACAATATTGTAAACCAACTATACTTCAATAAAAAAATGTTTTAAAAAAAGACAGGGAGCATAAAGATAAAAAATTAGCATACATATTTGTAAAACATTTAAATAAATGTGATTTCCTAATGGCTTAGCAAAATGTAAGTAAAATTTCTTTTAAAAATAGAGCTAAAGTTACTTCCAGATGGCATCAATTTATTCCTTTCCCAGTTTCCATGATAGAAAAATGAGGAAGTCAGGGTGAAGAGCTCTCTTTTCTCAAAAAATTACTTGGAAAGGAACTCTACACCATCTCCAAATTTCTAACACACTTAGCTTAACAAGGAAATTAACTCTTCTTTGCAATCAACAATACAAAAGAGGTATGATGTACTTTGCATTCTGGGTAAACTCATGGGTCTTGCCCTCTTGCGTTCAAGAATATGTGAGGGTACAAACAGACTGATGTCCTGCAAAACCCTAGACTGACAGATAAAGCAGATATCGGGAAGATCTTGTTTGGGAGGAATTCTCATGAATTTATATATCCTAGACTGCTCCCCCTTTACAGTTTTGGATCAAACAAATGATTCTGAATCAAATGATTTTTTCATGTCTCCTACCTGACATTCCACAGGGTCCAGGTCTCTTCACAATTTGGCTCAAATTTCCTGGAAATTCTGCCAAAATTCAATCTTAGTTTGTGAATCTTGGCAAAGGATTCTGCTGGCCGCTCCAAGCTACCCCCAGCCAGGAACATGCACTGCCTTCCCAACCTGGAGGATCTGGTGGGCCAGCTTTACTGTGTGTTTGTGTTGGTTATCCTCCCCAAGTCCAGGGTGATGTCTCCTTTCCTGAGTTCCAGGTCTACAATTCCCTAATGTTGATCACCACATCCCAGAGGGAAGATAAAAATCCTGGGGCCATACTAATGGTGAAAAGTTCCTCTGACATGGCCAGTTTAGTCTTGGTCTCCGTCCATTGCCAGCCCCCCTGGATAGCACTCTTAACATTGTTTCACCATCCTTTGACATCCCTTCAAGGTGTCCTAAACACCCTTTTAACTACTCTTCCCTTTATCATGTGCCTCACAACACCATGGGTTGAGGGAGTTATAGTGTATCACTCCTATTTTATCATTTGGGGATTCTTGTAATAAGTTAAAATAGGTTTCTCTATAGTATCTCTCCTTGCATGAAGAATTTCAATCAGGGAAATTTCAAAACTTAAACCTAATTCTCTTAAAAATATAAGCTGCTATCTCCTCAAATTAATAATTACATTTAGAGCAATCTCAATTGTAATTTTGTGATTGCATTAAATCCCAAAATGTCTTTCTAAATGTAATGATTCTAAAATCCACGGTAAATTAAGCAAGTGAAAACACTCAATAAAATTTGGGGTGAGGGAAATACTGATATAACTTAAAAGCATAAAAAAGCTATAACAAGGAGAACATTTGTGTCTTAACATAGAACTCAGTAGATGGACTGTGAAATTTTTTAAAAATCCAAGAAAACATAATGTAATAAATATTAACAGTTAGATCTCAAATTGGAATATTTGTTTATCCAAAGAAAAAGTTATCTCACAGCATACACTAAAATACTTTATTGAGTTAATTTTTTAAAAAACAAAAAAAGGGAATTTTTTTTTTTTTGCTTAACTCAGTCTTTATAAGCATAAATTATACTCAAAATATAAAAAAGATGAGCTGGTTATGTATGACTTCAGGAGGGTGAGGATAAATAAACTTATGGATGTCAAAATTACCACAAACAAAATATATTGACAAAAGACAAAACAACAAAAAGACAGAAGTATCTATAGCATATATAATGCCATGGATATATGTATGTATACATTATAGTTAATATGTAAATGGTTTTTATAAATCAAACAGAAGAAAATGAACATGCCAATCAAAAGCTGGTAAAGAATATCTATAGGAAATTCATAAGAAACCACATTAAATTGGTCCATAAACATACAAAATATGTATAAGCTAAGAATCAGTGGGTATAGTCTAAAAACCAGTATTTCAAAGAAAAATTAAAATAAGATGCAATTTTTCACCTACTAAATTTACAAATATTAAAGAAAGTACAGTGTTGATGATGATGTAAAAATACTGTAAAAATACCATTCATTACTACTGATTGTTTAAATTGGTAATTTCTGAAAAGCAATCAGAAACATGTATCAAGAGCCTTAGAAATGTCACATTTTTTGACCTAGATATTCAAATGTTGGACATTAGTCCTGGGACAATAAAAAAAATTATGCACAGGTGTGGATACAAAGATGCTCATCATAATGGCATAATTTGTAGGAAAGGTTAGATTTTTTTAATGGAAATATATAGGCAAGTCAGTGTCAGGACATAAAGTCAGTAGGTAAAGACTCTTGCTTCTTACAACTATTTTCATCCACACATTTCCACAGGAATGCAGGGGCCAGAAATTCAAAGTTGTTAAAAAAAAAAAAACATGTTATAAGGATGGCCCTGATTGAGGCTAGTTTATATGAAAGAACAATAAGGGATTAAAGTTTAAAGTCAATGAAAAAACCTTTACCTTAAGATCATGTCAGTTCCAGATCTCTGAGACTTCAACATGCCTGACTGGCTCCATAGAAACTGACTGTCTGGAAATATTGGTAGACATTCGCAACCAGGGAGACATTCTGGGCTCATAAAGAAGTGTGTACCTGTAGTCTACTGAAATTAGGGTGATCATTCTCCCCATTCTGCCTGAGACAGTCCTGGTTTACTCTTATTGTCTGGGTATAAATGTTTAATTTGCTCTCAAAACCTCCCCCTTATTTGGATGATAAATTATATGTCATCCTAATGACCCATTTATTTTTATTTATTTATTTTTAATTACATGAATGAATCAACAGTTTAAATTTTATTTATTTATTTTTGGCTGTGTTGGGTCTTCGTTTCTGCGTGAGGGCTTTCTCTAGCTGCGGCAAGCAGGGGCCACTCTTCATCACGGTGCGCGGGCCTCTCACTATTGCGGTCTCTCTTGTTGCGGGGCACAGGCTCCAGACGCGCAGGCTCAGTAGTTGTGGCTCAAAGGCCCAGTTGCTCCGCGGCATGTGGGATCCTCCCAGACCAGGGCTCGAACCCGTGTCCCCTGCATTGGCAGGCAGACTCTCAACCACTGCACCACCAGGGAAGCCCCCATTTATTTTAAGTAAATAAATTCCACTCATTTTAATTAAATGTTGTTTTGACGCAATGGAACTTATTGAAGAGCATTAAATGAAATAGATCTCCTTGGGTAGGTTTATTCCTAGGCATTTTATTCTTTTTGTTGAAATGGTAAATGGGAGTGTTTCCTTAATTTCTCTTTCAGATTTTTTATTGTTAGTGTATAGGAATGCAAGAGATTTCTGTGCATTAATTTTGCATACTGCTACTTTATCAAATTCATTGATTTGCTCTAGTAGTTTTCTGGTAGCGACTTTAGGATTCTCTATGTATAGTATCATGTCACCTGCAAACAGTGACAGTTTTCTTCTTTTCCATTTGGCTTCCTTTTATTTCTTTTTCTTCTCTGATCGCCGTGGCTAAAACTTCCAAAACTATGTTGAATAATAGTGGTGAGAGTGGGCACCCTTGTCTTGTTCCTGATCTTAGAGGAAATGGTTTCAGTTATTCACCATTGTGAATGATGTTGGCTGTGGGTTTGTCATATATGGCATTTATTACAGTGCTTTGTGACCACCTAGAGGGGTGGGATAGGGAGGGTGGGAGGGAGGCTCAAGAGGGAAGGGATATGGGGATATATTTATACATATAGATGATTCACTTTGTTATACAGCAGAAACTAACACAACATTGTAATTATACTCCAATAAAGATGTAAAAAAATAATAAAATAAAATTAATAACAGATGTAGTCAAACTAATATACATTTTATTTTGGAATCAATATGTATACACATTGCTTATGTCTAATTATCTCCCTCACCTAAATATATGTGTGTATGTGTGTGTGTTTTGTGTGTGTATGTACATATCCCCATGCATGTTGTACATTTATCTCAAAGCTGTTTTATATTCTCCTATCTCATTACTGACTAAGGTCCTTTACCATAATACTTTGATTTACTTCTTGTAATGTCTGTTTACCACAAGGCATTTAAGAATGTGAAACCTGAAAAGCAGATTAATTTGAAGTCGTGAAATGCAGGCTAATAATATGTACATGAAATTGCCTTGAAAACAATAGTGAAAGGATTTTCTATAGATGAGTACATACATGAAAAAAAAAAGAAATAGCTCAATGTAAGTCATTACAGTATTTGCCAAGGGTGCTGTCTGTTATGTTGTTCTTCTCTTTGAGAACTCATGAGAGGCATTTCTCTCTGGACTCCTGAGTATCTGGTGTAGTTTTGTCTCCTGGACTCAACTGTAGAACTGGTCCTGTTTCCCACTTTGCATTCAGACATTGCTAGATGCTTGGAGACAACCATGATATTCACCTTCAGTCCAATCATGGCCCTAGAGTTCTGGGAGATAAATTATTAGGTCTAAAACTTAGACCTAATGTTTTATCTTCCCTTCAAACTGCAAATACTTGTTTTTCATTTTAACGGTTTAAAAGTAGCAGAAATATCATTCCAACCACCCACCATTAAACAATGTTTTCCAAAAGATACATATTACCGTAAGAATACCATAGGTGTCAGCCAGCATACATTGTATTTGTCAGGTCACCCTTCAAACAGCCCATGTCTTACCATTGTTACATGAATGATGTACTCCCATAGTGCAGTCAAGAAAAAAAACCAAAAACACAAAAAAACACAAAAAAACAATGGCTTATGTTATGATCAGGAGTTGATTGGGGAGTTTATTCCTGTAACTGGTATCTCCCTCCTGTTCCTTTATTTAGGTCAGTTTTATTGGTCCTGCAGCCACAGAAGGCTTTCACTACAAATGGCATCTGGCAACTTAGTCTCTGGTCAGTGTAAGGATATGATATAATTCTTCTTCCAATATGTAGAAGGTAATAGAGGCAGCTATTGACAGAGCTTCAAGTAGCAGGGCAAGCCTAGAATTGACTAATGCCATTTTCAACATTGGCTGGCAGAATGTAGGGACTTAAAATAGAAAATAGAGGCTTTAGGCAACAACACGCTCAGATTTTGTTTTCCTTCCTGGTATCTTTGGACTAAGCATCATCATTTCCTCAGCTATAAAGACATATTTTTAAAAAGACATGGTCGTAGTATCTTTGCAACTTTTCTGTAAATCTAAAACTATTCTAAAGTAAAAAGTTTATTTTAAAAAAAGGACAGTTGCCAACTACAAATTGGTAGTTACCATCTACCTCTACAAGGATTAAATCATGAGCTGCTGCAGCTGCTGACCTTCAACACCCCCTGAAAAAAGTTCAGGGTAGAGATCAGGAATGAGGCCCTCTATGCCCGGGGAAAACTGGCAGAACAGGTTTTCAGATAGTTAGATATTTTCAGAAGATTTTATGAGCCCAATTCTTGCATCTCCTCTTATCTAGAAAAGCACTAATATCCTTCGTGGTGACGTCTGCTCCTCGTGACTAGCAGTAACCTTCTGCAAAAAATAGGTGCTTGGGGGTTTTCCTGGTGGCGCAGTGGTTAAGAGTCCGCCTGCCGATGCAGGGACACGGGTTCGTTCCCCGGTCCGGGAAGATCCCACATGCCGCGGAGCGGCTGGGCCCGTGAGCCACGGCCGCTGAACCTGCGCGTCCGGAGCCTGTGCTCCGCAACGGGAGAGGCCACAGCAGCGAGAGGCCCGCGTACCGCAAAAAAAAAAAAAAAAAAAAAGCGCTTGGTTGCATGTACCCTCCTTCACCAAAATCACATATATACTGACCTTCCCCCCTACCTCTTTGGAGCAGTTTCTCAGAGCTATCTGAAATGCTGTCTCTGGGCTAACGTCCTCATTTTGCCCCAAATAAAACTTAACTCACAACTCTGATGTCAACACAGTGTATTTTTAAAAAAAATTATAAACACTCTTTGTGCTAGCTATAATGCTGCTAAACAAATATTTGCAGTTCTTCAAACTCCAGGCACATGGTAGGATTTCACTTTCTGGACCCCTGAAGTTACTAGGGCCATGTGACCACCTCTTGTCAATGAATTGGGGCCAGAAGTATTTCCTGACATTGCAGTTAGGTGCTGTTATAAGACACTGCTTTCTCTCGGGCACAGTGATTGAGAATGTTCTAGCTAGGGGATGTTCCACCACGCTGGGTCTTGAGCAATGATGACAAAGGAGCAGAGCAAAGTCCCAGCTGACCATCAATGGACATGCAGTGTGATATGAACGTTTATCTTTCAAGCCACTGAAATTTGAGGGCTGCTTTTTCTCACAGCATAATTGAGCATATACTGATGCAACATGCCAGGACTTTAGATAGAATGGAGGAATCCAAGTTTATTTGACTGTACTGTGTGTGTGTGTGTGTGTGTGTGTGTGTGTGTGTGTGTGTGTGGTTTATTAAATGGGTCCTTAAGCACTATTTAGTATAATTATGTTCTTGTTTGTCCAGCAGAGTTCAGGTTAACATCTATTGCTCTGGAGTATCACAAAGTTGCCTTTCATTGTCAGAAGTGTCTCAGTTTACACAACAAATTGTACAGTCATAACAGAGCAACTGCATGTTTCTAGCAAATGTATTAGACTTCATAGTATGCATTTTGCACACAAACCTCAATAAAAGCCTCCATTTTATTTTCCTAACTTTATTTTTAATTTCCTTTATTTTCCAATTTATTTAAAATATTCTCCATTTTGCTCTAATGTAGTATTTTTAATTTTCCATTGGGAAATAAACTGATATAGTAAGGTGTGTAAACAATTTATTTTAATTACTTAGTTTTAAATTATTAAAAATAATTTTTATTTTTAAACATGTTTGAAAAATTGTAAATGGCTTTCCTTCTTTTAATACTGTTACATGTCCTTCATCTAATATCATTTCCCTTCACATTCCAGTAAAGCAGCCCATTCTGGTGACTGATTAGCCCTGAGATTAACTACGTAATGTGCTATGACAGTTGCATCAGTCAGGACTTTTGACTGCAAGCAACAGAGGTAGATTCTGGCTGAGTTAAGAAGAAAAAGGAATTAAGAAGATATCAGGTAACTCCCAGAATCACTGGAAAATCTTGAAGCTAAGCAGCCATGGAAAATCCCCCCAAATCTAGAACCTTATTCAGTGAGGAAACAGCTTTAGCTGATTGGCCCTGCAGCCACGAAGAGAAGGTTCTTATTCTTTACTTCTTGAGTTACGAGTTCCTGAATCAAATTCTGATGTGGATATCCCTGACTGATCTTCTGGGTGCTTGTGTTCTACTGCAAAGAAGCCTGGAAAAGCAAAAATCTGGCATTTTCAGCAACTACAGTAAAAGACAGTCTTTGTTCTGTACAAAGATATGTAGTATGGGGAATTAAGTAAATATTCCCTTGGCCTTTGGTTAAGGGTTTAGATGCTGAAACAGAATAATTGGAGAACCAAAATAAATGGCAAATGTCTGTTTTAGGCAATGAAATTCAATACAGAATTACAAGTGGTCGTTACAGTGTACACACATGTGGCTTTGATCTACTGTTTGGCCAAATGTCCACAGTCCTATTTGTTCCCATGCACTGAGACCACAGCCACTATTTGAAAAGCCAGATACATTCATCCACTTTACACCAGTTAGAATGTTCTTTCTTCATTAATGACTGCATAGAAAAAAACTAAAAGGAAGGCAAATAGCCTTCTCTCTTACTGCAAAAAGTCTTCAATAACATCTTCATCCACATATTTAGGTGAAGTAACAGCAATTCTTCAGAGAAGAGTTTGCCCCAGACCTAGGAACAAGCCTACCTGCCCACTGTGAATCCATTTACCCAAGGTCCTAGCTAAATAAACTACCAACATTAAATAAAATGTTACTCTTCAAACTGAAGTTAGAAAACCAGCTCTGCTACTCAGTCACAATATGTCTTCAGATATCCACTGGTGTCATTTTTACCACCCATGAAATGAGGCATTTGAGAGCAATAAGATCCCCAAAGTGCTTCCAGATCTCAAATTCTATGATTCAGTAAATATAAGATAAATAGGCAGGATTGTGGCCAGGTATAGTCTCTGGACCTAAGCATGATATTAATATATGGAAGATACTTACTGAAGGTTGGTTGAATGAATGAATAAATTATGAATGGATGAATTAAATTAATGAATTATGAATGAACAAATATTTCTTTAATTCTTTGTTGAATGAAACATAAGCAGATCAAGGACTACCACTCAATTGAACTCCCTCTGATTATGTTTCCTCTTTTCAACTGATCCATAAGTTTTCTCCTTTTTCTAAACCAACACTATCACTAAGAACTGCTCAGCTAAAATGCTCTAACTGCACCTTTATTTCTATTTACTTTTTTAAAGTTTAGTTGAGTTATATTTTATACACTATACTATTTACCCACTTAAAGTGTACAGTTCAATGCTTTTTAGTATATCCACATTAGCTGTAAAACCAGTACCACAATCTAATTTTAGAACTTCTTAAAATTCTTCCTCCAAAACCCTGATACCCATTAGCAATCACTCTCCATCCACCTCCTACCCCCAGCCGTGGGCCAACACTAATCTACTTTTGGTCCCAATAAATTTGTCTCTTCTGGACATTTCATATAAATGGAATCATAAAATAGGTGCTCTTTATAACTGGCTTCTTTCAGTTAGCATAATATTTTCAAGGTTTGCCCATGTTGTAGCACTAGTCAATGAATCATTCCTTTCTTTGGCCAAATGACATTTACTTGTATGAGTATATCATATTTTATTTATTCATTCATCAGGTGATGAATATTTGTGTTGTTTCCACTTTTTTTGCTATTATGAATAATGCCACTATGAATATTTAGGTAATAGTTTGTTTTGTTTTTTATGAATGGATATTTTTATTTCTCTTGAGCATATACTTAGGGATGGAATTACTGGGTCTTACGGCAACTCTATGTTTAACCTTTTGCAGAACTATGAGACTATTTTCCAAAGTGGCTGCACCATTCTACATTCCCAGCAGCAATTTATGAGGGTTCTGATTTCTCCATCCCCTCACCAACACTTGTTTTTATGCCTTTTGATCATAGGCTTCCTAGTGGATGTGAAGTTACATCTCATTGTGGTTTTGATTTACATTTCTTTGATAACTAATGATGTTGAGAATCTTTTCATAGGTGTATTGCCCATTTGTATATCTTCCTTGGAGAAATGTCTATTAAGATCCTTTCATCATTTTTAATTGGGTTGTCTTTTTATTGTTGAGTCGTGCAAGCTCTTTATATATTCTGTGTACAGGTCACTTAGCCGATATATGATTTGAAAATATTTTCTCTCATTCTGTGGATTGGTTTTTGCACTTCTCTATGGTGTCATCTGAAGCACAGTTTTTAAAAATTTTTGATGAATATCAGTTAATCTATTTTTTCTTTTGTCAATTATACTATTTCTTCTTTAGTCAGTTCCAGAAAATTATGGGTTTCTAGGAAGTTAATTTTTGGCATAGAGTTGCTCAAAATTCTCTTTATTTGTGCAAGATCAGTGGTGATGTCCTTCTTCCATTCTTGATTTTTTTGATTTGATTCTTCTCTTTCTGGTATCATTGATTTTCTCTATTGTTTTTGAATAGATCATGCCACTCCCTTCTGGCCTGCAAAGTTTCTGCTAAAAGTCAGCTGATAGTCTTATAGGAGTTCCCTTGTATGTATCTAGTTGTTTTTCTCTTGCTGCTTTTAAGATTCTATCTTTATCTAACTTTTGCCATTTTAATTATAATCTGTCTTGGTGTGGACCTCTTTTGGGGTTCATTGTGTCCAAATAGAGGAAGACTCTCTGTGTTTCCAGGACCTGGATATCTGTTTCCTTTCCCAGGTCAGGGAATTTTTCGTTTATTATTTCTTCAAATAAGTTCTCTTCCCTTTCTCTCTCTCTCTTCTCCTTTTGGGATTCCTATAATGGGAATGTTAGTATGCTTGATGTTGTCTCAGAGATCTCTTAAAGTATCCTCTTTTTTAAAATTCTTTTTCCTTTTTCCTCTTCAGCTTGGGTGATCTCCACTACTCTGTCTTCCAGTTCAGTCATCCATTCCTCTGTATCAGCTAATCTACTGTTAATTTCTTCTAGTGTAGTTTTATTTCAGTTATTGTATTCTTCAGCTGTTTGATTCTTCTTTATATTTTCTAACTCTCTGTTAAACTTCTCACTGTGTTTATCCATTCTTCTCCCAAGTTCATTGAGCATCTTTATGATCATTAACTTGAACTCTTTATCAGGTAAATTGCTTATCTCCATTTTGCTTAGTTCTTTTTCTGGGATTTTGTCTTGTTCCTTCTTTTGCAGCATGTTTCTCTATGTCATCATTGTGCTTAAGTCTCTGTTTATTTTTATCTATTAGTTAGGTCAGTTGTATTTCCTGATCTCAGAGAAGTGGCTTTATGTAGGAGAGATCCTATGGGGACCAACAGCACATTTCTCTCTGGTCACCAGAGCTGTATGTTCTAGAGCTGGCCCCTACATAAACTGTGTGGGCCCTTCTGTTATGGTAAGGCCAACTACTGTGCATGTGCTGGTGGGCAGGGCTTGGTCCCAGCATGGCTTGCTGCATAGTCCTACACATCCTGGGGCTTGTGCTGGGCTGCAAGTGGGCAGGGCTGGCCCCAGCCCATTAGCTGCCAGTCTATGTCTCATGCAGTGGCTGCTGGCCCACTGGTGAACAGGGTCAGGTTTGAGGGATCTTTTAAATTTTTTCTTTCCTTGATTCTCTCTGGTGAGCTTCTAACTGGCTTACAGTTTAGCTTGATGCTTTCATGAAGCTACAAAGTTTCTTTTAATTGGTTACCACCACAACCTCCATTGTTTATAAGAATATACTTAGGCATGAATTTCCCCATGCTCTGTGTTAAATAGAGTCAGTTACTTTGGGGATAACTCATAGCTCTCTGCTCTATGGCCTGCCCTCTCCCTGGCACAACCTCTGCACCACTGATCCAGATTGGGTGTGGGAGAACAGTGACCCACTTCTTTAAAATGACACCACTGCCTCATGAGCAGTATCCTAGCCTAGGGAAGCAGCCTCTAGTCTTCTCAGCATGCCTCATCTAGTGTGTAAACTCCACCCTACAAGCAAGATTGGACAAGGTTCGTCAGGGCCCCAGTATGCTTTGCCTGCCATGCCTAGGGTAATTTCCACCTTATGGGCAAGGGATGGGTAGAGGAGGAGAGATTCAAAACCCTCAGTCACTCTTTCTGGGAACAAAGGCTCTGTAAAACAGATTCAGGAAGCAGACTGTATCCTTTGGGGCATGAAATGAGAGACTGCACAGTGTGGGAGGTGCAGGGTGATAGCACAGCCCTCAACTGGGAGCTGAGGGGGAGAGGGAGACCTGTGCTCTTGGCTGTACCCACCTGGAGTAGACCTTCCATCATGATGAGCTGGGAGCAGGGAAGAAGGACATGGTTTGTGGCTCAAATGCCACAAACTCTTGCTATTCTTATTGAGGTATAGCTTCTTGAATAAATGTTTATTTATTCATTAAATATAAATGTACTTCTTTCAAATACATTTCTAATTGTATGTCCTTAAGTCAGTTTCCAAACAGATTAACTTTTTTTAGTGACTTTTTCCAGTTATGGTTGTTTCATTGGGCAGAGAAAGTTTACAAAGCTCATTACTTCACCATTCCAGAAATCCTCTCTCATTTAGCTTAAACAGTTGTTTAAACTTCAAGAAGTTTTGATTAGCATGTCATACAGTTTATATTATAAAAACTTCCTGAAGTTAAAGTGTGCTGCCTCCCTTGACATCTTCTTTACTTTCATGCTTTTCATTCTATCAAATAATCAATTTGGAAGAACCAGAAAAATCAATGAAGATTTTGAAAAGAAAGCCTAAATATATCAACAAGTAATGACAATGAATAGAATAAAAGTGATTCCTGGGGCATAATGTGTCTGTACATGCCAATTTTGTGCCCATGTAGTTTCCCATTCACATATCTAAATTCAGGAATAACTGGGGTGGGGACAGGCGACCAGTCCATATTACTGTAAGTGGTCAACTTGAGGAATAATTTTCATTCATTTGAAAGGATGTGTAAATTAGTGTCATAAATTAGTCATTAGTGTCATAAATTAGTAGACTCTTAAGATGCACACTCAGATCTCATGACAGTAGTTTTTCAGTCTGTTTCTGTCAAGCTCATATAAACCATTTTTCCACTTTCATTTAGTTTAGTGCTTTGGTGATAAAGGGTTCTGAAGCCAAAATATTAGTTATTCTGATGTAAAAGCAGCTGAGAACACATAAATGGCTAAATTTTCTTTTGAGTCTTAGAACTGGTAAATGTTTTAGCCTTGGAAACCTTCTAATTTAATGTGGTCTAAATCAATGCTACACAAAACATGGTCTGCAGACCAGCCCTGGCCCATGGACTGTTTGTTACAGATCTGTAAAAAGCATAAAAATTGAGAATAAATGTTTATAAACATTTATACCAACTTGACAATGTAGCTTTATTTGAATCTATTAATAGCAAATTTGGGATTAATATTTGTATGTCTTTGTGTTTTTGTTTCATTTTTATACTTATTCATTTTCATCATACTTTGTAAAAGAATCAGTCCATGATAGATTGAAAATAAACAAAACAGTGCTTCGCGGCAAGTAGTTTGAGATATTTGAGCACAAGTCTATGCCCTCTCCTATCTTCTCACCAATTCTCCTATGAAGAATGATGATGCATAATAAATGTAAATGTTCCCATTTACATTTTCCATAAAATACAATCTTATGCTCTGTATCAGTTTTGTATTTTGTATAGCAAATTGCCACAAGCTTAGCAGTTTAAAACAATGTCCATTTATCACTCACAGTTCTTTAGGTCAAAAGGCTGACACACGTGGCTGTGTTCTTTACTTAGGGTATCCCATGGCCAAAATCAAGGTGCTGGCTAGACTGAGTTCTTGGCTGGAGACTAAAGGGAAAAGTTAACTCCTAAGCTCATTCTTGTTGTTAGCAGAATTTAGCTCTTTGCAATGGCAGGACTAAGGTCCCTGTTTCCTTACTGGCTATCAGCCAGAGCCTGCTTTCAGCTCTGAGACTCTGTCCATAATTTTTTGTCACTTGGCCTCTCTCATCTTTAAGCTAGTAACAATACATGGAATCCGTCTGCTTCAAATCTCTGACTTCCTCTTCTGTGACCTAAGCCATGTGGTTAGGTCAAGCCCACATGGATAATCTCCCTACATTAAGGGCAACTATGCCATGTAATATAACCTAATCACAGAGTAAAATCTCTCATGGTCACGTACCCAGGGATTATGTGGCCATGTCCATGGGGAGTTGGGGAGGAGAGAATATTTGAGGCCATCTTAGAATTCTGCCTACCACATGCCCTGCTGAATTTCATATCTGAATTTGGCAATTGTTTCCCTTGAATTCTGGCCAATAAAGGCTGTTGACTATTAAATAACATTCTTTACATAAATCTACCCTTTGTTTGGAGGAGGTCTTTTTCTGTATAAAATAGGTTAAAATTGTTTCATTTCAATGACCCAAATGATATTCACTAAATACCTCCTATTAAAAAAAAAATAGCAACTGTACCTGTGTACTATATATCATAATGTTTAATTTCAATGTCTCAGATTTCACAGAGTGAATAAAATAAAATTACTTCTTTAAAAGTTCATTTTTTGTAAACTTTCTTCTTTTAAAAAAACATTTCCCATTAAGAGTTATTCCGAAGGAACGCCTGTTGTTTCTGCTAACTTATTATAGATCCATCCTTTTATAACATAAACCACGGACTGTGTGATAAAGCATACCAGTTAGAACTATAAACAGATATGTTATAGATAACTTAAGTAATGTTTTTCTCTCCTGTGAATACAATTTGTGTCACTTAAAAGCTGGAATCAAAGGAAGCTTATTTTTAGAGATATTTAGAGCTAGGAGATGTAGCAAGCAATAGCAACACTAGCTAATTAAATCAAACACCATCCCTGGTCTCTGTTACCATTTTAGGGTTCAAGATGAAACAAGATGGAAAAAGTGCAGGATCCCTTGATAAGTATAACTTGCAACAAGTTGGCAAACTGCTAGGAATTAAAAGCCAAAAATAGCAGTTTTGCTGTGTAATTTTTTTTTTTTTGCAATGACATTATAGCTCCACGTCCCAGCTTGCATTACTCATTTTGTAAAATAAAGAGAAAACTATATTTTTTAAAAAAAACTTATTTTAAATAAATTACCCCACCAAATTGACCAGTTAAAAAGAAAATATTCCATGGGCTGATGGTATTTGAGGTTCTATACAGGAAAAAAGAGAACCAAATATTCTTTGACACTGAGAATAATACAACCAAATATAAAGTAATAATTGCAGTCAGTGCAACTTAACCTCTGCTTAGTATTATGGCTGTTTTTATTAACAGGAAAACATCTAAACCAGTACCTTGTTTCTGAATTGTAGTTTAATTTAATTAACGTTTTCATTGTTTTTCCATGTTGATGTTTCTATATTAAATTCATCTTAAGCAATGCAATCAAGAGACCAAGGGCTGTATTTCCCAGACATAAAAAGCCGACTTCAGAATATGGTAATTCTTAAAGATTGTGCTTCACCATGGAGAAAGATAGATGTGTAAAGACAAAGTAAGATAGAGTCCATTTTTCATTGGATAAGTTCAGGTTCATGATCTTTGCCTGGTGCCTGGATCATGTAGCTTGCTCTAAGAGTCAAATGATCCAGTCAGTTCTATGCTTACTGATTCTTTATTCTAATTATGTTTTGTCTTCCCATGCATCTGCAGGTGGGTAGTCCCCAGGAATTTGAATAAACATTTGACCACAGAATGAGCCAAGTACTGGCCAATAAACAAGAGTTATGAATGTACAGGTTCTGATAACCTCCTATTAACCTTTAAAAAGGGTACTGCACCCAATTTCAATATGTCTTGGGGGGGGCGGGGGTTTCCCCACTATCAACAAGCAATGCTCCAACACCAGCTGAGTCTCTCTCAATTCAACTCAATTCTTACACTATTTACCAGAAAATAGCATCAGATCCCACAGGTTAAGTAAGGGCTCAGTCCTACAAGACTGCCCCCTGCTTCAGATGTCATTCACAAGTCCAGGTTGTTACCTGTGCTTCTGCTTCACTGGCTACATATTGGAGATTCCCATGACCCCTTCCTTGGACTTCAGACACAAGTCACAAGTCCAAGTTTTACCTGTATGGACCAGCTATAAATCAGAGGTTCCCACAACCCCCTCTCTGGGTTTAATTAATTTGCTAGAGTGGCTCACAGAACTCGGGAAACCCATTTACTCACTAGATTACCGATTTATTACATAGGTTATTAAAGGATACAAATCAATAGCCAGATGAAGAGATACATTGGGTGTGGTCCTGAGGGTGGAGTTTGGAACCTTGCACGGTGACACATGGAAGCATTCTGGTTCCCCAATCTGGAAGCTCTTCAAATCCCCTCCTTTTGGGTTTGTGTGGAGGCTACATTACATAGGCATAATTGATTTAATCATTGCCTATGGTGATTGATTCAACCTCCAGCCCCCTTCTCCCCACTCCAGAAGTCAAGGGAGGGGGTGGGACTGAAAGTTCCAACCCTCTATTTGTGGTTGGTTGCCCTGGTGACCAGCCCCCATCCTTAGATGCTCTCCAAAAGTCACTCCATTAACATAAACCCAGTTGTGGTGGAAAGGGACTTGTTATGGATAACCAGGTACTCATTTCACCTTTATGGTTCTAAAGCAATTTCAGGAATGAAGACAAGAGACCAATTATTATAATAAGAGATGTTCCCTTTGCTCTTATTGCTCAGGAAATTCCAAGGGTTTGGGGAGCTGTAAGCCAGGAACTGTGGATGAAGACCAAATATATATGAGAAATATATTTTGGTCATCTGAACGACCAAATACATTTCTTATAAATCACAGTATTGCCACCCTGTTGGTGACGAAGGTGTACCCCACCTTAAATGGTGTGAGGTGGCTGAATATACAACAATCCTTGGCATTGGATAGATGAGATCAACAGCAGTTGATTAATCACATGTACTCACAGCCTGGGGGAGGACACTGCATGCCAGGTGGGGCCACGCAGGAGCTGCACGTGGTAATAGGCTAAAGAATCAGGGGCTGTGGGAGACAGGCTATGTAGTATCAAGAGGGTGAGGTGTCCCCTGGTTCCCATGGTCTATTAGAATAATTTTCCCAACTAGCAGGGAAGCAAAGCCTGTTAGGTTGAGGATTGAGTGGACTGCAACTGATATGGCAGATGGAAGAATGAGCTAGGCGAGGAGCCTTTTCCGCTGGGTGGGGGGCATATCTGGTGAAGGCAGGAGAACTCACAGTGAAGCCTTTGGGGCCTTGTCAGTTTCAAATATTTCAGGACAGCCCTTGAAATATCGTCTTACAATACAGCTCAAGTGAAGAAAGAGCTTGAACAAATCAAAACCCCAACCAGCCCTATCAGGAAAAGGAGCACACCCTGCCCACCGCAAATTTTCTCTGAAAATGATAATAATAACAACAACAATAATTCCACGACCTTATCTTAAAGTTCTAGGAGGAAGGACATTCCTTAACCTCCTCCTGCCTAGCTGCTTTATCACCTCTTATGACAACTCTTGATTGTAATTCTCATTATGATGTTTATTCACATATTTGTCTTCCTCACTTTTCCTGCATAAATAATCCCATTTTTTTGTCCATGGGCAAGACCAGGCTACTCCAGGAAGTGACTTGGTTCACGTTCAAACTGCTCCTTACTCACTTCCCTCTTGGCACAGAGACTGTCATTTCTATGATGGGATTTTTTCTGTTTTTTTCCCAGAAAAGTACTATTGAAGTTTTATTTACATGAAGTGATTCATTTCCACCTTTTTTGTCCCCCCTCCCCGGTGGCTTAGAAATTGCCAAAAAACCCAAAGTACCTCATGCTGATGCTGAATCATCTTTAGATGTTCTTGGAGTATGACTCTGAGTTCATGAATGCGCCTGTCACAGGAGAAACTGGCCCTCCACCTCAGCAGACCCTAAATGAAGCTGTCTTCTCTAAACTTGTCCATCACCACCATGGAAAGATGGAGAGTGTATGCAAGAAATGGAAGGAGGGAAAATGAAAGGGAAAGCGAGAGAGTGGGGTCGGGGGGAGAAAAGGAGAGAGACAGAAAAACAGAGAGAGAATTTTACAAGAATCAAGTGGATTCCAGAAGGCAGTGCCATTAATAACATGTGTCACCCTTGATGACATTAGGAGCCAAATTCTAGACTTCACAGCCAGCCACCAGGGGAACATTTTACCGGTACAGTCACTACATAAACTCCCATTTGGTCTTTTTTGGTACCCCCTACCCCGCAGGCATCCTGTAAATTTTCTTGACTTTATTTCATAAGATTTCTGAACTTGCACGTCCTCCCTGTACAGTAAGTGCCAGCAAGACTGAGGTCACAGCAACACCCACTGCTGGAGTTTGGGGGAAGGTGATGGGAAGCAGCTGTTCTGTTCTTGGCTCCTGCAAATCACCTGCTGCCTTACAGAGGATAAAACCCACTCCGTAAGAATTCAGCTTCCTTGCTTTTGTGCTACCTTCATTCATTCATCCATTCATTTACGTATTCAAAAACTACTTACTGAGCACCAACTATAGGCCAGGTATTCCTACCACACTGTTTTTTCTTGTCTGGATCTGCTAAGGGAAAGAGGAAGAGAGGAAAGATGGAAACACAGGTGCACTAATTCCATCCCACCCTCCTTCTTTGCCAATTTAAGTACTGGAGAAAATGGAACATAAATTTTAAAATAGCAGAAGGTTAAGGTTAAATAATTTTTAGAGTGAAGAGTTTTCTTTTCTTTTCTTTCTTTTTTTTTTTTGCGGTACACGGGCCTCTCATTGCTGTGGCCTCTCCCGTTGCGGGGCACAGGCTCCGGACGCGCAGGCTCAGCGGCCACGGCTCACGGGCCCAGCCACTCCGCGCGGCATGTGGGATCTTCCCGGACTGGGGCACGAACCCATGTCCCCTGCATCGTCAGGCGGACTCTCAACCACTGCACCACCAGAGAAGCCCAAGTGAAGAGTTTTCTTCAGTGTACTGTCTATTTAAGTCAACACTAGGTCAAATGGATTCCGGGTTGGAAAATTAACCTTAAATTACAGAAGTCAATTTGGTCATCTCACTTTGATCAGATAGTAGTACTTACCCCTGTGAATCTTATCTTTTAATATATGCAAGTATTTGCTATGTTTTTTCTAAGAACTCTTTCTCCAAGATTGCTATTGATTTTCAAGGTACTGGATCAGATTCTAATTTCCAGCAAACATATTATTTTTCAAATCTTACACAGGCTAACTATTGGATCCTAAAAGAGGCTGAGGAGAATTTTTTTCCTAAAGTACTAAGAAATAAATAGGTACTAATTGCAATCCCATATTAAGAAAAGATAACAGTGTCCCCATTGGTTTGAAAGAAAATTGAGGGTTGTTTTCTTCTTCTGAGCAGTATGTTAATGAATGTCCACTTCCATGGTTGATATAATCCATAGCCTGTTGAAAATCCTCATTTTCATACCCTAACCTCAGAAATAAACATTACAATTAGCAAACTCCTGAGTCTTTTGAGAAAAAGTGGTCAGTAAGAGAGCCTGGGAAGTATATGATGAGTCTAATAGTAGGAGATTTATTTTTTATAATTTTTGTAAACTAAGAAAAGCCTTCTTGAAAACCAATTAGATAGTTCATTGTTTATGTGATCATGTATGAAATACACTAAATATTTCAGATGACCCTGAGATCAATGAGAAAAGGCAAGGGTCTTAGCATCTCAATCTTCAGTGGGGTGAGGTCATGAAGTTACAAGAATTTAATTTAAATAAAAACACACATTCACACACACACAAAGCATTAGTCTTTTCAAACGTACAAAAAAAATTGTGTGTGTGTGTGTTTTCATAAACAGAGGGCATGAGCTCTTAAGTAAGAAGATTAAAACATTGTTCAAGCTGAGGAAAAAGGGAGAAGGATTATGTCTGTTGTTAGGATCAGTGCCACAGTGAAGAAAACTGCAGAGAGAGTAGAAATCATCCCCATCATTTGAAGATGGTCTTTTTCTCTATTTGATAGCCTGAGAGGGGTTATAGAAATGAAGGCTGATTTCCCCAGCCTCCAGATAAGACCCCTGGTGGCCATTAGCTGTACATGAGCCTTGTGAGACCCTGAGCAGAGAGCACAGCCGAGCTGCCTGGACTTCTAACCTGCAAAACTGTGAAATAATAAAAAATTTTGTTTGAAGCTGTGAAATTTGCAGTAATTCGATACATGGCAATTAGGTAAAGCAGGCAATCAAACACTGATTCTCTGCTTCCAAATGAAGTTCCAAATGGACCAGAAAGAGTCATGCCTCCAACCTGCCCTATCTCACTCCCAAAACTCTTGGTCACAGCTTTACGTCCTTTTTACCCATTCCCTACTTGCCGTGCCTGTCATATGGGATGCATGGTACTGTTTTTCAAGCTCCTTCCCCTGTGCTCTTGTATCTCCATCCTGACATCGTATCCTCGGGCCCACTTCATATGAAGCCTCTCCCGGAAAAACATTGGACTCCAGACCCTTGGAGCTCTGCTAACTCCCTCTCAGTTTGCCCCAACTGAGAAGGCAGGACCCTTGTAAATTCTTACACAGTTCATCACAATCACAGTTTCTTCATTACAGAAAAATGCTTTCCTGGAGGAAAAAAAGTAGATGGATACAGAAAACATTTCAGAAGACAAATAGTCAGGTTTGGAACTGACAGGATGAAGAAAAAGAGTCAGTAGTGTGGAGGCTGGGAAGCATGAAGAATGGTGAGGTCACCATCAGACTTCAGAAACTTAGAGCTGGCCTTTTAGGATGAGATTGATTTTATCATGCTGAGTGTGAAGTGTTCGAGGGACAATCAACTGGCCATATATTCCCCTTGGAACTGTAAGATCCTTGTGGCCAAGGACCCTATCTTACCGTGGTAGCTCCAGAGCCTTTCATAATGGTGAGTGCATTTTAAGTGCTCGCTCCTCGAGTGAATTAATAGAGATAGAAATTATTCATTTAACAATTATAAGGGCTCAATTGGAGTTTGAAGGGAAAGGTGTTAGAGGTAACCATGAAGAGTAGGAAAGCACCAGTCTTAAGCCACAAATTAACATTTAAGAAAAAAATCTTACAGGAAGCCTAGAAGAGATAAAAGCCAAACACAGGTTAACTGTTAGATGGCATTACAAACTTATTATTAATTTGAGGGTGTGTGATTGTTGTTGTAGATTTTTAAACCATCTTCTGTTGGAGAGACATACTAAAATAATGGTGGGTGGAGTAATTTGGGGTGAAATGTCTTGGTTTTGATTTAAAATACTTCCCAAAAAGTGTGAAGAAAGAGGGGGTTGAGAATAACGAAGCAGAAAATTGGATGATCATTAAAGCTGGGTGACACGTGCATGGGGATTCAATAGACAACTCTCTTTACTTGGTGCTTGAAAATTGCTGTGATGAAAGGAAAGAAAAAAGAGAGAGAAAGAAGGGAGGGAAGGAGGAAGGAAGGCCACTCAGAAAACAAATGAAGAGTTGCAACAGGTTGCCAACTATTTTTCATTGACATTACTCACTGAACCTTCTTAGTCTACTCTAAATCCAATTTGTCAGACTCTAGGGATTTACATCTGTTTCTAAGCCTTTAGAGTTTTCATTCTTCTATTCATTGAATGTTTACTACAGGGTGACCCTGGGTGAGACCTTATGCTAGGATTGGGTTGATTGAGTAACAGATAACCACGTTGTGTGGGAAACCCACAAAGATGTTATTTTTGCCATAAAATATAATTACTCTGCAATTCACCATGGGAACAGCCTCCCTGAACAGCTGTAAAATACACAGGCACAATGATCCTTTCTCCATTTTCCAATGTCCTGAAAACAAAAATTCACCATTATTACTCTATTGTGTCACTACTTAAAACCAAGGCCTCCAATCAACCTGACTCCATCAGAGGAAGGAAGGTTTGGAAGAAGAGACTGCCTGCTTCAGAGAGGGAGCTGCAACGGGATGGGCAATGCAGGCAGAAAAGATACCAGACAGCCCCAAGCAGCCTCCTGACCTAGTCCTATAACAACCCCAACAGAGAAGTGAATCTCCTTAATGGAAAATAGATGTTTCTTACTTACACCTATTACAGTTCTACTCTTAAACATTTCCTGCCCCCTAAAAGCTCTGCTCAGCTAAGGGGAGGTAAAGGAGTGGGGAATCCCTGATGTCTCCAAGTGCAGTCAGGATGAAGCAAAGCAGACAAGATTACCTGGAAAATGCCTTCTTCTTTACTCATCCCTTCCTACTCAGGCAGTGCAAGAGAAAGAAAGGAGCTTGGGGTGGGAAAATATGGAGAGTAGGCAAATAATACCTCGTTCTTTGTTTCTGATTAATTCTGTTTCTCTGGTGGCATAGGACCGTGACCCAAAAAGGATGAATTCTGCAGGCTTTATTAGATTTCAGTATCATATTTGGAGGAGACATGCAGCATTTCGGACATGTACACAGACTCTTCTTTTAGGTCTAACAGAAGAGGAAAATGACATCATGCTAAGGACAGGAGCTCAGAAAAAATGATCTAGAAAGTCTAATTTAGTAACCATCTGGCTCTAGCATCTTGAGAATAAATCACAGTGTAATGTTTCAAAAGGCTTCAGGGCTTTAGGCAAACCTAAGACTCAAGATTGGATATTGGCTCTGCCACTTACTGGTGTGAAAAATTCTCTGAACTTCCTTGACCCTTAGCTTCCTAACTTTCAAGTCAGGTTAGTGGGCTAATAATGCAGTCCAGGGTGGTTGTGATGATTAAACGGGGTATTCATGTGCACAGGCAAGGTGTTATTCATGTGACTGAATGATGTAGATGTGAACTCCTCAGACCAAAGCTCAGGTGTGTGAAAATGTAAGTTTACCTTTTTCTATGGTTGAATTTAGACAGTATAATTAAATCTAGTCCGTTCCAGGTAAATCAGGTTGATTCAAAGTATTCTCAGTCAAAAGTGGTGGACGTGGTCATATTTGAGAGTATGAGTGTGAACCTTTTTCCTTTGAGTGGGGCAGGGGGTGGGGGATGCTACAATAAATGGGAATGGGGACCATTCCCTCTGGATCAAACCCAAGCAGCTGGAGTTGGGCACATGGCTGATGTTGGCCAACAGGCTAGCCTCACCCAGTACATCAAATCAGCAGTGAACAGGAAGTGAGGGACACTAGAGAATTTATCCTGGCAGCAGCGGCAGCAATGGCATCCAAAGTCCTATTCTGGGAGTGGCAGAGGTTGACAGCAGTGATGTCCTGTGTCTATTTCTGACAGGGGTGATGCAGTGGTGGTGTCATCCACATCTCACCAGAAACTTCCTGTGTTGTGGTTTTGGCTGGAGGTAATTCACCCTTTTTCTTGAGCCCACTGTTTCTGAAAACTCTCTGGTATCCTTACTGTAAATTCCTTTAATGCTTATGTTAACCAGAGTTGTTTCTTTGTTTCTAACCAAGGATTCTGACAATTCATTTAAGCATTTCTCCTGGCATCTCCCTGAGAGGGTGGTGGGGTGAGGCATACAAGCTCCACAGGGATTTACACGGCAGCAGCTCATTCAGAGGGGTCTCCTGGATGTCGTTCATGATCAGTTAGTTCCACACAGACATCTGCGGAGATGTATGTGGTTCTATCTAGTCTTTAGTCATCATCCCCTCTCCACAGCAGCCACACCTGAGATGTCCTTGTTCCTATCTGGCCCCTCGTCTTATGGTTCACACCACATCTACTATGGGCAACTCCATACTGCAGGTCTTCCAGCCTCATTCTCAGATGCTGGACAATGTCAGTCCCATGGAAAGAATCTGCTGTCCCTGCACCGCATTAAGGGATAAGGAGGATCTGTGGTTTTGCCTCAAGTCAGTCTGCCCTGGTGCTTCTGTTTGTCTAATCCGTAGTGGCACAAGGAACTATGGGGTCTTGCTGCCTCCCAAGACCCTGACAAGAAGTGGAATATAGAACTCCTCGATATTTGGATCCCCAAATCTGTCTGGGGCTTCTATGGCCGTCCCCTGGGATTCAGTCCAGCGTAGGAGGAGGGCAGGTTGCAAGGACTGGTTCTTGAGGACATTCACCAGATCCTAGTGTTTTCCAACTCTCCCCCAGCCCCAGATCCAAGGACTGTGTACTTCTCGGGGGGGGGGGGGGGAAGAGTGGCCCAGGTGTACCACATATTCATCCACTTTTATTCCATGTTTATTGTCTAGACCAGGACTTTGGCACATATATCACTGTTTATTTAAAAAATGTATGCACATGACTACTTTATAAATCATATTAGAATGTATGTAGTGCAAAACAGTAGCTTTTTTCTCACCATTACCATCCCCCAAGTTATTACTTTTAAATATTTTAGCCGTTTCTTTTACAATAAGATTATATTGCTATTTATTGATTTGTCTATTACCTTTCTCTTATGAAATATGTATATTTAGTTCTATTACATTTCCCTCTTCTTCTGTCCACCCTTCCATTAAAAATGTTATGAAAACACATTAAAAGACAAAGATATAGCACTGAAAGGTAGGACAGTGATTTGACTGTCAAGCAGCTTAATGTCAGAATATGGAGGAAACAGCTCTATATTTACATAGGTGAACTAAGAATTACAGCTGATAAAATTTGATGTGAATATCAAAAATGATTATTAAAAGAGAATATAGATAAAACAAATATACTCATAAAATTATACAAACTTAAGAGGAGGCAAAGGAAGATGTGGGGTGGTGATAGGAGGAAAAACATGTTAAAGTATTCATTTTACACAGAAAATAATCAAAATACAGTACGTACATTTTCTGCTTTGTTTAACAGAAAAGATACTTTTGAATAACTTAAGGATAATCACAAGCAGAATTAAATCAGGATTATTATTTCCTAAATGAATAGAGAAAAGAAAAAAAGAGGAAATCTCAGAAAATAAGGAAGGGTAGTTGACATGACTGCATAAAGATAATATAAGAAAAGGCCTATTTTTACTTGTTTTTTTTTTTAATGTTCTAGAGTTTCCCCCCCAGCTTTATTGCGGTATAATTAACAAATAAAAATTGTACCTATTTAGGTTATACAGCATGATTTTTTAAGGTGTACAATGTGACTTAACGTATGTATACATTGTATAACATATGTATACTTAACATATATAACATATAAGTATAACATATGTATACTTAACATATGTATACATTGTGAAATTATTACCACACGCAAGTTAATTAACACCTCCATCACCTCACATGGTTATCATTTGTGTGTGTATGTGTTTGGTGAGAACACTTAAGATCTACTCTCTTAGCAAATTTCAAGTATATAATACAGTATAATTAACTATAGACCCATGATGTACATTAGCTCCATACAACTTATTCATCTTACAGCCAAAAGTTTGTACCCTTTGACTGACATTTCCCCATTTCCCCGGGCCCCAGCCCCTGGTAACTACCATTCTATTCTCTCTTCTATGAGTTTTATATTTTTAGATTTCACATATAGATGGGATTATACAGTATTTGTCTTTTGGTGTCTGGCTAATATCATTTAGCATAACACCTTCCAGGTTTACCCATGTTGCTCCAGATGGCAAATTTCCTTCTTTTTATGGCTAAATAATATTCCATTGTATGTATATGCCACATTTTCTTTATCCATTCATCTGTCCATAGACAGTTAGGTTGTTTACATATCTCAGCTCTTGTGAATAATGCTTCAGTGAACATGGGAGTGCAGATAACCTCTTCTAGATCCTGATTTCATTTCCTTTGGATGTATACTCAGAAGTAGGATTGCTAGATTGTATGGAGGTTCTATTTTTAATTTTTTGAGGAATCTCCCTCCTGTTTTCCATAATGGCTGTACCAATTTACATTCCCACCAAGTGTACAAGGGTTCCCTTTCTCCACACCCTTGCCAATACTTGTTATCTCCTGTCTTTTTAATACTGGAAACAAACTTATTTTCAAATCCAAGCTCTGCATAGTCTAGCTGTGTGGTTTAGTCAAGTCTCTGAACATCTTTGTAACTCAGTCTTCTCATCTGTATAATGAAAATAAAATGCCCACTTCATATGGTTATTGCAAGATTGAATGAGATCAAACATGCCTCCTATTGCATGGAATCAGTAAAATTTCACATTCAAAGTAGCATAGTCCAGGCATCTCTTGAAGAACATAAAGGAAATTTAATTCAAAACTTAAAGTATGACTTCATAAAATACAGTTTTCTCATAGCCCATAGCTTCTTGAGAATCCCCATTCAAGTCCCCCATTAGTTTACACATCACCAAGCTCTCCTTGGTCCATATCAGCTCTTGTTCTCATAGTCCTTTCCACCCTTCCCCCTGAACCATCCAGTCTTGTCTCTCTCTACCCACTTTCCTGATGCTCTGTTTAAAAATCATAAGAAAATGACCACAAATTCAGATCTCTTCTTACAGGAGAGAGGATGAGGGAAGTTGCAAAAACTCAGGCAGAGAAAAGAAGGAAGTGAAATTGGAATTATGCTTTAATAATTTTTATCCCCATAACATATGTAAAGTGCCTTACACATAATAAATACTTAATACATAATTATTTCCTTTCTCAATGGCTCCCAACATTTCATAAATGCTTAGTCTTTGTTTTTGATATGTCTTCCATAAATAAAAATAATTATTTAATCCTTGAACACTAAATTTCTCAACACTCTCTCTCCAACTCTACCAAATTAGCAATATGAAAATGGGCACTGCTTCACAGGAGAGGGACTGCTGTTTTAAAGCAAACTTATGATTCAGATAAAATTTAAAACCTATATTACAATATGAATAATCACCTCCTCAAGTCTCTAATCTATGCTTGATTTTTTTTTTCATTGCATTTTCTTAAAGCAAGGCACACCTGCACCTCATACCATCCCCGAGGGGGCCTAGAGTGAAACTAGACTCTGCAAAAGACCCCCTTGGTGATTCCAACTTTTTTAAAAGTAAGAGTTTTTTCTCCTGACATTTTAGAAGTGTTATTAAAACTCACTGGATTCTTGGGATTTGGAGAGGGAAGAAAAGAAACAACTGAAACCTTGATTTTCCTCCCCTGGATATCATGTTTGTTTTGACATGTGGGTGTGGTGTGCTTTTCTGGCAATGACTGCACAAATTCAACCCTGGGTGTCTACAGGACACAGCACAGCCATGTCTATGTTGCTTGGACAAGGAGTATTGCTTTTCTGTCTGCAGGTCATTCACCCACAGCTGCTGGGTTCAGGTGTCATAGCACCAAGTTGCTCTGCTCTTTCATTAAGATCTTAAGCTACATACTTATGTGTCTGATAACAAACAGGGAGAGGGACTGTCAAAAAGTTCAATGTAGTGGTAGATGGAGATGGGCTTTGGGGTCATGGATCTGTAGGAAAGGTACAGGTTGCAAGTTTCTGACCCTTTGGACAAGACACCATTGTCTTTTGTATGACACGTTTCTAACTGAGTGTCAGGATGCCATCATTTCTGCCCCATCTCTTTTTCATTCTGCAGTTCTTTCTGCCTCCTATCTCAGTGGAAGGTCTTCTCAGATGTCTTTGAAAGTTTCAGGTTGCATATCCCTCATATATCTTGGCACTTATGTAGAGAGTGATATATGTTTTTTTTGCAGAATTTCTTCTGCTGAAATGAGTTCTAATATTTTATTTGCTTCAGTCATCATCTTTCCTTTCCTCTGGCCATGGATTATTCTGCTTCAGCCATACACAGTGGACTACTTGGGGTTCACACATTCATCATATTATTTCACACCTCCATACCTTTGCATGTGCTGCACCCTCTACTTAGAATTCCTTTTCCTTAGAGCCACAGACATAGAAAAAAAACTTATGGTTGCCAAAGGGGGAAAGGGGGGGGATGGATAAATTGGGAATTTGGAATTAACATATACACTCTACTGTATATAAAATATATAACCAACAAGGGCCTACTATATGGCACAGAGAAATATACTAAATATTTTGTAATAACCTATAAGAGAAAAGAATCTGAAAAAGTATATATAAAACTGAATATATATATATATATAAAAAACTGAGTCACTTTGCTGTACACCTGAAATGAATACAACATTGTAAATCAACTATACTTCAATTTAAAAACATTTTTTAAAGAATTACTTTTCTTCACTTCATTTAGCTATCACCAGTGCTTGTCTCTCAAAACTCAAGTCGTGTCACTTCTGCCCAGAAATCTTCCTTGACTCTCCCATTGTGCTCCCCTAGCAGCCTGTAAATACCACATAAAACCAATATTTCCTGAGCACTTATTAAGAGCTAAGCATTGGGTTAAGCACATAACCTCTATTAATTCATTTAATCCTCATGACAATCTTATGTTGAAAGAACTGTTAGTTAGAATCCTTTTACAGACAAGAGGAAGAGATGACGAAACATTAAGGAACATGCCCCAGGCCAAGCTGGTGGTGAGGTCCAAATATAAGTGCAGGTCTGTCTGACTTCAAAGCCTGTCCTCTTTAGCAATAGATTATTTTACCTTTTCTAATAATTAAGGTATATGTGCTGATATACTTTAATTATGGGAATGCTTTCCTGGCTCTTCCATTAATTTGAAAGTTCCTTGGGGTCAGAGCTAAAATCTTACTGCAGCATATACTAGTCAACTGCCTGGCTTAGATCAAGGGCTCAACACAAAGAGCTGTTGAATAAATAAGAGTGGAGGTCTCTGTTCTGTCACTTTCTGTGTTCAGTTTACATTAGAGTACGTCTTTTCTCAGTAAAACTGAAACTCAACTTCACCAGGTCAAACCATGCCATATGCTAGTGAGGAAAAGCAGAAGGAACCCGAGGCAACTGCCATATTGGCAGCTCTGAGTCGAGTGAACAGGAAAAACAATGTGTAAGTGCCCATGGATGCCAAGCTCCAGGGATGAATTAGTTTGTGCAGCTGGGAGTCAGTGGCAGCCAGCCCACCAATTTCACACAGGAAGCAATCATCAATAGAGGAACACAGACAGAGGGCAGGAGAAAGATACCCTGTGAAACTAAAAACTGATTGAGAGAAATCCACGTTAAGTCCAAATAAAGAACAAGATGGTGTAGACAAGATTAAATGTAGTGTCTATTTCAGTAGTGACCTTACAGGACTGACTACAGGATGTGCCTGAGCATTTGCGGTAATCAAATCACCTATAGTTAGGACTTAGTAGTGACTCCCAGAGAAAGAGATCCAAGATTTGCTTAGAGAATTGTACCAAGGAGAGAAAGGATCTGCACTCATGGAAATAACTATGTGGTAGTTTTCTAGGCAGTTTTGAATCCCAAGCTCACTTACTTAAGAATGAATGGGAGTGTATAAAAGCAAACATGTGGCATAGATAAACAGATAAGGTGATGAATGAACAGTCCTACTGAAAGTAACAGACTAGGAATTTGAATGAGAAAAAATATGACTGTGGATGAGATCTGTGATGAGGAGAGGAGAGAGTTAGGTATTTTCCAGGAATTTTGAATGTAGCAATTTTAGGGGGTCATGTGTTATATACATAGCTGGAGAAGTCATACAAGTGTGACAAACAGGGAAGAAGAGTTATGTAGTTAGGTAAGATTGAAAAGTGACCGCAGAATGGGTTTCAGATGAGACAAAAGGGAGAGTATAAATGAATGTGTATTTCTGCATAAGGGTAGGCATGAGAAAACTGGGTAGGAAATCAGGGAGGCAGTGTAATGGATAATGAAAAGCAATGAACTGGCAGTCAGTGCTGGGTTCCACCCACCAGCGGGTCGTTATGTGAGAGGACAAATCAATACATCTCTGTGGCTTACTGTTGGACTATGTGGGCTCAAAGCTCATCTAGCTCTGAAAGTTTATGACCATATCGTAGCTTAAAAAATAAATAGACCATCAAAAGGAAAAGAGAAGTCAAAAACCTTAAAAAAGCAAAATGGAGTGTGCCAGATGCACATAATAGAATTCATAGATAGATAAACTGAAGGTGAGGAAATGAAAGCCAAAACACCAAAAATAGGAGTAAATAAAAGGAGTTCAGAGGTGCACTAAGATGTAAGCTCCCTGAGGGCAGGAGCTGTGTCCATCTTGCTTCTCACTCTGTCCCCAATACCTAGAACAATGTTTGGCTCATAGTGGGTGTTGACTTGACTGGAAAGATGGGCAATGCCAGATTGTTATAGAGATCCAAACAGGGCACTGATCTGGAAAGCGTCATGGAGGAGATGGTCAAAAGAAAAAGATGTCCAATAAGCACAAAGTATTCACAAGTCATCAACATCATGTATCTGTATGACTGATACCTTACATGGGGATTGCCATCAACTTACCTTACTGCATAACCCGTGCAGTAAGTGCACCAGGACATGGGCCACATGAAACATTGGCTTGAAGCTAAGTGTGGTGACATGGAATTAATTCAGATATTGAAAGGACTTTAAAGCAGTACAGTACTTGCCAAGTTCGTTTTTTTTTTTTTTCTTCATCCAAAAGCATGTGTTTTTCCACAGAAGAACACCAAGGGGCCTTGATCATGAATCCATTTTTGTATTGCAGGACCATTCCTGAGGGAATACCTCAATTATACTAAAAACCTTCCCCAAATAACTCCAATGTCTTCAAGGTTTAGCCCCAATTGTTTTTTTTTTCCAAGTAAAGCAGGTCCTCTAATTTACAACTCACAGCTTTCCAAAGAGTAGGAACTTTAACAAGGCGTCTACATTTACCTATCTTAAGTTCAAAGACTATATGGACTTACTTAAGCTTCCCTGCCTCATTTCATCACCCACAAATCAAGAGCTTGGATACAGTAATGAGGTAAACCAAACCAGAGGTCCACAGGCATTGTCAGAGGACGCTGGCCAATAAGTTGGGCCAAGTTTTCCAGGGTTCAACATGGCATTCCTTTCATCCAGCAGTCAACACATTTGCATTGAACACCTGGATTGGACACTGTACTAGGTGCTAGAAAGATTCATAAGTCAAAGTGTCTCCCCAGAAGGCTTTATGGTCTAGTGGGAGAGACAGACAGGTCCACATCTAAACAGGAAGGGAAAAGAAAGAGAACTGATATTTGTTAAATATCTGCTGGAGGCCAGGTACTGTGATACAGGCATCATCTTCTCTTCTTTATTTAATCCTACAGTCTCTTTTACAGACAAGAAAACTGAGGTTCAAAGAGGGTATTTACTTAACCCAAAGTCACAAACCTGAGTGTAGCATAATACAATAGGCATCCAGAGCTTTTTCTCCTTGAAAATCCATTCTCTCGTCCCTCTACCATACTCAAATGCAATTTTCAAAAAGTGAAAATAACAGTGGTGATAAATGCTATACTAGTAGTAGTTTGAACAAAGGGCTATGGGAGTGCAAAGGGCACAGTAAAACTGTGACTAGGAGAGGAAGGGGGTCAGGGAATGCATCACCGAGGATGTGACATTTGAGCTGGGCCATGTTAAACAGCTGGAGTTAGTCCTGCTGGATTACTAATGTGTTGATTTTTTGACTACACCTCTTGGGCACTTACCAGAGCCACAAAGTGAAGGAAGCAATAATTCTTCTCTGGTCACCAAAACTGCTGAAATGCAGTCACCTGCTATTTCTACACCCACTGGTTTCACACAGAGAGTTTCTCAAATAGGGTTACAGTTAGAGGATGTTAGCTTAGGGAGTAGCAGGTGTGTGGATGGAGAGGGATGTGGGCCATGTCTGTTGGGAAGGGGAGCGTCATGGTGCTTTTGGGCCTCTCTTGTTTGTATGCTGGGACTAGAGGTACCAAGAATAGATAAATGGAAGCTCCAAAGAGGATCTGCAAAGGCACATGGTACAATTCTCGTCTGAGAGTTGTTTTAAAAAGAAAGATCTCAAGCATGGATTTTTTTTTTAAGAAGCAGAGCTTCTGTTTACTTATTGATGATAAATCAACAGGGTTGCATGGCAGCCAAATGGGTCTTTGAATGTGCTGCTTCATTTTTCCCATTAAGTCTAAGGAGTGTCCCAGAAATGGAAAAAATAAGGCATTAAACTTCAGTGAAGCAAAATTTGGAAAAATGTGTGTGATCCACTGAACAAAAGACACTGGGTTGGACATTAATGGAAAGAAACTTAGAGTAAATTATGGAAAGTTTAGTGACTATGTACTCTGAAAATTAAGGAAAATAATGGAATGCCCACATAAAGCACAGAGAGTCACCAAGTGGGGAGGGAAAGGGAAAAAAATTGAAAAGGTTTTTAAAGCACTATGATGTTTCTCTATAGGAGAAGGTGCCCAAAGGCAATAGCTGAATAACTACAAGCCAAGTGGCTGAAGCAGAGAATGACTGAGCAGTTCCCAGGTAATCTTCCCTCCCAGGTTAACTCCCCTCTTATAAATGATTCCTCCCACTGTGACCAGTGATCTCTCTAAAATTCAGATCTGATTATATCACTCCTCTGTTTAAATGCCTTCAATGACCTAGTCTCCAGAAAAAGTCCAAATTCCATGGTGTGCCATGCAAGAACTACCATAATGCAGGCATTCTTACTATCCAGCTTTGTCTCTCCCCTTTCCCAACTCACACTTTATTCTCTAATTGTGCTGAGCTATCTGAAGATACGCCCAAATCGACCTTTGAAATGTTGAAAATACTATTTCTCCTACCTGGAATGCTATGCTTCACCACTATCTTCTTTTTCAAATATTTGAAAATAATGTTTGAAATAAATGTTTCAAATATTTTGGGTGTTTCAAACATTTTGTTTCATTTTGTATGAACAAATCTTTCAATTCTCACAAGAACTTGGAGGTAGAAGACAATTCTTATTATCATCCCTATTTTATTGTGAGAAAACTGAGATTAAGCCTTTTGCCCATTACTTAAATCCAGCCAATCTTGTTTCCCAGTTCATGATCTTAACATCTTAATAGGCAAAGTATGTGCTGTAGTGGAGTTATGTATAAAGTGCTCTCTCAAATCAAAGACAAGAACTGAGCCCAGAACTGAAATTCAGGAAAACTTTCTTGGAGGAGCCGAGACCTTTCTTGTGCTAACCTCAGGGTCAATACAGTGAATCACTGCCTTAGCTAGTTGAATGAGCAGACCCACTTACCTCAAATTAGGTGAGAAGAAAGAAACCAGGGTGGTAGTCAGATGATTCAAACAGGTGTGACATACTCTTTGTTAAATATTAATATTTTTATACCATTTGGGAAATAACTATTGCCCCCAATATCCCCAAGTCCCACCCTTGTCATCCTGGCCATCCTAGCTGCAATGCCAGCTTTATAAGATTTAAGCTTCCAAACAGGTGTGAATCAGTTTCTATTTTTGCTATTCTATTCCATTGACCTAATTCTCTACACCAAAAACGCACTGCTGTAATTAACTATAGGTTTGTAATAAATCTTGATATCAGGTAGGCTGAGTCCTCCTACTTTGTTTTTCTTCAGAGGTGTCTCAGCTATTCATGGCCCTTTGTTATTCTGTTTATGTATTTTTTATGTTTATCAATGTACTTTGTTTTAGGTATCTATTGCTATAGAACAAATTATTCCATTAGTGGCTGGAAACAACTCATACTTATCTCACAGTTTTTGTGGGTCAGGAACACTGGAGTGGCTTAGCTGGGTGGGGGCCTCTGGCTCAGGGTCTCTCATGCTCAAGTTGTGGGCAAGAGCTGGATAGTCATCTCAAAACTTGACCTGGGGAGGAGTCACCTTCAATTTCCCTCATGTGGCTGTTGACAAGCCTCAGAAGATCCATGTCCAAGTTCAGCCACTCCGGCCTCTCCACAGGGCTGCCTGGAGATGTAGAAACTGGCTTCCTCCAGAGCAAGCAATCCAGAGAGAGTGAAAGCCAGCACCTGAGGCAGAAGCCACAGAAGTGACATCCCGTCGTGTCTTCCATATTCTATCCGTTAGAAAAGAGTCATTAAGTCCAGTCCACCCCAAGGGGAGGGGATCACACAAGATATGAGGAAGCGGGGATCATTGGCAGCCATCTTAGAGGCTGTCTGCTATAATTTACTTATTTTAAATGTAAATTTTTAAAATAGAAAATACCTTCTCATAGTTAAAAATTTTACATGTACCAGAGGCCATATAGTAAGAAGTGTCCCTCACACTCCGTTTGTCAAGTTCTATGAAAAGTATTACTGAAATTTTGACTGTAATTGCAATGAATCTAGAGATTTGAGAATTGGTATTTTTGTGATATTGAGTCTTTCTCTCTCCATGAAAAGATGAAGTGTCTTTTGTCTAGATCTTGTTAATATCTTTCAGTATGCTGTCATATTTTTAATTTATTTAGGTCTTATTAATATCGTTCAATAGATTATCATAATCTTCTCTTTAACGATTCTGCACATTAGATTTATTTCTAGTACTTTATTTTTGTTGCCATTGTAAATAAAACCTTTTAAATATATATATTTTCTGACTACTTGTTGCTGATTGTATATATGCAATTGACTCAAGTATTGACATATATCCAGCACCTTTGCTAAACTCTCTTATTAATTCAAAAGAAATTGTCAGTGTATCTTCTCTGTGGATAATTTTGTCAACTGCAGTGATGACAGTTTTGTCTCCTCCTTTCCAAATTGTATACCTTTTATTTATTTTACTGTGTTGGTTAGGGCTGACAGTGAACTACCGTTTTGTTTCTGATTTTAAAGGGAAGGTTTTGACATGTCATGATTTAAATAAATCTTATGTAGTTCTTTTGTAGATATCACTTAGCAGATCAAAGATGTTCTTTTTTATTTCTAGTTTACTAAGATACTTTAAAATAGTTAATGGACTGGGAATTTTAATTATTCTTTTATTTTCCATATATTAAGATGATTATATCATTTTCTTCTTTAATCTGTTAATATGGTGATTATTATTGAATTAACTTCATAATTAGGAAACCATCTTAGTAATGATGTATATTTCATTGGATTTTATTTGCCTATTATTTCCTTTAGAATTTTTGTATCTATATTAGTGAATGAGATTGTCTTGTTATTGACCTTTCTCATACCATCATTGTCTGGATTTGATAATGAGGTTTAATAGCCTCATAAATTAAGGTGGGAATATTCTCTCTTTTCTTATTTCCTAGAAAATTTTGTAGAAATACCTGTTATTTAAATATTTGAAAGTATATGAAATAATTTGCTTGTAAAATCATCTGACCCTAGCATTCTCCTTGTGAGAAGATTTTAAACTTACACTGATTAAAATTATTTTATGGTAATGTGACTATTCAGGCTTTACCTTTTCTGTTGATATGTTATATTTTTTCAAGTAATTTGCCCATTTCATCTAATCTTTTAATGGATTGGCATAAGTTGTATATAATATCCCATTATCTTTTTAAGTTCTTCTGCATCTGAAATTACATCCTCCTTTTTTATTTATTTATAATATAGGTTTTTTGATGCCTATCTCATTTTTTAATCAATCTTACTGGACATTGAGCAATTTTGTCACTTCACAAAAACCCAACTTAGTTGATTCTCCTTGCTTTCTATTTCATTTATTTCTTTCATTTCTACTTTTATCCTGATTATTTCTTTTTCTTCACTTCTTACTTTATTGTTATTTTTAGTTTCTTTTTTACTGAAGTATAATTTACATACAATGTTATGTTAGTTTCAGGTGTACAACATAGTGATTTGACATTTATATACATTATGAGATGATCACCATTGTAAGTCTAGTCACCATCTGTCACCATTTAAAATTATTACAATATTATTGACTATATTCCCTATCCTGCCTATCAAATCCCCATGACTTATTTACTTTATAACTGGAATTTTGTGCCTCTTAATGTCCTTCACCTATTTTGCCCATCTTCCCTCCATCTTCGTCTCAGTTTTTTCTATCTATGAATCTGTTTCTGTTTTGTTTTACTTATTAATTTGTTTTGTTTTTTTAGATACCACATATAAGTGATATATGGTATTTGCCTTTCTCTGTCTGACTCATTTCAATTAGCATAATACCCTTTAGGTCTATTCATGTTTTCACAAATGTTTATAATGGCTGACTAATATTTCATTATATTATATACATGTACCATATCTTCTTTATCCATTCACCTATTGATGGACACTTAGGTTGTTTTCATATCTTTCCTATTGTAAATAATGGTGCAATAAACAGCATTGCATATTAGCATTTTCTTCAAATAAATTAGCATTTTCAAATTAGCATTTTCATTTTCTTTTTCAAATTAACATTTTCATTTTCTTCAAATAAATACCCACAAGTGGAATTGCTGGATCATATGATAGTTCTACTTTTAATTTTTTGAGGAAACTCCATACTGTTTTCTGTAGTGGCTGCACCAATTTACATTCTCACCAACAGTGAATGAGGGTTCATTTTTCTCCACATCCTCACCAACACTTGTTTTTTGTTTTTTTTGATAGCAGCCATTCTCACAGCTGTGAGGTGATATCTCATTGTGATTTTGATATGCATTTTCCTGATGATTAATAATGTTGAGGACCTTTTCATGTACCTGTTGGCCAGCTGTATGTCTTCTTTGGAAAAATGTCTGTTCAGGTCTTTTGACAATTTTTTAAATTGGATTGTTTGGGTTTTTTGATATTAAGTTGTATAAGTTCTTTATATATTCCAGATATTAACCTCTTATCAGATATATGATTTGCAAATATTTTCTCCCATTCATGAGGTTACCTCTTTGTTTTGCTGCTGGTTTCCTTCACTTAAAAAAAAAATTCAGTTTGATGTAGTCCCATTGCTTATTTTTGCTTTTGTTGCCCTTGCCTAAGGAGATAGATCCCCAAAAATATGCTAAGACCAAAGTCAAAGAGCTGACTGCCTATGTTTTCTTCTAGAAGTTTAGTAGTTTCAGGTTTTCCATTCAAGTCTTTATTCCATTTTGAGTTAATTTTTGTATATGGTGTAAAATAGTGGTCCAGATTCATTCTTTTGCATGTAGCTATCCTATTTTCTCAACATCATTTATTGAAGAGACTATATTTTCCCCATTGTATAGTCTTACCACCTTTGCTGTAGATTAATTTGCCATATGTGAATGGGTTTATTTCTGTCATATTGATTTATGTGTCTGCTTTTATGCCAGTGCCATACTGCTTCGATTACTATAGTTTTGCAGTATAGTTCAAAGTCAGGGAGTGTGATACCTCCAATTTTGTACTTTTTCTCAAGATTGCCTTAGCAATTCAGAGTCTTTTGTGGTTCCATACAAATTTTAGGTCTATTTGTGTTTTTTCACAAATGCAAAAAAAAAAAAATGCAGTTGGTATCTTGATAGGGATTGCATTGAATCTTTATATTGCTTTTGGTTGTATGGGCATTTTAACAATATTAATTCTTCCAATCCATGAGAACAGTATAAATTTCCATCTATTTTTGTCAGCTTTAATTTTTTTCATCAATGCAATAGCTTTCAGAGTACAGGTCTTTCACCTCCTTGGTTAAATTTGCTCTGAGGTATTTAAATTTGTGCAATTGTAAGTGGAATTGCTTTCTTAATTTCTATTTTTGATAGTTCATTGTTAGTGTATACAAGTGCAACAGATTTCTGTATGTTAATTTGTATCCTGCAACTTTGCTGCATTCATTTATTAGTTCCAATAGTTTTTGGTGGACTCTTTAGGGTTTCCTGTTTATAGTATCGTGTCATCTGCAAATACTGACAGTTTTACTTCTTTCTTTCCAATTTGGATGTCGTTTCTTTTTCTTGTCTGACTTCTGTGGCTAGGACTTCTATAATAAAAGTGGTGAGAGTGGGCATCCTTGTCTTGTTTCTGACCTTACAGGAAATGCTTTTAGCTTTTTGTCATTGAGTATGATATTACTCATTGATCACTGAATGTGGCCTTTATTTTGTTGCAGTATGTTCCTGCTATACCCACTTTTTTAAGAGTTTTTATCATGAATTGTGTTGAATTTTGACAAATGCTTTTTCTGCATCTATTGAGATGATCAATGATATTTATCCTTTGTTTTGTTAATATTGTGTATTATGTTGATTCATCTGTGGTTGTTGAACCATCCTTGCATTCCTGGAATAAATCCCACTTGATCATGATTTATGATCCTTTTAATGTACTGTTAAATTCTGTTTGCTAATATTTTGTTGAGGATTTTTGTACCTACGGCCTGTAATTTTCTCTGTGTGTGGTGTCCGTCTGGTTTTGCTATCAGGGTAATTCTGGCCTCATGGAATGATTTTGGAACTGTTCCCTCCTCTTTGATTATTTTTAGAATAGTTTGATAAGGATAGGTATTAACTCTTCTTTAAATGTTTGGTAGAATTCACCTGTGAAGCCATCTGCTCCTGGACTTTTGTTTATTGGGATTTTTTGAGTTACTGACTCAGTTTCATTACTAGTAATTGGTCTATTTAGATTTTCTGTTTCTTCCTGATCTAGTATTGGTAGGTTGTATGTTTCTAGGAATTTATTCATTTCTTCTAGGTTTTCCAATTTGTTGGTGTATAACTGCTCATAGTAGTCTCTTATGATACTTTGTTTTTCTATGGTATCAACTGTAACTTTTTGTCTTTCATTTCTGATTTTATTTGGGCTCTGACTCTTTCTTCTTGATAAGTCTGGCCAGAGGTTTGTAAATTTTGTTTATCTTCTCAAAGAACAAGCTTTTAGTTCTATTGATCTTTTCTAGTTTTTTTAGTCTCTATATTTTATTTCCACTCTGACCTTTTCTATTTCCTTCCTTCTGTTAACTTTGGGCTTTGTTTATTCTTTTTTTCTTCTAGTCCCCTTAGGGGTAAGGTTAGATTGTTTGAGATTTTTCATGCTTCTTGAGGTCTGCCTTTATTGCTATAAACTTCCCTCTTAGAACTGCTTTTGCTGCATCCCATAGATTTTGGAAGGGTACATTTTCTCTTCTTGTTTGTTTCAAAGTTATTTTGATTTCCTCTTGATTTCTTCATTGACCATTAATTGTCTAGTAGCATATTGTTTAGACACCACATATTTTTATTTTATCCAGTTTTCTTTTTGTAGTTGATTTCTAGTTTCTACCATTTTAATTGGAAAATATTCTTGATGTGATTTCAATCTTCTTCAATTTACTGAGACTTGTTTTGTGGCCTAACTTGTGATCTCTTCTGGAGAATGTTCCCTGTGGACTTGAAAAAAATGTGTATTCTGCTGGTTGGGGTTGGAATGTTCTGCATGTATCTATTAATTCTATCTAGTCTAATGTGGCACTTAAGGCCAGTGTTTTCTTAGTGATTTTCTGTCTGGATCCATTACCGTAAGTGGGGTATTAAAGTCTCCACTATTACTGTCAATTTATCTTTTTTATTTCTGTTAATATTTGCTCTATATATTTAGGTGCTCCTATGTTGGGTGCATAAATGTTTACAACTGTTATATTCTCTTGTTGGAGTGTCATAATTATGTAATGCCCTTTGTCTCTCTGTTGCTATTTTTAATTTAATTTTTGAGTTGTAGTGTTAGCTTATTAATTTTCAATCATTCTTTTCTAATACAAATATTTAAGTACTGCTTTATCTGGATTCCAAAAATTTAATATGTAATATTTTCATTTATCAATTATAAGTATTTCCCAAATTTCATTATGATTTTTATTTGTCCCATGAGTTATTTAGGTTTAAAATTTTCAGATGTATGGTGTGGTTTAGTAATCTTTCTGTAAATTATTTCTAACTTAATTGCATTGTTATCACAGAACATAGTCTGCATGATAAGAATTCTCTAAAATTTTATGAGTCTAAATTCTGGTTAGTTTTCATAAATGTTCAATGAATGCTTGAAAAGAATGGTTTTCTCTAATTGTTTGGTGTGGGAGTCAATATATCAAGTTTGTTGACAGTGGTGGGCAAATGTCCTTTATTCTAAGTTATTGATTGTTCTGCTTGATTTATCAATTGCTGAGAATTGTTTTAATATTGGTTATAATAATGGTGGATTTTTCTCTTTTTTTATAGTTTTTAGTATTTACCTTATATGTTTTGAAGGTATATAATTATGTGCATGCATGTTTTGAACTGTTATTCCAAGGGAATTCAACCTTTTACCATTATATAGTGGATATTTTTATTTCTAGTAGTGATTCTTGTCTTAAAGTCTTGTTTTGTCTGAAGTTCCCATAACCACACCAATTTACTTTTCATTATTATTTTCTGGTATATCTTCTTCCAGCATTTTACTTTCAATTTTTATATCCTTACATTTTGTATAAGTCTCTTATAAACAACATAGAGTTAGATCTTTTTTTAATCTTTTTTAATCCAGTCAGACAAACTTAACCTTCTAATTGAAAAGTTTATTTCATTGATATTTACTGAGATTGCTGATGTATTGAATTTCTCTTTACCACTTTATTTTTGCCTTTTTATTTGTCCTGCTTTTTTTGTTTATATTTTTCATTGCCATCTTTTGGATTGCTTAAGGTTTTTGTTATTTTTCTTTTTTTTAATCTTTATTCATTTGGAAGTTTACACTGTATTTCTATTATTTCAGTAGCTGTTTAGAAATTTTAACATGTAAACATATCAAAGTCTAAAATGTTTTAATATTAGTTGCTCCAACTTACATGCTATTATCAGGAAATATTTTACTTGTATTCAAAATTGTTTTATATTCCACAAATTAAACATTATTATTGTCATTGTTGTTTTAAATATTGTTTTATACAATAAATATTTATCTAGATTTACCCACATGTTCACTCCTTTCTTCACTATCCTTTCTTTCTTCCTTCTCAGACCTTCCCTCTGGGATCATTTTCATTCTTCTTGAAGTGAATTCTTCAGTAGTTACTCTACCGTTGGTAATAAACACCATATTTGATGGTAAACAGTTTTTTGTTTTCCTGAGAATGTCTTCATTATACTCACATTCTGAAAAGACAATTTTGCTGTGCGTTTACATTTATTTTCTCTCAGACTTTGAAAACAGTATAACACTATATGCTATTTTTCATTTTTTTCTTTGTTATTTGTTTCTAATCTGCTTTTTCTCTCTGACTACTCATTAAATTTCTTTTCCTTTGTTATTTTGCAGCTTCACTGCAATGTAACTAGATATATAGATATAGATATAGATACAATGTTTGCATCTTTCCTGCTTGGAACTTAGTGATTCCTAAATCATAGGTTGTGTGTCTTTTATCTGTTTTGGAAAATTTTCACTGTTATCTCTTAGAATATTATCCATTTTTCATTTTCATGGCCACTCTTTCTGTAACTCTGATTACATGTATGTTGGACATTTGCTTTCATGTTATGATCCATGATTTTTGATGTCTCCTTCATGGTTACCATATCTTTGACATTGGTATGCATCTGGTCATTTCTGTAGGGCCATCCTATAATTCAGTCCTCCTCTTGAGTTGTATGGAATCTGCTTTTAAAACTAACCGAGTTTATTTCAATTATGCTTTTCAAGTCTATAATTTCTTCTTCAAATGTGCCTTATCATCACTGAGAGTCTCTAAACTCATACTTTCAGTACTGTTTTATTTTCCTTTAAACTTATAAAATATGCTCTTTCTCTATTCTATATTTGAATATCATAAGTCTTTGTATGTTTGATATTTGTTTATTTGTTTCAACTATTGGGTATTTCTGCTGATTCTCAGCCATGTTTCTTGTTTCCACATCTGTTTTGTAATGTTTAACTGTTGAGTTGTTTATCTGATATACTTTTATCTGAATGAATTCTTAGAGGCATGAAGTTGAGAGTTCTTTCACCCACATAAGATTTATACCTGCTTCTGGAATCCACCTTTAAACCTATTATTTTCTAATAATTTTGTTTTAAGATAAAATAAGCAAATTTCCCATGTAAATTAGGATTTACCTCTAGTTCACTGAAGATGTGGCCCTTGTTGTTAGGTACTGTCTTGGCTTCATATGCAGGTCTTTTATGTGACTCCTTACATTATATGGACACCAATATTTGTTCCCTGCTACCTATGAGGCCATTAAAACATAATCTCTGGATCACCAGAAATCCACAGGTGCCCAGAAAGCAGTCATGGCCTTTTCTCCCAGGATTTATGCTTTTGTTTCATGTTTGAGTGCTGGGGATTTCCTTACGCTGTTGCCAGCTCAACCATGTAATGAATAGTTTTTTCTAAACACTTTATATAGTATCTGGGATTATTCTGTAGTGTAAGGCTTTGCAAAATATCAAGTTTGTAAAACTGCCAGAAATGGAAATCTAATTTATTATTTTTAAAATTTGCCTAAATTAGAACAGTTCCTTTTTTAGATGACTAAGTTATTTTCTATTAAAAATTCCTTATAATAAAAATATGTTTCTGTAAAACAGAAAATTACAAAAACTTCATAGAAAGAGAATATTGCTGAAAATTTTACCACTTCCCCAAAATATTCATGTATTAGGTTAAACCATTCAAAATAGTCCTTCTATAGGTCAAAATTAACTTTACATGGTTCAAATAAATATTTCCTTCCAGTGTTTTTTTCAATAACTGTGTTATATAGTTAAAGTAATAAGTTATATATAGTCTTATATATTTTTCCCTTTGTAGAAACATTTCCCCATTAAACTTCTCACAATAGCTTGCTTATACAATACTTATATACATGATATTTAGCATAATTGTTTTAATCATTTCTCTATTTTCAGACATTTAAATTGTTTTTTACATTTTTATATAGCTAATACTATCGTGAACATCTTTATGCATAGAGCAATTTTCTGAATTTTGTATTTTCTCTTAGAATGGAGAAATGGAAATGAAATTGCTAATTTAGAAGCTTAAAGTTTTTAAGAATCTTATTACCTATCAGCAAATTACACTCCCACTTGCAGATGTAAAATATCAGAATAGAATATTTGGAGTCTCTCTCAGTTTCCTAATTTGGTATTTCAACATCTCATTAGAAAAGTCATGTGATGTTTTATAGCTCTAACCTACATCTCACCTATTGAGATGTGTTCTCATTTTCATATTATCTGTTCTTGGTTTAAATATCACCCAGATAGATACTCACCACATTTTGTGTAATTACTGAAAGAATCTCATCCAACTTCCGTTAGGAATTTTTTCAAAAGTACTATAAAAGTCAAATTACTTAAATCTACCTAAATTAACTCTTCAAAGAGATATGCCAATTCTCACCAAAGGCCTAAAATTTAGTTCCAAGCAAGTGTCGAGATTTCATTTCATTTCCATTTGTGGAAACACCATTTTGTTCCTCTCTCCAAAATTCTTCTCTGTGTAACACAAAAGGCAATAACTCATACATTTTTTTCTCACTAGACTGTTTCAATAACAATAATAAGAGCTACTTTTCATTGGGTGCCTAATCTATGCCAGGAATCATGTTAGGCACTTTACATGATCTCTAATTCCCATAATAAACTTGCAAAGTATCATCATGCCCTCTTGATATCTGAGAAAAACTGAGTCTCAGAGAGGTTAAAGAGCCATGGAAAATAAAGGGTGGGATCAGAGTGGAAGTGGATTTGGCCAAAGTCAAGTCTTCCTCTACAGAAATATAAACAAGCACACACTGGTCAAAGTTATGGCTCAATAAAGCAGGAGAGGGGGTCTCTTTTGTGCAGCACACCAGATGTCTTGGGGCAACAAAAGGAGCCTTGGACATAATGGTTAACCTTTATGTCATAGATAGAATTTAAAGGCCACTATAAAGAAACCTAGCTAACCAACCTTGTGAAACAGTTGCTGAGAAACAAACAAAAAAGTTGAGAAAATGAATGCATAGTCTGAAGATGGTTTTCCCTATGACTAAGTTTAATCAGCTAATAACACCCAAGAACAGCACGGCTAAGCTAGTTTTTTTATTCAATGCCATATTCAAGTGATGTTGTTTCACAGCTTTAATAGCCCTGTCAACATTCATCAGGGAATCAGTGCAGCCCTCCAGAATCCTGCCATAAAAACACAGTGGATTTTTTAAATTAGAGTTGTGCAACCTTCAGCACACCCCAACTCTATGTTGAATTATGTGTCTCACTCTCACCTTAAGCTCACCAAGATTCACAGGAATCCAAGGGAAGCAGAGAGGGGTCAACATGGGCCCAGATGAACAAATGTATTTTCATAGGTTTCACAGTAAACTTTTAACGCTTGATACCATGGTTTTTTTTTTTTTTTTTTACATCTTTATTGGAGTATAATTGCTTTACAATCGTGTGTTAATTTCTGCTTTATAACAAAGTGAATCAGTTATACATATACATATGTTCCCATATCTCTTCCCTCTTGCATCTCCCTCCCTCCGACCCTCCCTATCCCACCCCTCTAGGTGGTCACAAAGCACCGAGCTGATCTCCCTGTGCTATGTGGCTGCTTCCCACTAGCTATCTACTTTATGTTTGGTAGTGTATATATGTCCATGTCACTCTCTCACTTTGCCACAGCTTCCCCTTCCCCTTCCCCATATCCTCAAGTCCATTCTCTAGTAGGTCTGTGTCTTTATTCCTGTCTGTCTTACACCTAGGTTCTTCATGACATTTTTCCCCCTAGATTTCATATATATGTGTTAGCATACGGTATTTGTCTTTCTCTTTCTGACGTACTTCACTCTGTATGACAGACTCTAGGTCCATCCACCTCACTACAAATAGCTCAATTTCGTTTCTTTTTATGGCTGAGTAATATTCCATTGTATATATGTGCCACATCTTCTTTATCCATTCATCCAATGATGGACACTTAGGTTGTTTCCATCTCTGTGCTACTGTAAATAGAGCTGCAATGAACATTTTGTTACATGACTCTTTTTGAATTATGGTTTTCTCAGGGTATATGCTCAGTAGTGGGATTGCTGGGTTATACAGTAGTTCTATTTGTAGTTTTTTAAGGAACCTCCATACTGTACTCCATAGTGGCTGTACCAATTCACATTCTCACCAGCAGTGCAAGAGTGTTCCTTTTCCCCACACCCTCTCCAGCATTTATTGTTTCTAGATTTTTTGATGATGGCCATTCTGGCTGGTGTGAGATGATATCTCATTGTAGTTTTGATTTGCATTTCTCTAATGATTAATGATGTTAAGCATTCTTTCATATGTTTGTTGGCAGTCTGTATATCTTCTTTGGAGAAAAGTCTATTTAGGTCTTCTGCCCATTTTTGGATTGGGTTGTTTGGTTTTTTGTTATTGAGCTGCATGAGTTGCTTGTAAATTTTGGAGATTAATCCTTTGTCAGTTGCTTCATTTGCAAATATTTTCTCCCATTCTGAGGGTTGTCTTTTGGTCTTGTTTATGGTTTCCTTTGCTGTGCAAAAGCTTTGAAGTTTCATTTGGTCCCATTTGTTTATTTTTGTTTTTATTTCCATTTCTCTAGGAGGTGGGTCAAAAAGGGTCTTGCTGTGATTTATGTCATAGAGTGTTCTGCCTATGTTTTCCTCTAAGAGTTTGATAGTTTCTGGTCTTACATTTAGGTCTTTAATCCATTTAGAGCTTATTTTTGTGTATGGTGTTAGGGAGTGATCTAATCTCATACTTTTACATGTAGCTGTCCAGTTTTCCCAGCACCACTTATTGAAGAGGCTGTCCTTTCTCCACTGTACATTGCTGCCTCCTTTATCAAAGATAAGGTGACCATATGTGTGTGGGTTTATCTCTGGGATTTCTATCATGTTCCATTGATCTATATTTCTGCTTTTGTGCCAGTACCATACTGTCTTGATTACTGTAGCTTTGAGGTATAGTCTGAAGTCAGGGAGCCTGATTCCTCCAGCTCCGTTTTTCATTCTCAAGATTGCTTTGGCTATTCGGGGTCTTTTGTGTTTCCATACAAATTGTGGTAGATTGATAGGGATTGCATTGAATCTGTAGATTGCTTTGGGTAGTAGAGTCATTTTCACAATGTTGATTCTTCCAATCCAAGAACATGGTATATCTCTCCATCTATTTGTATCATTTTTAAGTTCTTTCACCAGTGTCTTAAAATTTTCTGCATACAGGTCTTTTGTCTCCTTAGGTAGGTTTATTCCTAGATATTTTATTCTTTTTGTTGCAGTGGTAAATGGGAGTGTTTTCTTGATTTCACTTTCAGATTTTTCATCATTAGTGTATAGGAATGCAAGAGATTTCTGTGCATTAATTTTGTATCCTGCTACTTTACCAAATTCATTGATTAGTTCTAGTAGTTTTCTGGTAGCATCTTTAGGATTCTCTATGTCCATAATATAGCAGAGGGAGGAACACTCCCAAACTGATTCTACGAGGCCACCATCACCCCGATACCAAAACCAGACAAGGATGTCACAAAGAAAGATGCCATGGCTTTTAAAAAAATGAATAAATTATGGTAGGAAAATCTAACTCTCACCAACATGACACTTGTTAGATAATGTATATGCTGGACACAAGTTCTGTGAAACATAGAAAAGTAGATGTAAATTCAAGATTCTGGTGGCATCAAGGTTGCTATATGCATGTACATACATGCATATAGCACCTGCACAGAGAATGTTATTCAGGCAGGAAATTGGGAGCCTAATTTAATTTGTCAGTTTTATTATTTTTTTAAAAAATGATAATATTTACCAAATGTCTTGCATCCATGCTTTTCTTAAAAATATAATGAGTTTTCTATGATTATCATCCCTGGTTTTTGAATGGATCTGTGTACTCACTGAAAATCTATAGCTGGAAGTATTAGGAAAGAGGAGGGTATTCAACAGTAAAGTATAGACACTTGCTGCTTTTCCTAAAAACCTGATTGCAGAATCGTAGATACTTTGCTATTAAAACCACAATACATTGGGCTTCCCTGGTGGTGCAGTGGTTAAGAATCTGCCTGCCAGTGCAGGGGGCATGGGTTCGAGTCCTTGTCTGGGAGGATCCCACATGCCACGGAGCAACTAAGCCCGTGTGCCACAACTACTGAGCCTGTGCTCTAGAGCCCATAAGCCACAACTACTGAGACTGCGAGCCACACTACTGAAGCCCATGTGCCTAGAGCCCTGTGCTCTGCAACAAGAGAAGCCACCGCAATGAGAAGCCTGTGCACCACAATGAAGAGCAGCCCCTGCTCACCAAGACTAGAGAAAGCCCATGCACAGCAACAAAGACCCAACGCAGACAAAATTAAATAAATAAAATTTGTAAAAAAAAAACAAACATAAAACCACAATACATTATGTTGATGGTCACTTCTGGGTTTGAAGCTTCCATTGTCCATGAATTAAATGGAAAAAGTTTGTTCTTTTTATTTTTGCAATTCACTACTCAGGAGCTGTATTCAAAAATAAATAGCTCTAGACAACTATAGGAAGAAAACTTCCAGTTTAACTGATATGAAATCCATTTGCTAAATATGGGGGTAAATTAAGTTTTTAAATTATACAATGTAAAAATAAATAGCTCTTACAATGGCAAGAAATAGAAAAATGCATACTCTGAATCTCCACCTATTAGCGATATTTTTGCCATAGCTCTCATTTTCTCTAAGATTAAATAATATGTTAAACATGATTTGGTCTTTTTTTAAATTTATATTTACTATAAATCAATTATTTTGAATTTGATCTCAAATTTTTCTTCAAATAAACATATACAGCATCGAGTAGTATAGATATAAAAAAAAACAACAACTTTCCTCACTTACTCTACTCAGAGTATGCCAATCATGAAATCAAAATTCTGTTTCATTTTTTAAAATAAACCAAAACTTTTTATAAAATGTTTCTTTCCAAAAATTCATGTACAAATTTTGACCTCACTTTTGTAATTTTCCTTGGCAAAATTTCTGGAATAAATTAATCAAATGCAACCCTCCACAGGAAAACACTTCCAAAAAATAACTTCCTCCACTGAAATGGAATCTACAGAATGACAAGTGACTTCTCCACTTAACAATGTAAAATTTAATGCTTATTTGCCAAAATATTCGTTTTTATTGATAAAAGGAGACTTTGATTGGCAATTCATTAGATATGTGAAATAATTTATTTCCTGTTATATACCAAATATTCAGGTACAAATATATCTGAATATCTAGAATAGATGCATTGGAAAGAGAAGAGCAAATCTGAGGTCATATTTTTATTCAGGATAGTAATCTAAGAATATTCCTACTTTTTTTTTTTTTTTTTTTTTTTTCAGTTAAGTAAAACTTTATTTTAAGATTTAACATTTTATTTAATATTGCTTCTAATTTATCATAGGAATTACTTCCCAAAAATGTTAATCACAGCTGGATTGAAAGAGTATTTGGGAAATGTGGCAATGTTGTTTATATAAGTATACCACATTATAAGTCTACTGGAGATCCAAAGGGATTTGCCTTTGTGGAATTTGAGACAAAAGAACAAGCAGCAAAAGCTATTGAGGTAGGTCCAGAACCTAAAACAAAGGAAAAGAAAATAACCAACTGTTTTAAATAGTAACAAAATTTTATTTCATTTCAGTTTCTTAATAACCCACCAGAGGAAGCACCAAGAAAACCTGGTGTATTTCCCAAGACAGTGAAAAACAAGCCCATTCCTGCCCTTAGAGTAGCTGGTGAGTTATTAAATATTTTTAAAGTAGATGTAGTTGAAGTAAAATAATAAATAATAAAAAGATAAAATTGTTACAGAAGAAAAGAAAAAGAAAAAGAAGAAGAAAGGCCGAATGAAGAAAGAAGACAGTATCCAGACCAAAGAGTCAAATATGGACCCAAGCAAGGAAAGCGTCTGTAAAAAAAGATCGAGGACCACATCTGAGGGCTCTGAAGTAGAGGTTACTGAAGCCCAAAAGCCACCCACAAAGAAGAAGAAAAAACGAGAAAGAACTGAAGTATCCAGCTTACCTTTAGGCAAAACAGGGAAGAGAAAGAGAAGTAGCTCTGAAGATGCAGATTACCTAACTCCCAAATCAAAACTTAAAAAAGTGGCTCAGAAAGACATTAAAAAAGCTTCAGAAGTTTGTAAAGAAAACAAAGGTATTTCTAACTTTAAGCTTACGATTAGATAAATAAGGTTCTTTTTTTCTTAACTCACGACTTTATTTTTTAATTTAGAATTAGAAGTCTCTACTGAAGAGGAAAAAGACACTGGAGATATAAAAGATGGATCCCTCTTGAAAGCAAAAAGAAAGCATAAGAAAAAACATAAAGAGAGACATAAAATGGGAGAAGAGGTTATACCATTACGAGTACTATCAAAGTAAGTCAGCGGTACAAATTATATTGTTGGCATTTGACACACTCCATATTCCTACTTTTTGATAAATTAGGCTTGAGGCCAAAGTGGAATAAAACAGGTAAGGAAATTAAACTTGTTAAATTTTTTGTAATTGTTGTAATGGGAAGTAACATCTCATAAACTTGTCTAGGAAGAAAATTCTGACTTCCTGTAATAAAGTCAATATGTGCAGAGAAATGTCATGAGTGTCAAATTAAGGGTTGATCTGTCTTCCCTGGAAGAAATACCAGGCTACCTTTGGTCAAGGACTAATTTCATAAATGAGCCTAGCAGGTAGTTACCCAACCTGTATGTTCTGAAAACTCTAGCAATGCTGCCTTTCTCAAAACATATTTCCAGTGTCTGTTACTGGTACCTGAAATTCCACCATTAGAAGATTATTATCCTCCTTTCATATTTTGTCCCATGCTAAAATATAAATACTACAGAGAATAATAATATATGAAGCTTATCAGTCATTTCTGTTTTCATGGTGATGAGTTGTTAATTGAAGAGATAAAAAAAGTTTGAAATAATCATCTGTAATGGGAAAGGAAATGCTGTAAAGGTAGAAGGCCCTGGAAGATTCTGGAAGGCACTGGGAATTATGGGAGGTCACGGGGAGAGAAGGGAAGGCAATTTTTTTAACTTTTTATTTTATATTAGAGTATAGTTGATTAACAATGTTGTGCTGGTTTCAGATGTACAGCAAAGTGATTCAGCTATACATATACACGAATCTATTCTTTTTCAACTTCTTTTCCCATTTAGGTTATTATATAATATTGACCAGATTTCCCCGTACTATACAGTAGGTCCTTGTCGGTTATCAATTTTAAATATAAGGAAGGCAATTAAGCCAATGGAAGCTTCACAGTTTCTATTTAAATGGAGTTATAATCCTCCTGGGGCATAGCTGCATGGGGTGAAATGTTGCTGGTTGGGTCAAACTCTGCTTCTAAGAGATAGGAAGATAACACAAGTAAGGTCTTTTGAAACAGAAAATAAAGTATAAAATAGCTAAGAAAACAAACCATTTTTTGATTTGAAAATATGATCCTCAAAGAGTCAGGATCTACAGACATCTGTAACTGCATTTCTTTTCCTGTGTCTACAACATCATTAGAAGGCAAGAAACCCAACAGCAGCTCTTTCAGAGGAGGGTCCAAGGGAACATAACATAAGTATTTCTCTAAGTGTGTTCCATGGAATACTTAAGTGGATAGATGCTAGAGTGATGAGTGGGAGGGAGTTCTTTAGATAAGTAAGTTTGAGAAAAGCTTTACACCATAGGTCTCTCTTAAAGGGTTAAAACATGTGTATGGCAGAGACTATTGCATGTTCATGAAAATCCATCTCCTTGTTCTCCAGATCACATTTCCCAGCATTCATTTGCAGTTAGGTGTGGCCATGTGCTGGGTTCCAGACAATGGGATGTGCTTTCTCGGTAGAAGTCATGTGTACTACTCTCTGGATTGGCCCATAAAACCTCCCATGCACCATCTTCCTTGCTCTTTGCTCCTTCCAAATGTCTGGAATGGAATAATTCTGGGGTGATCTGAGGACCTCTTCATTCAGGATGATGAAATTGATGGATGGTGAGTGGCTTTATGAATTACCTTTTGGAGGCAGCCACCTAATCAAGAGCTCTACTGTTGGACCATGTCATGAGCCAGAAATATATCTTATAATGTTAAGCCACTGAGATTTCAGTATTTTTTCCTATTACAATGCTTTAGGTATTTATCCTGACTAATAAAATGCTTTGCATCTTAAACGTTTGAAAGGCATTGCAGTTAAAAAATCATATTTACTTTTATTAAACCCAATATTTTCAACTGATTTAATCACAGTACCTTTATGGTTTTGTTTTGTTTTTATTTTAACAACTATTAGCTAGTAGAACTATTAGTTTTTTTATTGGGGAAAAACTATGTCTTTCTTTAGGGTAGACTCACTAAGCCTTTCTTCACTCCCTCTAGCCTTCTAGAAGTTTATTCTAGCTAGAAGAGAAGGAGAGGACTAAGAAACAAACTATGGCCAGGATTATGGGGATGTACAGCACCAGGGATTTTAATTATAAACTCACCCACAGAGCCATGTTAGATATTCCAACGCAGAATTAACTAGGTGAGTGCAGAGAACAGAGGCATATGGTCTCTGAGGAAGCAGCTCAGAGACAGCCTCTCCCACAACTGGGAGCTGGGCCTGGCCCAGGGGAGCTTTGCCTTCATCCACGAGGACTTTGATGTCAAAGAGACCTTCTTCAATTTCTCCAAGGGGGAAGTGACTGACCCCTTTTGACCCTGTTCTCATCAAGGTGAACATTTTCCACCTGGACAAGTACAAACAACTCAAGTCAAGGTGCCCATCATGTACTGGGCAGGCAAGTTTGCCTCCACAGTTGATAAGAATTTTCGTTGTCACATCCTCAAACTGCCTTATTGAGGAAATGCCACCATGCTGGTGGTCCTCATGGAGAAGATGGGTGACCATCTTGCCCTTGAAGACTACCTGACCACAGACCTGGTGGACACACAGCTCAAAAACATGAAAACCAGAAAAATAGAAGTTTTCTTTCCAAAGTTCAAATTAGATCAGAAGTATGAGGTGCATCTACAGGGACTGAGGAATATGTAAAACACAGCATGGAAAGGCAATCAGCACAATCCAGGTGGTGGGGAATAATTTGCAAGAGAAAAATATTCCATTTCTTTGACAAATTAGTTATAAGGGAAAAAAGGAAGTGGGAGTGGTCTATATATTGAAAAAGCCGTAAGAAATATATCTGCCATTTGCAATGTGTTGTCTTTATCTAGATCATGATTCAAACAAACTATAGTGAAATATGACATTTGTGAGAGAATAATTTAACAGTGGATACTATTAAGTATTCTTAATAATACCTGACAATTGTATTGAATTTATGATCATAAAAAGTCTTTAGGGACTTCCCTGGTGGCGCAGTGATTAAGATTCCGTGCTCCCAATGCAGGTTCTCGGGTTCGATCCCTGGTCGGGGAACTAGATCCCGCCTGCAGCAGCTAAGAGTTTGCATACCACAACTAAGGAGCCAGTGAGCTGCAACTAAGGAGCCCGCCTGCCACAACTAAGAGCCAGTGCAACCAAATATATATATATATATATATATATATATATATATATATATTAAAAAAGAGTCTTTATCTTCTAAAAAAAGGATGAGGTACATGAACTGCTGAAGGAGATGGGAATCAGCAGAATCTTCTCACCCTGGGCTGACCTGAGTGAACTCTCAGTTACTGCGAGAAATATTAAAATAACCAAGGTTTTACAAAGAGCAATGATTGAGGTTAGTAAGGAACTGAAGCAGTGGCAGGAAACCTGTCAGAAATCACTGCTTATTCCATGCCTCCCATCATCAAAGTGGACCGACCATTTCATTTCATGATCTGTGGAGAAACCTTTAGAATGCTGCTATTTCTGGGCAGGGTGGTGAATCCAACTCTCCTGTGACCTATGACATGCATGAGTATTTAGAACTATAGCAAATGTTGAATCTGAGGTGTTTGAACCTACACAGGACAGTGGCACTGGGTGTCGAAAAGAGAGAGTGTCCCCCCTTGTCCTCAAATGCTAGTTTGAGTCGTTCTGAGATAAATATTAAATTCAAACTTATTTTAAGGAGAAAAAAATAAAGTAAAAGGAGGGGAAAAAGCGAGAATCATATATAGAATCTAAGGATTAGTGAGAAGAGACAAGTGTGGTGACAAGGTTCTAATTTTTTTAAATTTTGCCTTACTTTCCTCTTTTCATATAAGGAATCATTATACAGGAATAGTAATTACTAATAATGGCCTTGTTCAGTTACTTTAATAAAAATACCTATTGTGATCTTGTATCTATTAGGACTCTATCAGAATGAGCAACTCAAATGAAGGGGATTTATTGGCCTCAGAGGCAGGACAAACCTTAGTACTGGTTTGCTCCAACTGCTCTGTGGTGTCCTCAAGGATGGGCCTTTTGGCCTTGCTGTTCTTCCTCCTGTGAGGTAAGCAGCATTTTCAGTTTGCTTTCCATTGTGGTAGCAAGAACTGCAGTGGTTCTAGGGTTTGCATCCATACATCAGAGGAGAACTTATTTCCCCCAAGAAAACTTCACCCACATTGTGTTGATCTAATGTAGGTCAACACCCCTTCTGTTTTTTCTTTTTAACATCTTTATTGGAGTATAATTGCTTTACAATGCTGTGTTAGTTTCTGCTTTATAACGAAGTGAATCAGTTATACATATACATATGTCCCCATATCTCTTCTCTCTTGCGTCTCCCTCCCTCCCACCCTCCCTATCCCACCCCTCTAGGTGGTCACAAAGCACGGAGCTGATCTCCCTGTGCTATGTGGCTGCTTCCCACTAGCTATCTATTTTACGTTTGGTAGTGTATATATGTCCATGCCACTCTCTTACTTTGTCCCAGCTTACCCTTCCCCCTCCCTGTATCCTCAATTGCATTCTCTAGTAGGTCTGTGTCTTTATTCTTGTCTTGCCCCTAGGTTCTTCATGACCATTTTTTTTTTTTTTTAGATTCCATATATATGTGTTAGCATACGGTTTTTATTTTTCTTTTTCTGACTTACTTCACTCTGTATGACAGACTCTAGGTCCATCCACCTCACTACAAATAACTCAATTTCGTTTCTTTTTATGGCTGGGTAATATTCCATTGTATATATGTGCCACATCTTCTTCATCCATTCATCTGTTGATGGACACTTAGGTTGCTTCCATGTCCTGGCTGTTGTAAATAGAGCTGCAATGAACATTGTGGTACATGACTCTTTTTGAATTATGGTTTTCTCAGGGTATATGCCCAGTAGTGGGATTGCTGGGTCGTATGGTAGCTCTATTTTGAGTTTTTTAAGGAACCTCCATACTGTTCTCCACAGTGGCTGTATCAATTTACATTCCCACCAACAGTGCAAGAGGGTTCCCTCTTCTCCACACCCTCTCTAGCATTTATTGTTTGTAGACTTTTTGATGATGGCCATTCTGACCGAACACTCCTTCTTGTACCTGCACAAATTCCAGTGTTTGGGAAAATGCCGTATACTGATTGACTTGTGTTTGCGTAACCTGGACCAGTCAATATGGCAAAAGGGACCATCTGATTAAACTACACAAGTCAGGCCCCTCACTTGTAGCTGGTGGTAGGTTAAATCCTTCCCCACACCATATGGCTGTCACACAACAGGGGAGAGGTAGAATTATTGATGAAGGGACAATCACAGATCAAATTTTGAATAAATTATATAATAATAAGAGTTAACACTTACATACCAGACACTTACTATATACCAGGCACTATTCTAAATGTTTAAATATAAAATAAAAATATAATTAACTCATTAAATTAGTTAACTCACAGCAACACCATAAAATAGTCACTATATTAACCTCACTTTACAATGAGGAAACTGAGGCATAGGTAGATTTTGTTTTGTTTTGTTTTGCCCAAAATCAAAGCATGTAGATAACAGAGCTTGGCTTTGATTCTATACAGTTAAGATTAACATATACATATGTAAGTATGCACTTAATAATATGTATAAATACATTTATGCTTTTACACACATATATACTTATACACATATTTATACCACATACACACACTCACTCACACACACTCACATATTGGATAAGTCCAGCTCTTCAGATCTTATGATTATAACAAAGGTGCCATCTGGTGTTAGAACCCTCTAATTGCAGAAAAAGCACCCAAGTGGAAATGAAGACCCTCAAACAATAGAAACTTAACTTCAAAGTAGTCTAAAATCCTGACATCAGAGCTCTGTCTCTCTCTTTGAGGCATCCTTATCATGCCTGAAAACACATTTAACCTTTCACAGTGTTGCTTCCAGCTGGCCCTGCATACTTATTCTCTATATGACCTGTGAAAACCACTCCTGAATGGAAATCATTTCATTCTCATGTCCATGGAAAGAGCATAACACGGAATTTTTTAAATTTGGGGATAAAATGAGTTGTCCTATATTACACACCAAGTCCTCCCATCAGTCCAGCCCTGTGCCTACGTCTGCCTGTCCCAAGTGGCTGACTTTGGAGGCAACATGGTACTTTTTTTCCTCTTTCAGTTAGTGGATAAAATGTGATGACTGCAAATCTTTCCCAGGACATGGGAGTACATTGTGGCAGAATCCCCTGTTTAATTTCTCTAACTGCTTTGTTAAACTTGGGACTTGATATTGGTCTGACATAGTGGGGGAGCTCTCCAGGGATGATACCTTGGATAGAAACCCAACCCTGTGTTTTCTCTTCTCTTTCAGAATAATTAATTCTAGATTTTTGAAACTACTTCCATAATTAACCTTGAATTGAAACAAGGTCACCAGGAGCAGTACCCTCTAGCCCACACCTTCTTGTCAGCCTGGGTAAGACTGTAACTTACCCAGTCAGAATTTCCTCCAGTTAATGATTTAATAAGCCTTCCGGTAAACCAAAGGAGCAACTTAATATGCTCACACTGACTCCTCTCCTTAAAAGTGCTATTAAATATAGAGTGCCTGCCTCACTCTCAAGGGAGCACCCTATTAAAATAAATGATTAGTTACTATACACACACACACACACACACTCATTCACACAGACTCACAAACAAGAGTCCAACACTGTAGGCTTAACATTTGGGCTGCTGAACATCAAGTTTCTCATAGCACGTAAGGTGTTAATAGTGTGGTGTTATTTCAATGCATTCAAGTGAGTTGAAAGTTTTTGGCAAAATAGAACCTTCTCTTAGTTCATATTCAAGTAACAAAGGTTGCACAAATGCAGATTACACAATTTCACAGCTGTATAACATCAGCATGTTTTTAAAAAGACATGAAAGAGACAGTGCTGAGCAGAAGTTCACTGATACATGGCAAGCAGTGTGGTTTTCAAAGGTTTTCCCTTGAATCAGTATCTCATTAAATGGTTTGGCAATAAGGATTTATCATAATCAGTGTGAACTGCAAATATTCTAAGGTCATGAGCTTTTCAGTGGGTAACAAGTGTCATTAAAGGAGCCCCCGTTCTACTCAAAAGCTGCTTCTGCTCCTTTGGTCTGTTGGTAGACCCCAAACCTTGCTTCCGGGAACTTAGGTCCAGAGCTCTATACACAAGTCAGGGATAAAGAAGTAATGATATTTACATACTCTTTCTTTACATAATCTGGAAGACTCAGAGTTCAAACTACCTATTCTAACAAGAGACTATGAAAATATTTCTTCAACACCAGTGAAAATTCTGCACCTAATTAACATTTTTATTTCTTAACCTTTTCAGTTCAGCTGAGTTCTCTTTTTGGAGTAAACTCTCCCCCTTGATTACAAGGGCCATTCATGAACCTACCTGTCAGGGAGTCTTCAGTGTTCTTTTGTCGGCTAAGATACCATATCACCCCACTATTCCTCCTGCCAGACACAGTCCTACCATCTCCCTTCTGCCCTAGACTCCTTGTACAATAACCAAGGTCTGAAGACCTGAATTCAAGTTCTAAAATGAACAAATAATGAGGGAACTTTCTGCCATGATGGAAATATTCAATTTCTTGCTTTGAGCAGTAGAGAGAAGAGTTTATAGACATTTCAAAACTCATTGAAATAAATACTTAATACCTATGCTTTCTTTGTATATAAATTAGACCTCAATTTTTTTTAAATGAGCAAATATCCTCTATACCCATTAGGAAATTCTCTTTGGGGGACATGAGTTTATTGCCCTCTATGGAACACCCATCTACCTGGGCCAAAACTGAAAGAAGCACAGGCCTTATTTTCAGGTTGGGCTCTGTGACTGTGTTGATGATGGAGGATCCTAAAGAGAAACCTTAGTGACTCATGACCCAAGTCCAGAGATGACACCACCTTCAGGATAAGAATGTCCAATGTGAAGGCTTACAATGTCTCCCCTCCAAAATGCCTCGTATTTACACACAGAATGTTATGACTCCTTAGACATGGTAGAAAAAAGTAACTTCTGCTGAAGACTCAGTCTTGTAACACCCAAAAAAGTCCTGTGAGGAGAAGGTATAAGGAAGGATCTAACTCTAATTATGCTGCCATTCCAGGACCCGCCAGCCTGCCTCTCATTCTGGTTACCTCCAAGTAATGGCAAGCATCTATTGAGCACTACGTACTAGATGTAGTTCTAGATACTTGACTTGTATTAACTCACCTAATCATCACATCTTCTTTAGTTGGTACAGAGGAGAAGAGTAGAAGGACGGAATGTGCTATGGTGTGATTGCCTTACCTACCTCGACAACTTGATCTTCTTTCTCCTTTCCCACCATTTCCTCATGAAATCAAAGAAATGGGGATAAGCATGATCTCTGAAGTGCAAGTCGAGAATGGAAACAGGAGGACAAAGGCAGCCAGGAGCATAGGTCACTTCCACAGTTAGAATCAGAAGGAACCCCAGGAGTGGCATGTGAAGGGCAGAGAAGTATACTCTACCTTGTGGGCACATTTCCTGCAGAGAATTTAAAAACAATAATAAAGCTGATCTGCATTTTATTATCACCATGTGTTGATAACTCTAAACAATATCAATGAGAAGCTACTGTTTTCCCCCCAAAATCTTTTGTCTAAGTTCTAAACCATTATTATAGTTTCCATTGAGTTTTACCATTAATATGCAAACCTGAAATTAGTACATTTTTATTAGTTAGTCTTTAGTAGTTATTGTATTATGCATAAAGTTAATTCAGAAAACTCCTAGTTATATAGTCAGCCCTCAACACATGTGGACTAAGCTACACACATTGGTTTTGAGAGTAAGTTGGTAATAGTTCAGAATGAATCTTTCAAGCTCACTTTGGGCACAGTTCACCTCTCCAACCCCATGGTACTACACATTCCTGTGTTTATGCAGTAAATAAAAATAAACAATGACATCACAGTGATTGTAAAGGCAAAGAAAGAGAACTTGAAATACTTTAATTTGGCATTCGGTGTGGGCACTTGAAGTTTTTATTTTTTGGAACTTTCAGAAAAAGTCAATTCATTCATTCCAGTATTACTTCCTTGTTGGAAAATGCTGCAGAATGTAAGTATAAGAGTGAAAAGGCTTTCCCAGGGAAGATGAAGCTATGCCCACAGAAAGACACAAAAGAAAATATGGTACAAGAGAATCAGTTCAAATTTTATTCTCGTTGATGCAGTTTTTCTTTTCTGTTATTTTTTTTCTGATGTAAAGCTTTAGATGAGATTAATCAAACACAAAAATATTTTCAAACAACCAGCATCAGCTTTGAACAATGCATAGTGAGACATCAAGCTTTAAAATGGATTCTTTTAGACAACTAACACAGATCGCATAAGGCTATTAACCATGCAACAAAAAATATAGGGAAACGGACATTTCTTAGAAAACAGAATGAAATTTCGAAGAATGCCAGGAGAAACCACAAAAAAAGGCAGCTCTTACATTGCCAGAAGCAATTAAACAATAATATATGAATCCCACAATCATTTTCACCAAGAACTAGACACTTATTCTAAAGCCATTGATCAAAAATTGTCCATTTCCTTTGTCACTTAGCTACTTTTAAATGATTTTTGCAGAAGAATTAAAACTTTGGAAGTTCTCACCAGAAATAATAGAGATTTCTGATAAATTTTCTAGTGAAGATATTTTAGTGGAGATATTTCTGCTGAGAGGTATTTGAAAGGCATATACCCAGAGAAAACCGTAATTCAAAAAGACATATGCACCCCAATGTTCATTGCATCACTATTTATAATAGCCAGGTCATGGAAGCAACCTAAATGCCCATCGACAGATGAATGGATAAGGAAGATGTGGTATATATGTACAATGGAATATTACTCAGCCATAAAAAGGAATGAAATTGGGTCATTTGTAGAGACTTAGATGGATCTAGAGACTGTCATACAGAGTGAAGTAAGTCAGAAAGAGAAAAAAAATATTGCATATTAACGCATATATGTGCAAACTAGAAAAATGGTACAGATGAACCTGTTTGCAAGGCAGGAATAGAGTCACAGACATAGAGAGAAAACATATGGATGCCAAGGAGGGAAAGGGGGGTGGGTGGGATGAATGGGAGATTGGGATTGACATATATACACTAATATGTATGAAATAGATAACTAATGAGAACCTGCCGTATAGCACAGGGAACTCTACTTAGTGCTCTGTGGTGACCTAAATGGGAAGGAAATCCAGAAAAGAGGGGATATATGTATACAAATGACTGATTCACTTCACTGTACAGTAGAAGCTAACACAACATTATAAAACAACTATACCCCAATAGAAAAAAAAAAAAAGAAAGAAAGACACTAGAAATGTGTCTGAATGAAAAAAAAAAAGAAGAACAGTATTGCAATTTCTAGAATATTGTGTTTGGGATTTTTATGAATTTCTACCAAATTTATCCTATGTGTGAGACTTTTCTATTTGTATACATGTTGTTTCACATGAAAAAAATTGAAATTGAAATTAATAAAGTGTTCTTCCATAAGATAGGATGGCAAATCTGGTCGTACTATTTTTGGAACGTGAATATGCAAAGAAGATAAGCTTGTCATTGACAAATTTGCAGAAGTTAAAGCTCAGAAATAGAAACTGTAATACTATTATTCATTACAGTTTCAGAAAAACATAGGTATAAGGATTTTCCCTTCCCCCAAAAAAATATATTACTATAGTTAAAGTCTTACTCCATTACTTTTTCCTTTTTGTACTGTATGTAATATTTATTTTCACTAGTATGATTATATACATATACATCAAGAGAGTTAAATTTTCACAGTGTTTCTTTTCTGGCTATTATTATTATTTAGCTCATTACTTAGTTTAGCATAGAGAAGGAAGATTTTTTTAAAAAGTAATCCTCTGTGAGTGTTAAACATACTACAAACGTCACTGAAGCCAGTTATAAAAACCCAGGTATAAAACTGGAAGTGAATTGTGGACAGACCTGTGGTCTGACATCCTTTTTTATTATCTAATATCTAGTGTATTATAATAGCTTCCAACATTTTAAAATATTTCTCTTTACTCCATATTTACCCTTTATGTTCCTGGCAGACCCATCAACCAAATGTTCATGGCGAAAGTCAGCAGTGACTCCAAAATTTGTATATAAGAGGAGCTTTCTTAGAAGTGTCCATCTGCTTGAAGGGGACATCAGAGGCCTTGTCTAAGGACGAATTTGCTTAGCAAGGGCAAGGGTTTAACTAATATGCTTATTTGGAGGCATAGGAGGTAGGGAGGAACAGGTGGGAAGGAGTCAAAAGCCAGCTTTCCTGTCTACTGCTGAGTGATCGTATGGAGGTGTACTAACTCCACAAGTCCAGAGATCAGGAACCCCAGGTGAAATCCAGCGTATCAGCTAATCATGTGATTGTGGACAAGTTTTTACTCTCAGTCTCCTCATCTGAAAAATGATGGGGTTGGGCCTAGATGGTCTTTAAAGCCCCTTCCAACCATAACATTCAATGGTTATGACTCATTTGCCATGGCAGTCTTCAACTATGGATGGCCCTAGATTTATGCCAAATTTACATTGCATCAAAGTGGAGAGACAAACAGCCACGGAGCCAGAGACTATGAGTTAATCGGCAAGCCACAGTTGGATAAATGAGAAAGTATCAGGTTCCTGTTTAAGAGACCAGGTGTTTTACATAGTGTGTGTTGTTCTTCCATAAACTTTGGCTTCTTAGATCATGTCTACATTCACAAGTCCTTCTGTAAACCGTGTCACTATCAACTGAGACAAACACTTAAGTTTTCTCTTTCTGTGTCACCTGGAACTCCTTTAATCCCACTGGACAAAAATTGGGTAGAAGTAATTTTAAAAATTGCTGCATATCAGTCTGGTTTACACAACAAATATTTCCATATGGGCAGGAGCCAGTTTTCTGGTATTTGGAGGACAGGCCAGATCTCACAGTGGTCTTTTAACTCAAAAACCAAATGTGGGGTGAGCTCATTCACTGGAACTTTGTTAAGGAGAATTCATTTCATTTCCTTGGCATAAATTAAGCAGTAGTGAACGAGTGAAAGATTCCACCACCTTTCACTGAGATGGTAAATTGAGCTCTGCAGTGGAGGTCAGAAAGAGACCTGGGCCCTCTGGAGAATGTGGAGGAAGTGGGACCCGATGGCGTGTGTTGGTTTCCCAGCTGGAAGGCAGGGAGAATCAAACAAGTGGCCAGTGAAACTGCAGGCCTACATCCTTCAGCGGGAGAAGAGCTAGTGAGAATCTCTGGATCCTGCCCAGGCTGCAGTGGGGGAAAGAGGAGAAGGGAGAGACTTGTCTACAGGAGAAGGAGGTGTGCCTACATCACAGCCCTCTTCTCGGACTGGAGACACCCCTACCAATGGCAAGGAGTAGTCCTGGAGGCCCCTCTGTCTCTGGTGAGTGCAGGCTGGCTTCTGGGGCCTCCAGGCAAGGAAGAGCCTCCATTGCCAGCTCCTCTGCTTGTTGAACCCTTCGAATGTGGATGCGTCATGGGCTTTCTCCTCAGACTTCTGGGGTCCTCAGAGTCCCCATCTCTCAGAGCAGCTTCCAACTCCCACATCTGTGGTCAGTTGCCATCTGCATATCACCAAAACTCCTCAGCCGTGGCTCAGCCCGAACCATTCTCCTGTGAGCTATACTCCAAAACCCAGCAGCTTACTGTACTTCTCCGCACCTTTAGGTACCCCCAAATCCTACCTGAATCCAACCTAGATATCTGCACGCTCACACAAGCCCTGTGTCCTCTCAGAATATGCCACCAACACCCTTTCACTCACCTGCCTCAGAAACCAGAAATTCAACCTCATCACAACCCCATCCAATTAGTCACATCATCATATAGACTTCATTTCCTTACAGTCGCAAATTTATTTTTCCCTCTCCGTTCCCACCACCACTGAATTAATTCAGTCCCTCACCACTCATTTCCTGGAGTAGTGCGCCACCTCCAACTACCAATAGTGACCCTGCTGCCAATCTTGTTCCTTCCAATGAGATCTCCATGTGCTCGCAGAATGAGCTTTCAGAAATGCATATATAATCCCGTTACTCCCCTGCTTAAAACCCTTTGATGATGCCTAAAACAAAGTCAAAAGGCAAATGATAAAATGGGAGCAAATATATGCATCACATATGATAAAGAGTTAACATCCCTAATATATTCAGAACGCCCATACATTGGTGAGAAGACAAACAGAAACATGGGCAAAGGCTATAAACAGGCCTTTCATCCACTAGGAATGAAATGATCAACAAACCTATGATAAGAACCTGCTGTATAGCATAGGGAACTCTACTCAATACTCTATAATGGCCTATATGGGAAAAGAATCTAAAAAAAAAAAAGAGTGGACATATGTATATGTATAACTGATTCACTTTGCTGTACACCTGAAACTAACACAACATTGTAAATCAACTATACTCCAATAAAAATAATAATAAAAATAAAAACCTATGAAAATGTGTGAGCTCTCATCGTCAAGCAAATGCAAATCAAAAGAACAATGAGATTCTACTTTTTCACCTTATAAGATTGGCACAAATTAAGTTTGAGAACATCTAGGAAGATGTGAAGAGGGTATGAGGACTTATGCATTCTCATATATTTCCACAAGCTTTATGAAAAGTAGTCTGCCAGGATACGTTCTAATTTAAAAAGGAATGGAACATTCGGGGCAGCTATCACACCTAGAACTCTTTCCAACAAAAAGAAAAGTACCAATATGTAAGAATATTGGTATATGAATGTTTATTACAGCACTGTTTGTAACAGCAGAAAAACTAGAAACAACCTGAATGACCTTCAATAGAAAAAAAAGTTAAATAAAATACATTCATACTATGGAACAATATTATGCAGCCATTTAAAAGAAATGAATGATCAAAATGTATTATCATGGAAGGGTATCCATAATGTATTATTAAGTTTTAAAAAGGCAGGTTACAAAGCAATGCGTATAGCCTTATCTTGTATTTGTGAAAATTAAGCAGTCATATATTTGCACATATTTATTTTATAATCAAGATGTGAAAGAATGTATACCATGGGGAAAACGGAGGTGGAGGCTAGAAGAGATTTTTAAAATATAGCTCTGATTGTTTAACATTCATTTTTCCTCATCCCAGGGCCCTGTGTATTTTCTTCACAGCATACCATCATCACAGTCCATAACGAATTTCTTATGTCTATTTCTAACATGGGCTTTGTCTATCTCTTTCCTATAGAATATAAATTTTTTGAGAACAGAGACCCATACCCATCTTGGTAACCACTAACTCCTCATCTTACAGGGCCTGGCACTTAAAAATACTTATTGATTCCATATATATGTGTTAGCATATGGTATTTGTTTTTCTCTTTCTGATACTCCAATAAAGATTTTTAAAATAAATAAAATAAAGTTAATAAGCTAAAAAATACTTATTGAATTGGTTTATTAATTAATAATTCAATGGTTTCTGTAATTAAAAAAAGAAATTAAAAGGTCAAACTCCTATAATGGCTATTTACAGTTTCTGGAATAAAAGCTTGGAGCACATTCATTCATCATCAGCTTCCTGGCTTTCTCTGCAGCTTCACCTCCCCGCTCCCCTCACCATGGCCCCCCATTCTGCCCCAGGAGTTCTTCTCTTCAAGGCTAAGATTCCTTGAGGGCAGGGACCATGGCTTACTAGATTTTGGATCCCTATGCCTTATACAGTGCCCAATATGTTATAGTTCCTCAGGGAATGTTTGTTAAATGATCACTTCAATTGCAGACGGGGGAGGAGGGGAATGAATGAAATGGCTTAGACCTGAAGGAGGGATCCCCTCTCAATGGGAGCTGCCTTGCCTTACAAGCTCTGGGACCTTGGGAAAATCACTTATAAAATGGATATAACTACAACATTAACCCCTTTACAGGGTTATTAGTACGCAGTGAGATAGCAGGCGTGAATGTATAGTGTAAACTTTAAAGAACTGTACATATATTGCTATTTTTATTAGATAGATATAGATAGATAGGCTTAATGTCACATTTATTTCTCTAAATCAAATTTAATCTGTACCAGATGCCACTGAATAGCAAGAAATTCAATTTCATTATTGTTGGTGTTTCCTTCCACTGCCCCCAGCATCATTCAGAAGTGCCAAGTGCCTTTCCCTGGTCATCATGTTTAAAGAGGGCCCTCTCATCATCAGCTCCTACAGCTCACTGTGAATATGCTTATGGTCCAAGCCCAGGAGGTCCTCATGTAGACAGGAGGCCCTGTGCTTCCATGCCAATCTGGGACATGCAGTTTTGCCCCGGCTGGGAGCTCTGGCATCTGGAGGCCAATCTGACCAAGTGGTCCATGAAGCTTTCCCTTCTAGGGTCCTGGCAGCACCGTGAGGAGCCAGGATGCTGTTCGTAGCTCAAGAACCCATAGGCTGGCACCCATTGGCAGCTTTGGAAATAGCTCTTCCTTTCCCAAGTTGACCACCATCTCCACCCTGCCAGCATGCTTCTCTCCCTCTCTGAACAAACATAGCACAATTTCCTCACAGACAAGTCTCCAAGCAACTTCTAAGATCCCTGAGACAAGGGAACGCAAAGATCTGGTTACCTTCCTAAAGCCAAAAGAAGGACAGAGCAAACATTAAGAGCCCTTGAAATTAGTCTGACACCTTATCATTATTAAAACAATAATCAGGATAGAGGAATAATAGGAAACCTACTATAATGCAGTTGACTACAATTCCTGTGAAAGCTTTCTCTTAAATAACTCCCAAAACTATAGCTTAAGAATTTGAAAAGGACCCGTGAGAGGGCTCACCAAGTTCAAAATGTAAAGTAACTCTTTCCAACATTCTTGCTACAGTTATCACGGTAGAAAAAATACCCTCATGCAATTCTGACTAGATGATTCTCTTCTTAAAATAGGATTTAAAATCACTGAAGAAATCTGTTGTCTTGGGTGCTCCCTGTTCAAAAGAAGGAATTTTGCTCCAAAAGAATGCACTTTTCTTTGCCCCTCACTTATACTTAAGCTTGCTGTGCCAGCTTTTCTGTAGGCGATTCTGTGATACGTCTCTGCTCTCAGTGAATTGTGGTACATTCATCAGCACCCCAAGAATTCTCAGTCAAGATGTGCTATCTTTGATAGTAGAGGACCCTGCTTAAAGAATGAGTTATCCGGTGGCTCCCCTGCCTTGGGATCTCATGCAAAGCTGGGTCACCTGCTTTAGTGCATAGAGTTCCTTTCACGATGATGTATCACCACTTTTCTGATATCCAAGGTTATCGCTGTTTGCTATAGGTTCAAGGTGCTTTTTTCCATGTCACATCGTCCCATAGATACAAATAGGAAGTTGTGATACACAATTGAATTTGGATGTCCTGGAACCGGACCTTAACTGATTCAAAGTAAAATCTGTGAACAGCTCCCTAGCCCATTGTCCAGTGTGTATACTGTTGCCACAATGTCTCAGCCATGTGACCTTGGCCAAGACACAATCCGGTCATACTTCAGATGCCTTATCTACAAAACAGGAGAGTAACTCCACACAGTTTAAAGCTAAGTAGCTAGACCAAAAGCCTGCAGAATCAACTACATTATACTGTATACGATAATAATTTCACAGATGTAATCTCATAAGATGCCTTCCAGTTCTAAAATCTAATATATCATTTACTGGTGAGTTGTGTTTTGCTTTGAGTCTCAGTTTGCTCTTGCATAAAACGAAAATAATAATCCCTGCTTGAATCACAAGATTATTGTAAAGAGGATTATATAAAATAAACTATGCAAATATATTTTGAAAAGTACAAAGCATTTTTTTTAAATTGAAGTATAGTTGACTTACAATATTATATTAGTTTCAGGTGTTGCAACATAGTGATTCTATATTTTTATAGATTATACTCGATATAAATTATAAAACATTGACTATATTCCTGATGTGGTACATTACATCCTTGTAATTTATTTATTTTATACCTAGTTATTTGTACTTCTTAATCCCCTTCACCTATTTTGCCCTTCCTCCCACCCCTCCATCCCCTGCTGGTAACCACTAGCTTGTTATCTGTATCTGTGAGTCTGTTTCCGTTTTGTTATAATTGTTCATTTATTTTATTTTTTAAATTCTACAGATAAGTGAAAAAATACAGTATTTGTCTTTCTCTCTCTGACTTATTTCACTGAGCAGTTCCATCTATAGTGTCACAAATGGCAAAATTTCATTATTTTTTATGGCTGAGGAATATTCCATTGTGTGTGCATTTGTATGTGTGTTTGTATATATATGTATATATACCATATCTTCTTTTTATTAATTTTTATTGGAGTATAGTTGATTTACAATGTTATGTTAGTTTCTGCTGTACAGCAAAGTGAATCTGTTATACATATACTTATATCCATTCTTTTTTAGATTCTTTTCCCATATAGGTCATTACAGAGTACTGAGTAAAGTTCCCTGTTGCTATACAGTAGGTTCTTATTAGTTATCTATTTTATATATAAGAGGTGTGTATATATCTTCTTTATTCACTCACCTGTTGATGGACACTTAGGTTGCTTCTTTATCCTGGCTATTGTACATAATGCTGCTATGAATATTAGAATGCATATATCTTTTCAAATTAGTGGGGGTTTTTTTTCTTCAGATAAATACCCAGGATAGGAATTGCTGAATCATCTGGTAGTTCTATAGTTCTTTTTTTATTTTTTTATTTTTTTTTTGGCCATGCCACGCGGCATGCGGGCTCTTAGTTCCCTGACCAGAGATTGAACCTGTGCCCCCTGAATTGGATGCACAGAGTCTTAACCACTGGACCACCAGGGAAGTACCCTCCATACAGTTTTCCATAGTGACTGTACCAATTTACATTTCCACCAACAGTGCATGAGGGGTCCTTTTCCTCCACATCCTTGCCAACACATTTTATTTCTTGTCTTTTTGATGATAGCCATTCTGACAGGTATGAGGTATGTCATTGTGATTTTGATTTGCATTTCCCTGATGACTAGTGATGTTGAACATCTTTTCATGTGCCTGTCATCCATCTGTGTGTCTTCTTTGGAAAAATACCTATTCAGGTCCTCTGCTAGTTTTATAATCCGATCGATTGTTTTGGGGTTTTAAAATATTAAATTGTATGAGTTCTTTATATATTTTGGATGTTAACTCCTTATAAGACATATAGTTCGCAAATATCTTCTCCCATTCAGTAGGTTGCCTTTTCAGTTTGTTGAAGGTTTCTTTCACTATGCAAAAGCTTTTATATTTGAGTAGGTCCCATTTGTTTATTTTTGCTAGTTTCCCTTTCTTAAGGAGACAGATCCAAAAAACAATTATTGCTAAGATCAGTGTCAAAGAGTGTACTGCCTATGTTTTCTTCTAGGAGTTTTATGGTTTAGGGTCTTACATTTAGGTCTTTAATCCATTTTGAGTTTATTTTTGTATACGGTGTGAGAAATATCCTAGTTTCATTCTATTACATACAGCTGTCCAATTTTCCCAACACCACTTATTGAAGAAACTGTTTTTACCCCATTGTATATCCTTGCCTTTTTGTCATAGATTAATTTACCATATTAGTGTGGGTTCATTTCTGCAACCTCTCTTCTGTTCCATTATCTATGTGTCTGTTTTTGTACCAGTACCATATCATTTTGATTACTGTAGCTTTGTATTGTAGCCTAGTCTGAAGACAGAGAGCTTGATATCTCCAGCTTTGTTCATTTTTCTCAAGACTGCTTTGGCTATTCAGGGCCTTTTGTGGTTCCATACAAATTTTAAGATTTTTTGCTCTAATTCTGTGAAAAATGTCATGGGATTACATTTACGGTGTAGATTCCCTTGGGTGGTATGGACATTTTAACAGTATTAATTCTTCCAATTCTTGAGCATGGGATACCTTTCCATCAATTTGCATCATCTTCAATTTCCTTTTTTTTTCTTAACTTTTTACAATTTTTATTTTATATTAGACTATAGTTGATTTACAATGTTGTGTTAGTTTCAGGTGTACAGCAAACAATTCAGTTATACGTATACATATACCTATTCTTTTTCAAATTCTTTTCCCATTTAGGTTATTACAGAATATTGAGCAGATTTCCCTGTGCTATATAGTAGGTCCTTCTTGGTTATCTATACATCTTCAGTTTCCTTCATCAATGTTTTATAGTTTTCAAAGTACAGGTCTTTCACTTCCTTGGCTAATATTATTTCTAGGGATTTTAATTCTTTTTGATTCTATTGTAAATGGGATTGTGTTCTTGATTTCTCTTTCATCATTAGTGTATAAATATGCTACAGGTTTCTGTATGTTAATCTTGTATCTTCCAAACTTACTGAATTCATTTATTAGTTTTAATAGTTTTTTGGTGGAGTCTTTAGGGTGTTCTATATATAGTATCATGTCATCTACAGATAGTGAGTTTTACTTCTTCCCTTCCAATTTAAATGCCTTTAATTTATTTTTCCTGTCTGATTGTAGTGGTTAGGACTCCAAAACTATGTTAAATAGAAATGGTGAAAGTTGACATCCTTGTCTTGTTCTTGATCTTAGAGGAAAAGCTTTCAGCTTTTCACCATTGAATATGATGTTAGCTGTGGATTTGTCATAAATGGCCTTTTTAATGTTAAGATATGTTCCCTCTATACTCACTTTGTTGAGAGTTTTTATCATGAATGGATGTTGAATTTTGTCAAATGTTTTTTCTGCATCTATTGAGAGGATCATGTGATTTTTTAATTCTTTGTATTGTTAATGTGGTGTATCATGTTGACTGATTTGTGGATATTGAACCATCCTTTCATCCCTAGAATAGATCCCACTTGAACATGATGTATGATCCTCTTTATGTATTGATGAATTCAGCTTGCTAATATTTTATTGAGGATTTTTTCAATTATGATCATCAGGAATATTGGCCCGTAATTTTCCTTTTTTGTAGTGTCTTTGTCTGGTTTGGGTATCAGGGTGATGCTGACCACATAGAATGAATTTGGAAGTGTTTCCTCCTCTTCAATTTTTTGGAATAGTTTGAGAAGGACAGGTATTAATTATTTTTTAAATGTTTGGTAGAATTCCCCTGTGAAACTGTCTAGTCCAGAATTTCTTTTGGGGGATTTTTTTTTTTTGATTACTGATTCAATTTCATTACTAGTAATCAGTCTGTTCAGATTATCTATTTCTTCCTGATTTAGTTTTGGACAATTGTATATTTCTACGAATTTATCCATTTTTTTCTAGGTTGCCCATGGCCCCAGTTATTTTCATATAACTGGACTTCAAACCATTTGTATTATTTACATAATTATTTCTTGGTCAAAAGACATGAACTATCAAACAAAGTAGTTAAGTAACTTTAGATATCTCCATTAGCCCCATACAATTTTATTTAAAGCTAGAGAGGGAAGAAATTGTACTTAATTATTCCATTCTTTCCCTGGACTATAGGATGGTCTAACTCTAAGGTTTTCATCTATGGTAAGGAAATATTTATAATCTATATCTTCTTACATCAATGTATACGCTCTATCATAATTACTTCCTTTAGTCTGAAATTTGGGTGCAAAATTAGGTGACATTCAAATCTGGACTATATTAAATACCTTTCGGTTTGATTGAGTTGGATTTGTAAACAAATGACTTTCCTAAAAACATGAAGTCATATAAAATCTTTTACTGTTAATGCCTTGTTCTCTCCTGACACCATAAATAAACCTCATTTCCCCTCAAGGATTAGTGAGAAAAGCACATTTTGAAAAATCTCTCTTTCTGCAAAGATATTAGGTAATTGCTACCCGCTGTCTTGTACTTTCTTCCCTTTAGTTCCTAATGAAGAAAGTAAACAATGTTTCAAGTCGAGCATGTCTTGGAGCTCAGCATTTTAAGCGGACTTCTACTATCTTGGCATTTCTACAAGGTCTGTTACATGATTTACAGTGAAACTGGCTGTGGCGAGCAGCCTAATCTCTACCAATGCCATGTAAAATCAGTCTTGCAACATTTTAGCATTGTCTGCTATTGCTTCTGATCCACTCTCAAGTTTCCTTTCTAGCTTCCTATCATTTTTATTTGGCTACCCCAAGAGCCTCCTTACATTAGCCTAAGCATTCTAAATTCTTTCTTTTATTTACTTTTCTTTGCTTTGCTCTTTTAATGCACACTTATTGGGTCTGCTGTACGCAGTTCACTGAACCCATTTCTGTGGGAAGTTCTAAAAGGACCAGGACATAGTGGGTCCCAATTGTCTTGCAGTTGCATAGAGCAAGCCCAATACTCCTACAAGGTTGAAAGTGACAAGAGATACAGACAAACTGTGAAATAATATTTTCAGCACAGAAGACTTTTTGGAATAGGCATCCTTTAGACTGAACAGTAAAAGATCAATATAATTTGGACCTGTGGGGATGGAAGAGGGAACACCAGACAAAAGAAGGGGTGTGGGCAAAGGCCCTGAAAACTCCCCAACATGTATGCAGGCTGGAGCAGTTCAGGCTGGCTAAATCACTTGGCACCTGGAGGGAAGTAAATTAAGGTTAGAAAGGTAGTTACCAGATCATGGGTATATGTGGTTAGTATTGTGATCATTCTATGTTACTAATCAACTTAGAAATCTATTCTCTCCCCTATTAAATTCTAGATTAAGTCTCTATGCTAGGTGGAGGGAAGAAAGGAGAGGGGAAGAGAGTAAAAAGAACAAGCAAGTTATGGTCCCTGCTTTCAAGGAATTTAATGGAGGAGAGAGACACACAGAGATCCTTATAGCACAACGGGTCCTATTATCTACTGTGGGTCTTTGAACAAGTGTGAGAACACAATGTCTCCAAATGCTAAAACCCACCCAATTTTCATCTGTCCCCAAAAGAGGAATACCACATGACATTTCTTCTCTGTATTTTGTTAGCAAGATCCTTTTCTCTTTCTCTCCCATGCCTATATGTGCCAGACAGAAAACAAAACTATGTAAAGCAAATTATTATATTTGAAATTAAATTGAAAATAGTTGAAATTAAGTTGAAGTTAATGGGGGCTAATTTAATTTAATAGATTAAACTGAAAATAGTAGAGTCTCTGGTGAACTGAAGATCCTGTCTAAAGGCTTTTTTATTCTTTTGAGACAATTATATATTCATTTACAGTTGTAAGAAATGATACAAAGATCCCATGTACCCTTTATCCAGATTCCCACAAAGGTAACCTCTTGAAAAACAAGGTTTTTCACATCACAAACAGGATAGTTTCATTGGTATAGTCAGAATACACTACATTTCCATCTCCACAAGGATCCCTCATGTTACCCTTTTATAGTCACACACACCTCCTGCTCCCACTCTCTCCTGAATGCCTGGCAATTCTTTATTTTTTTTATTTTTTGCGGTACGTGGGCCTCTCACTGTTGTGGCCTCTCCCGTTGTGGAGCACAGGCTCTGGACGCGCAGGCTCAGCGGCCATGGCTCACGAGCCCAGCCGCTCCGCGGCATGTGGAATCTTCCCAGACCGGGGCACGAACCCACGTCCCCTGCATCGGCAGGCAGACTCTCAACCACTGTACCACCAGGGAAGCCCCCCTGGCAATTCTTAATTTGTTCTCCATTTCTATAATGCTGTCATGTCACAAATGTTACAGAAATAGAATCAGAGCATAGGAGCTTTTAGGATTGTTTTTTTTAAACCTCTGGATTATTCTCTGGAGATTTATCCAGGTTACTGCGTTTATCAATATTTTTGTTTCTTTTTATTGCTGAGTAGTATTACATGATATGGATGTACCACAGTTTGTTTAACCATTCATCCACTTAAAGTTTGAATAAAGCTTATATAAACATTCATGTACAGGTTTTTGTACGATCAAAATGTTTTATTTCTCTGGAATAAATGCCCAGGAGTGCAATTGCCAGGTTATATGTTAGCTGTATGGCTATATTTTTAAGAAACTGCCAAACTATTTTTAAGAACGGCTGCACCATTTTACATTCCCACCAGCAATGTATGAGTGATCCAGTTTCTCTGTAATCCTGTCAGCATTTGATGTCACTATTTTTGATTTTAGCCACTTTGACAAGTAAGTAGAGATATCTCATTGTAATTTTAATTTACGTTTCCCTAATGGCTAATGATGTTGAACATCTTTCAGTGTGCTTCTTTGATATCTGTATATCCTCTTTGGTAAATGTCTCTTTGTGTCTTTTGCTCATTTTCCAGCTGGATCTTTTGGGCTTTTGTTTTGTTACTGTTGAGTTTTGAGATTTTCTTTTTTGCAACTTTATTTTGTACTTTCTATTCGCCATGTTTTTTTTTTTTAATAACATCTTTATTGGAGTATAATTGCTTTACAATGGTGTGTTAGTTTCTGCTCTATAACAAAGTGAATCAGCTATATGCATACATATATCTCCATATCCCCTCCCTCTTGGATCTCCCTCCCACCCTCCCTATCCCACCCCTCTAGGTGGTCACATAGCACTGAGCTGATCTCCCTGTGTGATGTAGCTGCTTCCCACTAGCTATCTATTTTACATTTGGTAGTGTATATATGTCAATGCTACTCTCACTTCATCCCAGCTTACCTTTCTCCCTCCCCATGCCCTCAAGTTCATTCTCTACATCTGCATCTGTATTCCTGTCCTGTCCCTAGGTTTGTTAAAACCTTTTTTTGTTTTCTAGATTCCATATATATGTGTTAGCACAGGGTATTTTGTTTTTCTCTTTCTGACTTACTTCACTCTGTATGACAGACTCTAGGTCCATCCACCTCACTACAAATATTGAATTTTGAGATTTTTAAAAATATATTCTAGATACTAGTTCTTTGTCAGAAATGTAGTTTGAAGATACTTTTCAGCCAATTTTTAGCTTATCTTTCATCCTCCTAACAGTCTTTCACAGAGCATAAGTTTTTAGTTTTGATGAAGTCCAATTTATCCAATTTGCCTTTTAAGGATCATGCTTTTGATGTCAAGTCTAAGAACTTTTTGCCTAGCTTTAGTTTCCAGAGATTTCTTCTATATTGTTTCTAAGCTTATTGGATGCTTATATTTTACAGTTAAGTCTTTTTGAGTTAATTCTTATATAAACTGTGAGTCTTAGGGTGAGGTTTATTTCTGTGTGTCTGGATATCTACTTGCTCTGGCACCATTTGTTTTTGCATCTTTGTCAAAAACTTGCTGGGGAATACCTATGTGGGTCTATTTCCAGGTTCTATATTTTATTCCATTTATTGACATGTCTATCCCATGACTAATAGCATACAGTCATGATTACTGTAACTATACAATAAGTCTTGAAATTGGGTAGACTGATCCCTCCTACTGTGGTCTTCTTTTCAAGGAATTTAAGCTATTCTAGTCACTTTGCCTTTCCATAAAATTTTAAAATAATATTTTCTACATCTTCAAAAAATAATGCTGTCTTTGGTTAAGCTTATTCCTAAGTATTTTATTCTTTTTGATGCTATTGTAAATGGAATTGTTCTCCTAATTCTTTTTCAGATTGTTCATTGTTAATGTACAGAAATGCAAGTGATGTGTATATGTTGATTTCATATTCTGCAAACAAACTTTGCTAAGTTGGTTTATTAGTTCTAATAATTTTTTTGTGAAATATTTAAAAAAAAATAATGCTGGCATTTTGAATTGCATTAAACCTGTATGTCAATTTGAGGAGAACTGGCATGGTTAGTATTTTAAGGCTTCCAATCCATGAACACATGATATCTCCATTTACTTAGGTCTTATTATATTTCTTTCATCAACGTTTTTTACTTTTCGACCTATAAGTCCTGTTCATGTTTTGTTGGATTTACACCTAAGTAGTTTTTAGCGATTGTAAAAGGTATTTTAATTTCAGTATCCATATGTCCACTGCTACTGTATGTTTATCCTGTATCCTATCACCTAAGTAAACTTAGTTCTAAGAGTTCTTTAGTAGATTTCTCTAGATTTTCTACATAGACAATCACATCATCTGCAAATAGGGTCAGTGTTACTTCTTCTTTCCAATCTGTATGTCTTTGATTTTCTTTTCTTGCCTTGTGCAACTAGCCAGAACTCCCAGTTCTCCCTTGAATAACAGTGGTAAGAGTGGACATCCTTGCCTTTTTCCCAATCTGAAGAGCAAAGCATTCAGTCTTTCACCATTAAGTATAATGTTAGCTGTAGATTTTTGTGCATGTTCTTTATGCACAAAAACACTTTATGAATGAGTGTATTTATTTTTTTTAACATTGTATATGACAAACAAAATCCATCCATAGGATATTTTCAGCCTCCAGGTCAGCATCTTCAACCCCTACAATGATCTTGTCCAAAACTTGATTTTTCCCAACCATTTCAAAGCAAGAGGGGAAGATGGAATGAAAGAAGTTAGTAACTGTAGAGGAAGATAATAATATTCATTACCCTTCCTAAATTACCATATGGTTTTATCCTTCATGTTTATTGAAAGTGCCACGCAGTTGACTGTACCTTGTATGTTCAAATAGCAGTATCTCCCCGTCTAAGGTAGTAATCTCTTGCCATTCCCATGGGAACACTATTCCCCTATGTGAAATAATATCAAGGAAAGAACAAATATTTTGATTCTTTTCCCACTTAGTACCTTTCCCCCACTTCCTTGGCCTTCTGCTGTCAAAAGCCTTAGACCTTAGCCAAGACTTCAGCAAGGCTCTTGGTTGCAACTCTTCACAAGAGCTCTAAGTTGAAATGCCTAAATGCAAATTAATAAAGAAATTAAATATAAGAAATCTTAGCCAAGAATAGACTAAACTGAGAAAGACTAAAATATGATGCAAACTAGAAATGAGAGAGAGAAACAGAGAACTACCAAGAAAAGATTTTTCATGGGATGATTGCTCTTTCTCTCAGTATGTTTTCTGAATGAAACCAACTTAAAATAAAGCCATCTGAAAATACCAAAGAACTATCACAGAACTGAAATCTTACGAAAACAGAAAATATAGGCTAATTCTTAACTTAGGTCATCCTCATCAGTTTGGTTAAATATTTATGTTTTATTTTTGAGCTTTAGTTGTGAAATCTAGCTAAACAATTGTACAGGACAGCGATGTTCCTCTCAATGTCAACATATCTTAGGGAATTTGCCATCAATTTAGGGAATCATTTACTCCAAGGCTTCCCTTCAAGGACACAGATTTGCTCTTTACTTTTGTACATAGGAATCAAGAACAAAGTGATTATCCGTGATCACCTCTCAACTTTGGATTTAGCCATTACTTAAGTGAGTACTATTATCCAGCCACACAGCATTTTAATCTTTCCCATTACAGCATGTAATTATAATAAAGTCTTTCTGAATTGCATTTTGAGGTCTGTATTCTGAGGTAAGTAATCTTTGTCAATTTATCCTAACGTCTTTCAAAAATTTCTATCCTAAGTGGTACAGATTGAGTAATTCTTCTGATCTCATAGGGCCATGGGCCTTGGTAATGCCATGTCCATTTCAGTTCGATTAACTTCGAATGAAGGAGAGAGTTCTGCTTTGGATACTTGGCAATGTAACCATAAACAGAAGACTAATCATTCAATAATACAAGTTTAAGAAAACAAGAGGTGACTGGAACTCTGTTGTAATGAAATTGCCCGTGCATGGCAGTTTCAGAAGGTTTTTTTTTTTTTTCTTCTGGGGGAGTTGAGAGAGCCACACTGCCTCTACCCAATGAAGGTAATTGAGTGAATGATTTCACTTGTTTCTTCTTTGGACTGAATTAGCTCGTCGCCATCTGTGGAGTGTGCTAAATACCTTAGGGGAAGAAGGCTGTTTCCTCATGTCATTTATGTAATGGCTGTGTTGTCACTTGCCACCTTTGAGCAAAATCAATGGTGCAGCAGAAGTTGGGCCAGGTTTTCCAAAGCTGAAGTAAAATAGGGAATTGGGGCAATTGTTCAGTTAAATTGAGAACATTTTTAAAAAGCAACACTTTCCTTCAAATTACTCAAATGCTTCAGGGAACATTTCTAATTGCCCTAGCCTAACACTTTTCTTCAGCTGTTGACATCTGGCCACCAAGCTTTTTGCAGGAGACACAACCAAATATAAATAGGTAAAGAGTTTTCAGGGGGACATATTCTCTTCAACTATTGGAGAGGTGGTCAGGAATAAGAAGGACTGGACTATTCTTCATGAAACTGAAAAACAGAATCAGGAGGATACTGGCAAGATCTACCAACAAGTCAGGGTTAAGCTCAGTTGAAGGAGGTTCTCCAAATTTTCCAATGATAAAATGGACTTCCTCGCGAAGCATTAAGTTTTCTGTAGCTGGAAGTGTTCAAGGAAAGGAATGAATCAGTCTTTCTTAAAGTCTGGGTTACAACTCACTAAAGAGTTATGAAATCAATTTAGTGAGTTGTAACCAGCATTTTTTAAAAAATTGGAATGGAATGGGATGGAACAGGATGGAACAGAAAAGAATAGAATTTAAAAATAGGGCATTGCAATAGAAATTAGTACTGTTTTGTGAAACTTTATTTTTAATTATGTATGTGTACTAGGTCACAACACAAAACATGTTTTTAGCCCGGGCTACAGTTTAAAAGGTTGAAAAACACTGCCTTAGACATCTAGCAGAGAGGATGTAATCAGATAGGAGTGATTGAACTACATGACTATTAAGACCCAGCCCAAAAAGGAAAACAGTCAGTTAAAAGGGTCATAATCTCCATAAGCTAAAAGGAAATCAGTTCTCAAAAGATATGTAACAATTTCTAATCCTGAGCCTGGAAAAACATTCTCCCGTGGGTCCTGATAGAAGAAAGACTATATAAAGTATTTTTAAGACCTTATTACAATAAGCACACTGACAAGTTTCATGGGGTTTTTAAAATGATGTCCCAAAATATGAGCTCATGGCATCACACCAAAGCAAAGGTCAGAAATCAGGTCTAAAGAAAGCCAATACTGATACAGTCCAGTACAAGTGTTTCCAATGATCTGGTTTGTTGAAGGGCAGATATGAGCTTGAATGTGCTCACCTACTGCATAGTTTAGTTTGTATCATCAGGGCAACATATTAAAAGACCAGCAGATCATGTTAATGGACAAACAACAGCTGCCTCTCCACCTGTTCTAGAAAAGTCTAAATGCCTTTCAGTTTAAAGCTTTGAACACTTATCTAATTATATTATTGTTAGTTGTTTGGAGAGGTTTTTCTATCTCTCACCATCATTATATACAAAGTGAGCTCTTCAAGGATAGAATAGGGACATGACTTATTTCACTTTCTCAAACCAGCATACTACACAGAATGTAGTAGGTGCTCAATAAATAGTTAATGAATAAATGAAAATGCTTACACTAATATCAAAGAGAACCCATGATCTAGGGTGGGAAGACAAAGGGTGACAAAGAGAAAGAATTGAGTTCAGGAAGTTTTAGGTTCAGTAAAGCAAGAGATTCCTCTGACAATTCAAGGAGGGCAGGCTCAACTTAAACATAGAAAGAATAAAAGTATTTTGTTTCCAGATCCTTTTCTCTGAGATCTCAATAGAGACATCAAGGCGATATGAACTCCTAAGAATCACCTCCTAATCTAGATTCTGTACCATTCTATGTACTTGTAAACATTTTTGTGTACTTTAGAATTTTCTGTTGCTCTTAAGTAACTAGTATCAGAATAAGCTTCCATCTAGAGAATTCAAGAGGAATTTAGGGAGGAAGAAGTATGGGAAGAAAGGACAGGGGAGGATAGGGACTTTGTCTATTGTGGAAGGTCAAAACTCCCTCAAGATGGTGGCAGGGAAAGCGGTGTTGCTTCAGCAAGAAGAATATTTCTCAGTTTTGTAAACCAGCCAGCTCTCTATGCCCCTTTAAAGCATTAAAATCAAATCTGTTCCAAAGAGGGAGTGGTGTCTAGTCATTAGAAAACAGAACTCAGAGCCAGACTTTTGACTTTTTCATTTTTGGCTGTGCCACACAATCTCACTGTAGCCTTGGCAAACTTTTCCTCTCAACATCTTGAGACCTCTCTTGACACATCTGTGAAATGTATATGAGTGTCAGAGCATGTGAAGGGTGGATGACATCAAACTGCAAGCAGGAACCATGTTTCCAGTGGATAAATGTTCAAGGAATTAATGAACATTATATTCCAACGAAGAACTTAGGCTCCATCCCATCAAGGGGTGAGTGTTTGAAAATCACAGAGGAGACCATTAGAATCCAAGTGGTGTGTACTATGTTACAAAATAGAATAGTACTATGCACACCTATACAGTAGAGTTTTGTATCAGGCAAGATACAAAACCAGGTTAACATAAAAATGTAAAACCTATACAGAGTACATAAAGACATCAGAATTCAAGATTCCTGATGTCTACCTGTAGCTGTCATGTTTCTGTCTTTTGGAGCCATCTAGAATTTTTAAAATTTAGAGTTGGAAACACGCTTAGAGATCATAAAGTCCAGTCTTCCTGCCAAAGTAGGAATCCTCCCCACAAACTCCTTACAGGTAGCCAGTCCACTTCTGCATGAACATTCTGAGTGACAGAGAGCTTTCTATATTTCCAGGAAGCCCAATCATTTGTGAATACTGTAGCAATAAAAAAATAGTTCTTTATACTAAGTCTTACACAGTTCTAGCTTCTCTTCGTGCTATTACTATCTGATAATAAAGCAAACTTTAAAAAATTGTTCAGTAAGAATAGGATGACCAACTGTCCTAGTTTGCCTGGAACTGAGAGGTTTCCTGGGATGCAGGGCTTTTGGTGCTAAAACCAGGAGCATCACAGGTAAACCAGGATGACTGGTTGCCTTAATTAAGAACAAATAGAGATGAACTTACCAGAAAGTGTAAAAGGTTTTCATATATTTACTCTCCCATCAGACAACTAACTTCTTGGGCAGTATATCCTTTTGGTAAGCATTGTCTCTCAGATCAAAGGGTTGGAGGAAATTGTGGCTTAACATGATTGGCTCCTCCAGGATTACATTTCTTAGGATAATCATTTTTATTTGACTTACTTTGGGTACGAGTGCTTTAGTGTTCTGCAGGAAATACAGAAAAGGATCTCCTGATTTAATCAATGAGAATCACATGGGAGTACAATGTGCTATAGACAACGATGTGTCCCTCATACAAAAACACTTGTAACCCAGGTTAACAGTAAAATAATCAGTTCAGAGAAATTAAACAGGAAAAACATATATACAAGGACCCTGGTCTGTATTTAAAATGACATTCTCAAATCAGAAAATTCCAACTGAGCAATTTCATCTTCAGAAAGTACTGAATCTTCCTACAACAAAGATAGATCTAGCATTCATTAAAGTGTCCCATTGCTGTTTGAGGGAATTCTAACCCTATTAGATTAATTCAGTGAGATAGATTTGTTCCAAAAGGGTCAAAAGCCCAGTGGATAGATCCCGAGAATAACAGAGGCAAGCTAGTAGAGCCCAGCCTGGGTGCTGGTCATTTATGGAATGAATGTTGAGAACAGAGAGATTCCATATGAATGTTTTGATAAGGAAAAAGAGCAGTACTAAAAGTGAAAGAAAATAGAAAAACAGGGGAGCTGATGTATGGGAACCTACAACTCTACAAATGTAGAAGACATAAAACCATATATACAAGCCATTTAGCAACGATTTAAAGTTATAGAGTCAAGGTTGCCAGAGTGAATAATATCTATTCTCCCCAAGGGCAGGAGAGATCTCAGTTCCTGGTTTCTTGCCTGAAAAAACAATGGGAGAGGAAGGTAAGGAGGGAAGATAAACGCATATATGGATTCAGGTACAAAGAGACCCAATGCTTGCTTTAACTTGGGGCAGGCTTTAGTTTGCAGAATCCAGTCCATCAAGCTGCAGCTTCTCTCTTAACAACTCATTTTCCTACAGGTAAGAATAAGAAATCCACTCGGTATGGATCTTTTTATCCCAAATTTTATCTACAAATATAAATTGGATGGCTAGCAGCAATTGGCTTGCATGGACTCCACTTGGAATAATGATGAAGTTCAAAAGGTTAATCAAGTTATTAACATTTTAAAAGAAGGGAACTTTTCTTTCCCAGATGGCTTAACAGGTGACTCCTATAAATTACACAGTACATTACAGCGGGCATCCGCTAGCCCAGTTATGGGAGAGAGTCTGTCAACATTTCCATTATAAAGCCCTATTTTCAGAGTTTATAACTCAGACATAAAACTCTGCTCCAAGCTGGGCCTTGGCTTTGTAGTTGGATTCTCAGCTCAGCAGCAAACTCTTTTTTTTCTTCTTCTCCTTTTCCTTTTCCTTCTCCATCTCCATCCTCTCCTGTCTGCCCCCACCATCATCTCCTCCTCTTCTTCCTTCCCTTCTCCTTCTTCTTCTTTCTCCATGGTGAAAATGTTTTTTAAAAAAACATTGCTCTAGGGGCTTTCCTGGTGGCGCAGTGGTTGGGAGTCCGCCTGCCGATGCAGGGGACGTGGGTTCATGCCCCGGTCCGGGAAGATCCCGCGGAGCGGCTGGGCCCGTGAGCCATGGCCGCTGAGCCTGTGCGTCCGGAGCCTGTGCTCCGCTACGGGAGAGGCCACAGCAGTGAGAGGCCCGCGTACCACAAAAAACCAAAAAATCATTGCTCTACATTAACTAAATTAAAGGAGGACTTGCACGTAGGGAATCTTCCAGACACTTCATATTGAAGCACACTTTTTAATGCTCAGGTATTGAGAGGTTTTTTTCAGAAACTATTAGAAATCAAGATTTTTCTAATCAAGGCCTGTGTCATAGTCCTTAGAATCATAATAAAGATGTGGAAGCAGCCACTAGCATTTTTGAAGGGGTGAGTTTTCCGGAGAGGGGATTTTATCTTAGAAATGTTTCCCCTGATTTCTTGAGTTCCAAATGTCCATATTAATCCCATATAAGCAATAGCATATATCCTGTAGTTTCATCAACACATGCATGGGGCTTTGGAGAACACAACATCAGCACAGCAACTTCCAGATGGCAGGTATGTGTGTGTTTACAGGCCACCAGGGTGGAGAGAGAGACAACACACAAAATACAAAGTGACAAAGAAGGTACGTAAGTGACGAGTGGAGGTCTGCGTTCCAAGTCTGGTCGGTCACAGCCTGGGGAGTTTTTATGGCCTATTCAAGGCTGTGGTGCAGACTAAACAAAGTTTCCTTTACTTTTACCATGACATCCTCAAAGACCAGGCCAGAGGGTGGGGAAGATGAAAGTGTACAGCCAACTCTGCTCTAAAGAGAGGCTGCTGCTTCACGGTGAAAGCTCTGCTGCTGACCTTGGAGGCTCATCCCCAGGCCACCTCCCCAAACCCATCTCAGATGGAAAGTCAAGTCACACGGGAATTTCTCTGCACATGCAGGGGTGGGGGGGTTCCAGAAATGGGGTTGAAACTCTCTCACAGAGGACAGGCAAGGATAGAGCAGGTCACAGTGGTACCTGGACAGTTTTCTCCCCAAACCCAGGCCAAGGAGGATGCATCTGAAAACGCTTAAGAGAGAGGGTGGTCTTTCTCATCACACCAGCATTTGTCTTGATGCCAACGCAGCCTCTCCTAAAGTTAGGTATCACCTTCCCCCTGGAGGGAAGATGGCCCGGGGGCAAAGGGTAACTAATCTCCCTCTTTATCCAGGGAGAGACTTATCAGCCTCCTCCTACATCAGAACAGGAGACTGCAGCTGTTGGATCGTCCAGGGAGCAGCATTTTGGCTTGAGAAATGTTCCAGTGGAGGTGTTAAGATTTATCTACTGAGCTCACCCCAGGCACATCTGTTGAAGAACCTCACTCACATACCCTATTCTCCCAGCCGATGGCCTTCTCACATGTTTTTCATATATTTTTTTGTTAACATACTTGCTCATTAGCAGAGTTACTTGGCTTGGAGGAAAACTGTGCCCCTTACAGCTCATCTTTTCCTCCTCTTGAGTCCTGTAGTCATGTCATATTTGAATTTGTGATATACATCACTGTCATTTCCATAGCAATAGAAACAGCAGCCATTGTGAAAACAGGATTCACGAGTCACTGCAAGAAGAGAACTGAAAAGAACTTCAGGGAACTGCAGGTCCAGGCTCCTGTCATAGACAGGTATACAGCTAAGCAGACCAAGGACTGCTTTCAATCAGCATGCTCCACCCTCGCAAATAGCTCACCTTTCCTGGCTGTTCTGTAACTAGATGTCTGACCATGTCTCTCCTACACAAACTAGCCAAGAGCTTCAGATGCCAGGGACCATGTCTTGTCCATCATTTTCCCTCTAGCATTTTACCCAGTGTCTGAGAACCGTGGATATTTCAATGAGTTTGTTGGATAATAAATATACCGTACATTGAGCCTATAACCAGCTTTACAGCCAAGATTTGTTCCTGATGTGTCTAAGTATTTTCTGCTATAGTTTAAATCTATTGAAACTCTGGCTCTACATGAAAGAAGTAAATTGTTCAAAGATATCCATGACATGGTTATTCATTCTAATGTCTAAGACAAGTTATTTATTCACCACCTGATTCTTTAATTGCCCTGCTTAAAAGTCAGCAAACTCTTTATCTTCATAACAATCCATTTTCTGCTAGAACAATGTACTCTATTTCTCTTTGAAGTTTTAAATTCTAATTGAACTCAGAGCACTGAGTGAGGATTCTGAAACCTTCAGTTCTAGTTCTGCTTGTTGAGTGACCCCCCTGCAAGATGAGCAACTGCTCTGAGCCTCAGTTTCCTCTTCTGTAAGATCCCTGCCTATTTCACAAGGGCCGTTGTGAGGGAAAAACTAAAATAACATATGTGAAAGCCTTTGAAATTCTTAGCTGTATACAAGTGGCAATTATGAATGTTACTAAAGTTATTCAGGTAGAGTGTACTTACTGCCGAACACAGCGGATTGCTTGCCCACCCAGTGGTTACCAGCGCAGAATGATGGTTTCCAGTCACAATCTTATATGTCTGTTAAAGAAAACCAGAACCAGACAGTAGTTAAAGCAGTAAAGACAAATTTCATTCAGGAACTATTGCAATAGAGGAAAAGAGACCTCAGTATAGAACTGGGCTCAATTCCCAAAACAAGAACAACTGAGGATTTATAGCCAAGGAGAGGGTTGGGAGGGTTGATGGATGGAAAATTACTAAGGGAAGACATCAAGGATAGGGGGAATTCTTGCTTAACTGACCCAATGGGATTCTTGCTGCAGGCAGGTCAGGGTGAGAAGATATCGAAGATGGGGGATTCTCTCTAAACTGACTTAACAGGATTCTTGCTAAAACTGGGCTATACAGGACCAAGAAGGACTGGGATAGGGATAGGGACAGGGCCCAAAGTTGAGGCCTAATGGAGAATAGGGTTCAGGGGCGTCAACTAAAATTTGGTCAAGGAGAGGGTCTTTGTCACATTACTAACTAACACTCAGCTTTAGCCTGTGGCTCTCCTCAGGTGTCCATTTTGGGCCATACTTGTGCCACTTCTCACCACCCCCTTTTAAAAAAAAAAATATATATATATATACATGTTTCCTGGGCCCTAGTTTAGGCAACACATGTCACCCAGAGAGCCAACCATGAACTGAAATTTCAGAATTTGAATGACATTTTAAGCATTGTAAGCAAGATGGAATTCAGCCTTCCATCTCTTTGTAAATGGAACATGTAAATATGTAGGTTCTAATTTATAGACTGAGAAGTCGACATTTCAAACTTAATTTTCCTCAAAGCGGAAGCCACCTGGAGTACATTTTTTAATTCCAAAGATAATGTGTTGTTCTTCTGTAATGAACTTCTTTCTTTTTTCTTTTTCACTATTTTAAAGTCTAGTATTATTTCCCCTAACCCAGCAAAATGACAGCTGATCAGATACAAACTGAAATTTTTATTTGCCAACTCCATTATTTCATTGAAAATTCCATAGTAACCCAGAGTCTTCATTTTCTGAACGGAGTCTCTGGGTTTTCCTTTAGACCTGGGCCCATAGATATTCCTAGTAAGGGTCCAAGAGCCCTGGAGTTGACCATTCATCAGCCTAATAGACGCAGATACATTGACAACACAATTTTGGCCAAATGGCCACATACTATCAGTACCAATTTCAAACTTTTTAACCTAAGAGCCCTGTAAGACTTTGCCCATTTTCTTCCTGTGCCTCCTCTACCATTTCCATCAAGGAGGCATCTGTTTTTCTTTTCTTGCCATGATGTAGGGATTAGATTATGAGGAATCTGTTTTCTCAGCCCCCCTCTTTTAACCTCATATATCCCAAATCATTCTTCTGCCTCCTTTAATCTGTGTCTCTTTTCATGCTTTAACTTTCCTGATATTTCCCTCCATAAGCAGGCAATGCCTATACATTCGTCCCTCAGGTTTTTCTTGAGATCTGGGATTCTGCATTTTGCTGAGCCTCCTTCACAACGTTTGATTGAATCAACAACAGTGATAATAGCTATAAGACCCTGCTGTGGGCTGGGGGGTTGATGTAGTTGTTTTTAATCCTGATAACCCGAAGGATATGTATTATTATCTCTGCTTTACAAAGAAGGAGCAGAAAGCCCAGAGGAAATAAGGGAATTGATCAAGGTCATACCTACAGCTGGACAGATTAAGGAAACTGTTTTTGATTCCAATTTCTGTGTTATTTCTATTAAACGAAAGAGACGTGCTATCCCATTCGTCTTCTCTTTTGTCCCTGTGTCCATTCTTCTTCCCACGTTCCCCTTCTCTCAATTCACTACCAATCTTAACTCAACCATGTAAGTGTTCAACACATTAACTTCCCTTTTTCTTCATTTTTATCCTACCTTCACCCTTTACTGAACCCTCCCCAATTCCTTTCTTCATTTCCTCCCATAGGGATAATTCAGTTCCCCAAATTTACTCTTCCTTGAGGAATCACTGGATGAACAAAATGAAATCTGGAGCAGATAGAGAGCAGACCCAGGTTTGGGGAAGCCTGAAGCATATATATTCTGAGAGATATCTTTAAAAGAAATAATGCAAAATTACTGATATAAAATTAGGCAGACATGTAAGTATTTATTTAAAATGAGAAAAGAAATTACAACAAGCTACAAATTTACAAAGCTAGGAAAAATCACAAAATCTAGAAATTCAACATAATATTTTTATTAACGAAGAAACTGACCCTCCAGAAAGCAGGCATAGAGGGAACTTACCTCAACATAATAAAGGTCATATATGACAAACCTACAGCCAACATCGTTCTCAATGTGAAAAACTGAAACCATTTCCTCTAAGATCAGGAACAAGACAAGGTTGTCCACTCTCACCACTCTTATTCAACATAGTTTTGGAAGTTTTATCCACAGCAATCAGAGAAGAAAAAGAAATAAAAGGAATCCAAATCAGAAAAGAAGAAGTAAAGCTGTCACTGTTTGCAGATGACATGATACTATACATAGAGAATCCTAAAGACACTACCAGAAAACTACTAGAGCTAATCAATGAATTTGGTAAAGTAACAGGATACAAAATTAATGCCCTGAAATCTCTTGCATTCCTATACACTAATGATGAAAAATCTGAAAGAGAAATTAAGGAAACACTCCCATTTACCAGTGCAACAAAAAGAATAAAATACTTAGGAATAAACCTACCTAAGGAGACAAAAGACCTGTATGCAGAAAACTATGACACTGATGAAAGAAATTAAAGATTATACAAACAGATAGAGAGATATACCATGTTCTTAGACTAGAAGAATCAACATTGTGAAAATGACTCTACTACCCAAAGCAATCTATAGATTCAACGCAATCTCTATCAAACTACCAATGGCATTTTTCACAGAACTAGAACAAACAATTTCACAATTTGTATGGAAACACAGAAGACCCTGAATAGCCAAAGCAATCTTGAGAAAGAAAAATGGAGCTGGACACATCTGTACAATACTTTTTGTCCTACATCTTTTGGCTGTTAGTTTGATTGTCTCTTCATATGACAAAAATATTGTAATATTATTTTCTATATCAAACTTTTTTAATTCAGAAAAAATTTAAATTCCTCTATAATAATTGTTAAAAATTTATTTTTCTTACTTGATAGCTTAATATAGTTTATTTGGGCTTAATAACTATTACTGGTAATGATATGCTAAGATGCTATTCAATACGCTAGAATGCATAGCACGTACAATGCTACATAAATGTTGTCTATAGCACAGCTTCAGCTTGTGCCCTACAAATATAGAAATTCTGATGAATTCTATTTCATGTAGTTCTCATTAATAAAAAGAAGAGGTTGTATAGTGCTTTCACAATTGCAGGTACTGCATTTAGGAATATAATTTCATCAAGAAAGAAAACTTCCATTTTGTTTAAGCATTGATGCGAATTAAATTTATGGTTTACGATTTTGCACATCTACAGTGTGAAAGAATTTTCCACCCTAGGTTCTAGCTGTTCACATTTTAAACTGCTCCTCCTCCGCCTAACATGTTAGGCAGTGCTGGGCACTATGACTTTCTTCTTGCAGCTTCAAGTTAAAACACTGGGGGAGTCATTTCAGTGAGCAGTATTTCTATGTTATTCCTACATGGGACAGCTAGAAAACTGTTCATGGAATAGACATACCAACCATAAACATATCTTACAAAACCCAAACTAAGTGAACCTTAACTCAACTTCCGCTTAGCAGGATCCCCAAAAATGCCCATAGCCCCTCCATTACCATCTAGTGTGAGTAGAAGGACAGAGGGAAATTCAGAATGGAAAGAGGCAGTCGTCTTAACCAATTGCAGTTAAAATATCTTACCTTTGCAAATTTTACAAAAACTATGACCATATAAACACACTTATAGGTCCCCTCTCAGAGCCCCAGAAGTGGTCTGTGCAAGCAAGAGGGACTCAAATATAAGTTTTATACCCTTCTAGGTACATCTGTCTCTGGCACTTAGTCACCAAACCAGCTTCCCTAAACAATCTTCAAGACACTCTAGAATGAAAGGTATGCCCAACAAAACAAAAGCAGGGTTATCTAGCAAAATAAATGTTTTAATGGAATTAAATCTTATTGATGAAGCTACTAAACCCAATAGACTTTAGAGTCCTTGATTATAGACCATTTTATTGCATTTTTTCATCTGTAGATAAATACCCATATAATATAGTAAGTGCTCAATACAAGTTTTGTAAATTAATGAATGAACAAATACATGAATTAAGGAATTCTGTTAAAAAACAACATTTGTAAATATATCCATGGTAAGTAAAATACAGTGTGAGGTAGGAAAGATAGAGTGCCACACTCATAATCGTTGAAGCTGCGATGTCTGCCTCATACTTGTCAAATAAGTTGTAATTCAAATGATGGTTTTTTCAACAGAGATTGTTGTCTGAGAGTGAACAACAGTCTCTATCCAAATAAAAATGTTTTTAAGCACTCCTGGATGTGAATCCAATATGGAAATGGATTTGAAATAAACATTAAACATTTTGCCATCTGCTGCCTTGCTGAGTCACTGAAAAATATCCTCCTCAAATGTTCATATTTTCAGATTAATTGGTCCATGGCTGTCAGGCATGAAGAAGAAAGAAAATCTGAAACTCAGTAATTCCACTAAGTTGTAAAAGATACACTACAGAGACACTGTTATTTGGGGATGAAGTTGTGGATTAACACTGGAGTCAAACCAGGGGAAACATTCCTAGGTTGTCAGAACATTTTATCCAACAATTAATCATAATCAGCACATCCCAATAACTTTGATTAATTTTATGCTTAATTTTTTATCTCAAAACTTCTACCAAAATATATTTACATTACTAATCTCTAGAGGATCATCTTTTTAACGAGCATCAGAAATTTAAGGAAGAATTTGGAGTGAAGGAAGGAAAAGATAAAGGGGATAGAATAAGAGACAACTGGAGTAAATGATGAATGAGTGAGATTTCCAAAATAGCAACAAACAAGGAGAAGAGAAGACTTTAAAATAATCAAAGAAACTAGTACTATTTCTCACATTTCAGTCATGCCGTTCCTCTGAGGAGTGTAGCACAAGCTAAAGAAGTTAGCTCCAATCTACTCAAGGCTCAAAGAAACAACACAAAGTTGGTTTCCCTCCTGCACATTCCCACCTCTGGCTGCCTCTAGAACTACTATTCAGCACTAACTCCCCCACATTTAAAGGCAGCCTGAATCCTGAGACCACAACCCCAACTGCAAGACCTTCATGCTACTTTTGTAGGCTGAATGTCATTCCGGGTCAACTGCACTTTAGCTTCAGGGTATAGGGGTAAATATAAATGGGAAAAAGAAGCAAACACCAGGGAATAATTGCAAAAATGTCTCTTAAGAGAGGCAACACAATTTCTCTAACTAATAAGAATTTCAGCAATCCTAATTAAAATCCCAACAGAATGTTTTAGAAATCAAAACTAATTCCAAAACAAAATGTGTCAGGAAAAGCAAAAGGATCTAGTACAGCCAAAATAATTTTGGAAAAGAAGAACAAAGTTGGGAGACTTGTAGGACCTAATTCCAAGACTTACTATAAAGGTACAATAGCCAAGACATCGTGATATTTGTGAAAAGATGAACACATAATAAAGAAGATGTGGCACATATATACAATGGAATATTACTCAGCCATAAAAGAACCGAAGTTGAGTTATTTGTAGTAAGGTGGATGGACCTAGAGACTGTCATACAGAGTGAAGTAAGTCAGAAAGCGAAAAACAAATACTGTATGCTAATACATATATATGGAATCTAAAAAAAAAAACAAAAAGGTTCTGAAGAATCTAAGGGCAGGACAGGAATAAAGATGCACACGTAGAGAATGGACTTGAGGACACGGGGAAGAGGAAGGGTAAGCTGGGACGAAGTGAGAGTGGTACGGACATATATACACTACAAAATGTAAAATAGATAGCTAGTGGGAAGCAGCCACATAGCACAGGGAGATCAGCTCCGTGCTTTGTGATCACCTAGAGGGGTGGGATAGGGAGGGTGGGAGGGAGACGCAAGAGGGAGGGGATATATGTATATGTATAGCTGACTCACTTTGTTATAAAGCACAAACTAACACACCATTGTAAAGCAATTATACCCCAATAAAGATGTTAAAAAAAAAAAGATGAACACATAGGTCAATGGAACAAAATAGAGAGTCCAGCTATAGACCCATACATATATGGACAACTGGTATTTACAAAGTGTCGGTAGATAAACAACATTCTCTTCAACAAACAGCCCTGGCACAATTGGATATCCAAGTGTAAAGAAATAAACTTTGACCCATACTTTGCTCCATGTACAAAAATTAACTTTAAAAATTCATAGGCTTAAGTGTAAAACATGAGACTATACAACTTCTAGGAGATAACATAGGTAAAATATTTATAACCTTAGTTTATGTAAGATTTCTTACATAGAACCAAAAATAGAACCATGAATCATAAAAGAAGAAAAAATCTAATAAATTGGCTTTCATCAAAATTAAAAACATCTTCTCTGTGTTTTTAAAAATTTTTTTTATTGACCTATAGTTGATTTACAATGTTGTGTAGCTTCAGGTGTATAGCTAAGGAGATTTTATATATATATATATATATTCTTTTTCAGGTTCTTTTCCATTACGGGTTACTACAAGATATTGAATATAGTTCCCTGTTCTATACAGTAGGTCCTTGTTTTTTACCTATTTTATACATAGTAGCGTGTATATGTTACTCCCAAACTCCTAATTTATCCCACCCCACCTCACCCCCTTTTCCCCTTTGGTAACCATAAGATTGTTTTCTATGTCTGTATGTCTGTGAGTCTGTTTCAGTTTTGTAAATAAGTTCATTTGTATCATTTTTGGGGGATTCCACAAATAATTGATATCATATGATATTTGTCTTTGTCTGACTTACTTCACTTAGTATGATAATCTCTAGGTTCATCCATGTTGCTGCAAATGGCATTATTTCATTCTTTTTTATGACTGCATAATATTCCTTTATGTATGAGTGAGTGTGTGTGTGTGTGTGTGTGTGTATGCACACACATCTTTTTTATCCATTCATCTGTCAATGGACATTTAGGTTGCTTCCATGTCTTGGCTATCGTAAAGAGTGCTGCTATGAACATTGGGGTGCATGTACCTTTTCTAAATAGAGTTTTCATCTTTTCTGGATATATACCCAGGAGTGGGATTGCTGGATCATATGGTAGCTCTATTTTTAGTTTTTAAAGTAACATCTATACTATTCTCCACAGTGGCTGCACCAACTTAACATTACCACCAACAAAAACATCTTCTCTTTGAAAGATAAAGTTAAGGAAATGAAAAAAAAAATGACATAAACTAGGAGAAAATATTTGCAAAACATATATCTGATAAAGGACTAATAATAAATATATATAAGAATTCTTAATAAGAAAATTCAATAAGAAAACTACCCCATTTCTTTAAAAAAGGAGTAACATTATAAACATGGCAACAGATTATTCCCAACTTCAGTCCCCTTCATAAGAAAACCAACTAGAAACTGTCCATAGACAAGACACCACTGTAAATATCCCAGACCATGGAAGTGAGGCTGAAGCATCCCCTTGGACCACAGAGACTGAGAAGGGTAGGAGAAGCAGCTACACTCTGATTTCATTGCCCCTCACCCAGGCCAGAATAGCACTGCACTAAGGGGACCCCCCCAGGCCTATGGTTTCTCCAGTGGGAAAAGGAGAGCCCAAGATGGACATTCAGCTCCCCATGTGTTGTGGGTCCTTTCCCAGGAGGCCCATTTGGGTGTCACTTCACAGGAATCACAGGGGAAATCTGCAGGGCTTGCCCACTGGAGATCAGACTGTGATGAAGTAGAGGGCAAGGCTTACAGCAACCAGGGTTCAGATCTTGGTAGATCAAGTTCCTTCTCACAGCAGTCCCAATTAGAGATCCCAGACAACTGCTCATCTACAGAGCCAAGCCAGTGGCCTCATTTTGGCCAAGAAAACTGGTGTGCAGTTCTGTCTGATTCAGGATCCAAAACAATGAGCCTATCTGGGCTTGGAGCCTATGCTGCCACACCACCCAGGCAAGGAAGCTAATTCATAGCCCCACACATCACTAGGTGCAGACTTCACCCTGACTGACCAGGAAACCTGGGAGGAGAACTTTGGAAGCAATGTAGCCCAGCAGCACTTGAGCAGAGAGCCCAGCCAGTGGTTCTGCCTGTCTGCAGAGCTCAGCTGGTGGCCCTGTCTGGCCAGGGAGCTCAGTGCACAGTTCTGCATGATTTGGGTTCCTGGCCAGCAAGTCAAGCTGGGCTTGGAGCATGTTCTGTTGCCCCGCCCAGGCAGCGAATTAGGTTCATGGCCCTACCTACTGTTAAATATAGCCCTCAGTCTCATCCAATGAGGAAGCCTTACCAAGGTACCCAGGAGGCTGCACCCTATAACCAGCTGCAGAGTCACCCAAGCAGAGAGCCCAGCCAGAAGCTCTTCCCACCTGCAGAGCTTAGCTGTTGGCCCTATCTGACCAGTGAACAGTTCTACCTGATTCTGTTCCCCAGCCATTGAGCCATGCCAGCCATGGAATCTGTTATATGGCTCCACTCGAGCTGGGAAACAAGTCTGAAGCTCTGCCTAGGGCTAAATATACCCTCCAGTCCCACCTGGCCACAAATCCTAACCAGAGCACCTGGAAGCTGTATAGCCCTCTATAGCCTCACCAACATTGTCACTTGAGCAGAGAGCCCAGCCAATGGCCCTACCCATTGGCAGAGCTGAGCCAGTGGTCCCATCTTGCCAGGAAGTTTGGTGGGCAGCCCTGTCAGATTCAGGTCTCCAGCCATTGAGCAGTAATATCCATGGAGTATATTCTACAGCCCTGCTTGCACAGGAAAGCAAGTTCATAGCCCTGCCCAACTGCCAAGTATAGCATCCAGTCCTACCTGACTAGGAAGCCCAACCAGAGAATCTGTGCAACCATGGAGTCCATCATATAGCCTAGCTAAGACAGAAAACTAAACCAGCAGTCCTATCCAGCTATTCCTAGCCAGTAGCACTTCCCTGGACTTTAGTGCATGGGCAGTGACCTCACCAAAGAGAGACCGCCCCTCCAATAGCAAGCCCCACCTGCCCAAAGACACTGCCAGCTGACCAGTCCAGAACCCCAAGCAGAACCGACTAGTGAAGGACTGTCTCTGCCAAAGTGAACCTGTAAGGCCTGGAGGAAGGGTGCACTTATCCAAGTGTCCAGATACCAATGCAAGGAATCAAGGATGACAGCAAATCAGGTAAACATGACACCACCAAAAGAAACTAATAAAGCACCAATAACAGACCCTAAAGAAATGAAGATCTATAAACTGTCTGATAAAGAATTCAAAAAAACCTCTTAAGAAGTTTAGTGAACTACAAGAGCTGAAAAACACAATGACTGACTTGAAGACTTGAATAGAGAGCTTCAACAATAGATTGACCAAACAGAAGAAATAATCAGAGAACTAGAAGAAAGATCATTTGAAATTATCCAGTCAGAGGAGAAAAAAGAATGAAAAAGAGTGATGCAAGCCTATGAAACTTGTGGAACACTATCAGGAAAACAATATACATATTTTGGGAATCCCAGAAGGACAAGAGTAAGAGAAAGGGACCAAAAAAGATATTTAAATCAATAATGGCTGAAAACTTTCCAAACCTGGGGAGAGTAATAGACATCCAGATTCATGAGGCCCAGAGAACCCCAAATAGGTTGAACTTGAAAATGGCTACAGGAAGACACATTAAATTGTCAAAGGTCAAAGACAAAGAGAGAAATATGAAAGTATAAGAGAAAAGTGACATGTCACATACAAGGGAAATTCCACACACCACCCCTGCCCCCAGCCCCAATAAGACTATGTGTGGATTTCTCAACAGAAAATTTTCAGGTCAGGAGAGAATGAAAGGATATATTCAAAATATTGAAATAAAAAACTGTCAACCAAGAATACAATACCTGGCAAAGCTATCCTTCAGAAATTAAGGAGAGATAAAGACTTTTCCAAACAGACAAAAGCTGAGGGAATTTATCACCACTAGACCTGCCTCACAAGAAATGCTAAAAGGAGTTCTTCAGGCAGACATAAAAGGATACGAATTAACATAAAAACATAGGAATGCAGGTGTAAAACTCACTGGTAATAGTAAATATATACTCAAAAGTCAGATTCTCTAATAATGTGATGGCGGTGCATAATTCACTTGCAACTCTAGTTGAAGAGTTAGAAAAACAAATGTGGTAAAAATAACCATAACTGCAATAATTTTTCATTGGATATGCAAAATAAAAATGTGTAAACTGTAACTATAATAACCTAAAATATGAGTAGGGTGGGGAAAGAAAAGTGTAAAGTTTAGAAATGCTATTAAAGTTAAGTTGTTATCAGCTTAAAATAGGATGTTATATATTTTATGTGAGCCTCATAGCACCACAAAGGAAAAATCTATAGTAGTTACACAAAAGATTATGATAAAGGTGTCAAAGCATACTGCTACAAGGAATCACCAAATCACAAAAGAAGAGGGCAAATAGGGAGAAAGAAACAAAGAATCTACAAAACATTCAGAAAACAATTAACAAAATGACAATAGTAAATCCTTAGCTATCAATTGTTACTTTAAATGTAAATGGACTAAATTATGCCATCAAAAGACATAGAATGGATGAATAAAGTTTTTTAAAAAACCAACAATATGCTTCCTACTAAAGAGACACTAGCTTTAAGACACACGCAGTGAGAGTGAAGGGATTGCAATGATATTTCAAGCAAACGGTAACCAAAAGCAAGTGGGGGTAGCTATATTCACATTAGACAAAATAGACTTTAAGCTAAAAATGGTGAAAAGAGACAAAGAAGATCATTATATAATGAAAAAGGGGCCAATTTATTAAGAATATATGACAATTTTAAATACTTAAGCACTCAACATTGGAGCACCTAAATATATAAAGCAAATATTAAACAGACCTAAAATAAGATATAAACAGCAATACAATAATAGTTGGGGGCCTTAATATCCCACTCCTGACAATGGATATATTATCCTGATGGAGAATCAATAAGGAAACAGTAGATTTGAGCAATGCTATAGACCAAATGGACCTATCCAGAACATTCCATCTTACAAACAGCAAAACACACATTCTTCTCAAGCATACGTGAAATATTTTCTAGAATAGATCATGGTAGGCCACAATCAAATCTTAGCAAATTTAAGAAGACTGAAATCATATGAAGTATCTTTTCTGACCACAGTAATATGAAACTAGAAATCAATAACAGGAGGAAAACTGGAAAAATCACAAAATATGGAAGTTAACACACTCTTGAACAGCCAATAGCTCAAGGAAGAAATTAAAGGAAAAATTTTAAAGCATCTTGAGACTTAAAAAAATGGAAACACAATATACGAAAACTTACTGGATGAAGCAAAAGCAGAAATAAGAACATTTATAGTGATAAACACATACATTAAGAAAAAAGAGAGTTCTCAAATAAACAAGCTAACTTTACACCTCAAAGTACTAGAAATAGAAGAACCAACTAAGCCCAAAGTTAGCAGAAGGAAGGAAATAATAAAGGTTAGAGCAGAAATAAAAAGATAGAGAATGTGAGAACAATAGAAAAGAAAAATAAAACCAAGAGTTTGCTCTTTGGAAAGATAAAAAAATAAACAAACCTTTAGCTAGACTAAGCAAGAGAAGAAGAGAGAGGACCCAAATAAATAAAATAATAAGTGAAAGATAGATAAAATTATAACGGATACCACAGAAATACAAAGGATCATGAGAGACTACTATGAAAAACTATATGCCAACAAACTGGACAACCTAGAAGAAATGGCTAAATTCCTGGAAACATACAATATGCCAAGACTGAATCATGAAGGAATAGAAAATTCAAACAGACCAATAATGAGTAAGGAGAGTGAAACAGCAATCAAAAACCTCACAGGGGCTTCCCTGGTGGAGCAGTGGTTGAGAGTCCACCTGCCGATGCGGGGGATATGGGTTCGTGCCCCGGTCTGGGAGGATCCCACATGCCGCGGAGCGGCTAGGCCCGTGAGCCATGGCCACTGAGCCTGCGCGTCCGGAGCCTGTGCTCCGCAACGGGAGAGGCCACAACAGTGAGAGGTCCGCGTAACGCAAAAAAAAAAAAAAAAAACTCACAAAAGAAAAAGTCCAGGACAAGATGGTTTCACTGGTGAATTCTACCAAACATTTACAGAAGAATTAATGTCAATTCTTCTCAGACTCTGCCAAAAAATTGAAGAGGAGGCAACATTCCCAAAGTCATCCTATGAAGCCACCATCACCCTGATACCAAAACCAGACAAGAATACTACAAGAAAAGAAAATGACAGCCAATAACCCTGATGAATATAGATGCAAAAATTCTCAACAAAATACCAGTTAACCAAATTCAATAGCACATTAAAAAGATCATATACCATGATTAAGAGAGATTGACCCTTGAGAGGCAGGAATGGTTCAAGATACACAAATCAATAAGTGTAATACATCACATTAATCAAATGAAAGATAAAAATCATAAGGTCATCTCAATAGCTGCAGAAAAAACATTTGACAAAATTCAACATCTATTCATGATTTTAAAAAAATCTCTCAACAAATTGATATAGAAGAAACATGCCTTGACATAATAAAGGCCATATATGACATGTCCACAACTAACATAGAGTTGGTGAAGGTTGAAACCTTTTCCTCTAAGATTGGGAAGAAGACAAGGTTACCCACCCTCACCACTCCTATTCAACAAGTACTGGAAGTCCTAGCCAGAAAAATCAGGCAAAAAATAAAATAAAATAAAGAGCATCAGAACTGGAAGTAAGCAAAATTATCTCTATTTTCAGATGACATGATTTTACATGTAGAAAATCCTAAAGATGTTACAAAAAGAAAACTGTTAAAACTAGTAAATGAATTTAGTAAAGTTGCAAGATGCAAAATCAACATACAAAAATCAGCTGTGTTTCTATACATTAACAATGAATTATCTAAAAAAGAAATTTTTAAAAATCCCAATAGCATCAAAAACAATAAAATACTTAGGAATAAATTTAACTAGGGAGGTGAAAAATCTCTACATTAATAACTATAAGATGTTAATGAAAGAAATTGAAGATACAAATCAAAAGATATCCTATATTCATGTATTGATACAATTGATATTGTTAAAATGTTCATAGAACCTGAAGCCACCTATAGATTCAATGCAAGTCCTAACAAGACTCCAATATCATTTTTCACAGAAATAAAGAAAACAGAGGCAAGGAGTGGGGAGTGGGAGAACTGAGCAAAAGCGATCAAAAGGTACAAACTTCCAGTTATAAGGTTATGTACAGTGTGATAACTATTGCTAACAGTACTGTATTGTACATTTGAAAGTTGCTAAGCGAGTAGATCTTGAAAGTTCTCATCATAGGAAAAAGAATTTTGTAACTGTGTGAGATGATGAATGTTAATTAAACATTATGGTTATCATTTTGCAATACATACGTATATCAAATCATTATGTTGTATACCTTAAACTTATATCAATTATTTATTTATGTTGTACACCTTAAACTTCTCAATAAACCTGGAAAAAAAATTTTTAACTCAAAAAATATTCTTAATAAATAAATAAAAAGAAAGTAACAGGATGTTGACTTAAAGAAAATGCACAACATGAGAGTTGCGAGTTAAGTTTTATTTGGGGCAAAGTGAGGACAGCAGCCTGGGAGACAGCGTTTCAGATAACTGAGAAACTGCTCCGAGGAGACGAGGGGAGGAGCCAGGATATAGAGGAGTTTTGCAGCAAAGAGCAGGTAGTCGGAAGTCAAAAGATTATTGTTAGCTCTTGGAGGAAGATGCGGTCGCCGCTGCAGCGGAGCCTCAGGCCACCCACTCATGCTCCTGACTCACCGCTGTTCGCCCTCGCTGAGGAACAGGTCGGTCAGGAAGCCGTGCCGCAGCCATGGCTTTTACAGATACCAAAAAGACTCCCGTGGAGCCCGAGGTGGCGATTCACCGGATTCGAATCACCCTCAGCAGCCGCAACGTGAAGTCTTTGGAGAAGGTATGTGCTGACCTCATCAGAGGCGCAAAGGAAAAGAATCTCAAGGTGAAAGGACGGGTTCGGATGCCTACCAAGACTCTGAGAATAACTACAAGGAAAACTCCTTGTGTTGAAGGTTGACTTGGGATCGTTTCCAGATGAGGATCCACAAGCGATTTATTGACCTGCACAGTCCTCTGAGACTGTCAAGCAGATCACTTCTATCAGTATTGAGCCAGGAGTCGAGGTTGAAGTCACTATTGCAGATGCTTAAATCAACATTTTTAATAAACTGATAATCAGTTGTCAAAAAAAAAAAAAAGATTATTGTTAAATAAAGAAAACCAGATATCTCAAGTTAAGGGATTTAGTGCTTTTCTGTGTATGGGAAGATGCAAGAGTCTGGGCTCACTGAAATCACTCCTTTGATATGCACCTTAGCTATCTGGGGCCTGTATTTTCACACCCTGAGTTTCCGCAGGGCTCGCTGCAGGGAGTGGCTGCAGTCTGATGGCTGCTATTCTTTTCAGCCCTGAGTTTCCTCAGGACTCACCAGCTCATGTTGGAGGGCTGCAATCATTGGTGACTAGGACATCCTTTGTTTATTGATATGGCAGGAAATATTCCATTTATAAATATTCCATTCCATTTATAAGTATTCCATTTATCAAGGAAAAGATTTGAACAAGATACTTTACCAAAGAAGATACATGGAGCAAATACACGAAAAAATGCTTAATATCATTCGTTATTAGGGAAATTAATACCAAAACCACAATGAGATACCACTACATACTTATTAGATGGGCTTTAAAAACAAGATAATTACCAAATACTGCTGGAGCAAGGAAAGCATAATGATAAGTAAAAGAAGACAAACTCAAAATAATTTAAATAATACAAATCATTTCTTTTATATGACATTCTATAAAACGTAAAACTAGAAGGACAGAAATCATATCAGTGGCGTGTAGGGACTGGAGTGAGGAGAAGGACTTATCTACAAAGGGAGTTGAAGGAAACTCTTGGGGTGATGGAGATGTTCTCTATCTTAATTGTAGAGGCAATTACATGACTATGTAAGTTTGTCAAAATTCATTGAACTGTACACCAAAGAAGGGTGAATTTTACTATATGTAAATTATATCTCAATAAACCAAAGGAACAAGCATCACAATAAATCCAAAATTAATTGCATATAAATCATCTTGTGAATCATTATTTTAATGAAATTACTCAAATTGAATCAGGGCAAAATTCAGTGCATTATTTGAATTTTTTGAAATGTTTTAGTGATAACTTTTCAGATTAATAGAATACATACTTCTAAAGTATTCACCACAGTTGTTAAAAGGTGAGGCATCATTTAGTATTACTGTCATTGATCAGCATCTATGGTAATTGCCTGTGACACATTAGCATTCATTATGCAAGAAGCATTTCTTGAGTATTACTAGCCTACAGGCCTAAAAAAACTCATTTCTCTTCAGTTCTGGGCCAGTAGGATATGCTTCAGTCTTCTTCAATAAACTTTTATAAGGTACGATCAGATGAGACCAAATCTAAGAAAAGTAACTTCAAGCGTAGTTTCAGCTGGTCCATAATGGTAGAGTTGTTTAATATTAGAAAATAAAGCCATACAGTACGGCAGTATTACAGACTGTAATTACTACACTTAGAATGAATGAAACTTATCAAAGACATTTTAAGTTGCCTAGATATCATAACTCTCAGGTTACCCAAAAGCAAAATGCTAGGGCTTCCCTGGTGGCGCAGTGGTTGAGAGTCCGCCTGCTGATGCAGGGGACACGGGTTCGTGCCCCGGTCCGGGAAGATCCCACATGCTGCAGAGTGGCTGGGCCCATGAGCAATGGCTGCTGAGCCTGCGTGTCCGGAGCCTGTGCTCCGCAACGAGAGAGGCCACAACAGTGAGAGGCCCGCATACCGCAAAAAAAAAAAAAAGCAAAATGCTAAAAATATACTGTAAGATCTAAGAACATTATGTTAATAGTGAATGGGAGCAAATTACATATGTGAAATTTTTTGTCATAATCTCTACCCTAGGTTTTAGTTCCACCTATACATTACATTTTCCCTACTTCTCATCTCCATGTTTGAAATAATCAAATAACCCTGTAATTTCCATGCGCTCTTGCTGCAAATATGAACTCACCAATGTTTCAGGAGTCCCCGAAAGACAAGCAATCTATATAGAATTGTTTTCATGGGCATGCCACTTATGTAGTCACACAGGTCCCCAGTTTAGAAGGACCTACATTTGGTGTGATGCTCTGCTATTGCTGTCTGGAAATTCTTAGTAATTTTTGAACAAGGGCCCCACATTGTCAGTTTGTACTGGTCCCCGCAAATTATGTAACTGGTCCAACTTTATAAATACCAAAACTGACATGAGGATTCTAAGTTACTCTTTACACAGGGTCACTTGGGTCATGCATTTGACTAAAAACTAACCAAATTTATCTTGAAACACTTTAGTTAAGAAACTACAGCTGGAAAACTGGCAAGTTGAGGTCATACAATGTCTAGGAACTTCTGGTAAGATAGACATGTTGCAAGGACAATTCATTTGTCTGAGACTTTGGGACATCCATTTTCTACTCTAGTTAAAATAGGGTATAAAGAAAACTAGATAGATTTTCCTCTCATGTAATCAACTGTTGTTGTAAGGAAGCTCGTATTTACACTTGGTGTTACCGAAGTTTTCATTTTAATGTTTGGTCAGTTCTTCCTCCTAAAAGGTTTCATATATTCATTCACTTATTCATTCATTCAATAAATATCTGATGAGTGCCTACTATGCACCAGGCACTGTGTTTAACACTAGACAGAAAATAGAAAAACAAAACAATAAAACAGTGTTCTTCCCTCATGAAACTTAAAGTCACCGAATTAGTCACTCCCTCTCTTCCCAATTATAATTTTGTTACATTTTCTCTCAGACATTGATTTTTTAATCTGTGAATCTGGGAGAACAATATGCTACATACCAACTTTTTCAATAGCAAAATAATATAAGCGTTTGTGCCTTTTAAAATGTCAGATTTTAGGGCTTCCCTGGTGGCACAGTGGTTGAGAGTCCGCCTGCCGGTGCAGGGGACATGGGTTCGTGCCCCGGTCCGGGAAGATCCCACATGCCGCGGAGCGGCTAGGCCCATGAGCCATGGTCGCTGAGCCTGCGCGTCTGGAGCCTGTGCTCCACAACGGGAGAGGCCACAACAGTGAGAGGCCCGCGTACCACAAAAAAATAATAATAATAATAAGTCAGATTTTACTATTTAATAATGAGAGAAAGTTGGCTTTTAAAAAAAGTACCTGGGCCATGTGTAAGGTATCCAGTAAACGGTTAGCATTGCTACTAATATAAACCATGTCACCAATCTTCCCTTCGTACTAAGTGGCAAGAGCTGTGATGGTCAGCCTCAAAGCTGGCTTCCAGCCCAGTCAGCCCCTGCAGCCGGCAGGGCCCAAGGCAGCAGTGTGTTTTTTAAGTGGGCTAAAAAGCATTTGGCTTGAATCTCAAATGCTGAGTCTTTCTGCAAGATAGCATATACGTAACCCAAGTGCTTTGGAGGGGAGCTGATTTTAAAAGCATTAGAGCAAGGGAGGCTTCTCTTAATCATGGTCCAAACGAAAACCAGTTGGTCCCCTACAATCTTTCTTCATCCTCAGTGGCGTAGCTAGGGTTCTTTGGTTCTAGAAAAGCATCTCTCTCATGCATTAGCTATAACACAAAGCAACAGATGCCTAATACCTACTTCCATACCAGCTCCTGGGCTGAGGAAGTGACAACTGGTTGGAATTAAGCTGAATCTGGAAACATCCTGGGGTTCATTTTTATTTGAGGTTACAAAATCAACAAGTGCGATATTCTGGGCTTGGCAAAACAGAGCAATGTAAAGGTATCAAATGGCACTCATATATTTGGACATGATTGAAGGGTCATATCCCTCGACAGCTCGGCAGGGGTGAATTTAGTTCCTGTAAAGCATACGGAGGGTTTTATTCCTCCCCTCAAAGAAAATGTGTTATTTTATGTACTCAGACTATCACCTCCTCCCTTGCTTTCTTAGAGAACATCTATTTCTGGTGGGAGCTGCCAATTTACTATCCCTCAATCTCACCCCACAGGTGGACACATGACCAATACGAGCCAATCAGAATCTTCCTCCAGATTTCTCACGAGATCTGGAGGGAAAGGGCTTCCCTTCCTCTAAGGTCACTAGACTGTAAGAATATAGGATCTTGGATTCCTGGAGTCTCACGAAGTCCGTCAGCTGGAGAGAACAAGGCTAAAAGCAGAGTGAAGCAGAAATGAGAGATGATGAGGGAACCCTGGTTTTCCTGATAGACCAAATCCTGTAGCGGCCGGTCTCTCCTCTGCTCAGCCCATCATTTCAGTGCATAAACTAGGGTGTCTCTCTTTTATGTTTTACTTTGTTTATGCTAGTTCAAATTGGATTTCTGGCACTTTCAAGGAAAAGAGTTCTGATCAATTCACTACCTACTCGGAAGGCTGCATTTTTACAACCTGCTGGACATCAAGTAAATTCAAATAATATCCAGGAGGATGAGAGGGAGCCAGATTTTCCAACTCAAGGAAGCCTACTTCTAGCCAATTAATTTCTTTATGGCTTGTCAGATTCATAGCACCAAATTTATGGAAGCAATTTATTAGAACCTAAGGTCCTTTTCTGTGCAGAGTGGATCTGTCAATCAAGGTCCACGTGCTGACAGTCAGACAGGAGAGGATGAGGGGTGGGGAGAGAGGAGGCAAGGCATAACCAAGGGCCCTGCTCAAAGCCAGAACTTGGCCTATCATACAACTAACAAAATGAAAGTGTGACTAGGTCCATGAGCTTCCATTTATGTTACTAGTTGTTTCGCTTCTCTAACAACTGGCTCTGTGGGTTAAGACTCATATTTCTGCAAATCATTACTATCTACCCAAAGGTAGAGATCAGATTAAATGAATGTCATCTAGCTGGAAAGAGTTCCAAAGTCAAGTTACCAATTTCTTCCCCCATCCCACCCGTTATGTCTTCTCTTCCCACTCCACCCACATTTTCATTTATGTACCTCTACTGTTCATTCATTCATTTATTTCATGAACATTTCTAATAATCTCCATATGCCTGCCATCATGATTTAAAACATGACTCTCCCCTGATTAAAACCCTTCAATGGATTTCTGATTAAAAATGAGGGAACTGGGCTTCCCTGGTGGCACAGTGTTTGAGGGTCCGCCTGCCGATGCGGGGGACACGGGTTCATGCCCCAGTCCGGGAGGATCCCACATGCCGCAGAGCAGCTGGGCCTGTGAGCTATGGCCACTGAGCCTGCACGTCCGGAGCCTGTGCTCTGCAATGGGAGAAGCCACAACAGTGAGAGGCCCGTGTACCACAAAAAAAAAAAAAAAAATGAGGGAACTAAAGCTGATCACATGATTCTCTGTTATAACTCTTAACAAAAATGAGGGCCAGTGTGTAAGGTAAACATCAACACCAACCAAGCAAACAAAGGGGGGAAACCTACAGCTATAATTATCAAAAATTAGAAGCTGAAGAAACAATATTCTGACACAAAATGTGCCCAAGTCTCCCAGAGATAGTACTGGTGATTTAATAAAATCTTGAAAATTTCTACTGATACTCCTGATATGAGTAGGAAATTTCTACTGATACTGCTGATGTGAGGAGGAAAGGAATTTCTACTGATGTGAGGAGGAAAAGTGCTTGTTGGGGAGATAATGGTAAGAAGTAAATAAACAAGGCTGGGACTTCCCTGGTGGCGCAGTGGTTGAGAGTCCGCCTGCCGATGCAGGGGACACAGGTTCGTGCCCCGGTCCGGGAAGATCCCACATGCCGCGGAGCGGCTGGGCCCATGAGCCATGGCCGCTGAGCCTGCACGTCCGGAGCCTGTGCTCTGCAACAGGAGAGGCCCGCGTACCACAAAAAAAAAAAAAAAAACCTGGGTAAATAAACAAGGCTGGCTCTCTTTGGTGGGAATGAAGACTCTAGGACTCTACACTAGATTGGGGGAAATATTCCAAAGACCAAAGGTATTTCCTCAATGAAAGAGGATACACCTACAACTAGATACAATGAATAGAGTGATGAAAAAAGAATGAGTCAAAATAATTCATCTATAATATATCAGTGCAAAAATATCTGAACTGAGCTCCCTGTGTTGAACATGATCAAGATGAAAACATGGTGTGGTAACCATGAAAACATATTACAAAGAGGAAAGAAATGAAAGGAAGTAACACAACAGGCAAGATAGGTGAAGAACCTAGCTTGCACAAAAACATAACCACGGAAGAGAAGAGAGTTCCTCATGAGCACTTTAGTCTATATAATACTTTCATGAGTGTGATAATTCAATAAGACAAGGTGAATAAGAAGAAAGGGAGACTGCAAGGTTAAGAAAATAAATTGAAGACCAATTCAGCTGAATATCAAATTACTAGCCAAAAAATAAAAAGCTTTGGGTAATCCCAGGAAATGCAGAGGAAAAGGGCAGAGATTAAAACAATAACAGTAAAATATATAAAAATGACAAAGATAACTCAGAATAAAGACAAGTTTTTGGTGTCCCTTAGGTATAGAATCCAAAATATGGAAGAGAAAATCACTCAAAGATTATGAGAAGAAAAATTTCCCCCCAAATGAAGAAAACCTTGAGTCTGCAGATTAAGAAATATACACCATGTTGTGGATATACCTAGTTTGTCCATCTGATATCCACTTCCCTTCCCCCTTCCTAAGAACAACAAGTTTTCATTTAGATATCCACCCTTCCTCCACATGACTCCTGTGCTTTGGTGCCCAATGCCAAGGGTTAGTTCTGATTGGTTTAGACCAATCTTGCAAATTCCACTGCCCTGGCCTCAGGTTGATTCAGGTGTGGGCATGGGAACTAAATACATCAAATCAGGTAAATTTTAGGATTTTTGCTTGGAATGTTGAAGAAAAATTACTCTATATTTCAGGGAATATGAACTCTAGGAGAACTTTTAGAAATATTTCTTATAGTGAGTCTACCATAAATGTGTGTGTATGTATATACATACATACATACATATATACATATGTATGTACATATATTAATATATACAGCAATTCTTTCATTTCACTTCACTTTCTCTCCTGATAAATTTAGTATATGTTAAATTAAATCTTTATATTTCAAAATAATTTGGGAACTTGCTGGAAATCCATGCTGTAGGATACCAGAGAAAGCTATTCACAGGTAGGTGTAACATTGACAGCAGTCCACTGCAAGACTTCTCAAGGTGGGTGTGCAGGGTGGGAGTATGTGGAATAGCTGCTGGTAGCTGGGTGCTGCTGCTACCCAGCACTGCAGGAATATGGCCCTGGAGAAGCTACCAGCACTGCAACAGCCCAGTGCCAGAGAACATCTGCCAAAAAACCACCAGAACCAGGAAGCAAAACTCTTCTCCTCCAGTGACTGCCCAGAACCATCTACTGACAAAGCTTTAGGACCAGCTAGCAAAGGAAAATGTTTAAAGGGTCCAGATCAATTTTCACACAAAGGAAAATGTTTAAAGGGTCCAGATCAATTTTCACAGAACAATCTAAAAGAGTGAATTTGGAGCTAAGGGGCAATAAATTGATCACCCACAGTAAAATTTAGTGTTATTTTGTGCATTTAAAATTTTTTACATATATATAATCTCATGTCACTATTATTGTCTTTCTCTTTTTAAATCATCTTTAAAATAATTTTATCCATGCTATTAATGGTAAATACAGTTCATTCAATTTGCTTTATGCAACACAGAGTTATTAAGGGGATACAGGTTCAGTATTATTATATTTTCCTAGTGAATTGTTCCTTATACCTTTACCATTGTATAAGGACCTCTTTTTTCATAATAATGCTTTGTGTCTTGATATTTATTTGGTCTGACAGCAATATTACTACTATAATGTTGCTTTGTGTTTGTGAGAGTGTATGTTGTGTTTTTAATGTTTAGTGTTAGATATTAGTATATCTTTCCCTATCCCTTTGCTGTCAAATTTGTGTTATATATTTGTATTTTTCTGTAAGCTACATATAGCTGGATATTTTAAATCCAATATGAGAATCTCTGGTGAATTCGAAATGTTTTCAGTTATTAGGATAACTGATAGATTTGAATTTATTTCTACTATCTTATTTTGCTTTATATTTACTTTCCTTTTCTATTTTAAATCGGTGTTTTCCCCTATTTCTCTTTTCCTGCTTTCTGTTAGACTGCACTCCAATCAATCATTACAATCCTTTCCAATGATCTCCTCATCTTTCATTTAATTGTAGTATAATATTTAAATTCTACCTTTGTTGTTAAATCTCCTTCCAAATTAGTCATTTTTATTATTATTTTAACAGGTTATTTACTTTATAGATAATAAAGTAAGAAGATGCTTATTTATATTTACCCATGATTATGAGTTTCTTTATCATTGCTCTGGCATCCAGACCTTCCATTCTGAGTTTGGTTCTTTTCCTTAAATACATCCCTTAATTAGTTCTTTCAGTAAGAATAAGTACTTGGTAAATTCTCACACCATTGCTTGAAATTTTTCTTTACTTTAACCTCACTTCTTAAAAAATTATAAAAGTAAATATAGAATTTTAGGTTGATTTTTTGAGTCAGTACTTTGAAGATGGTATTCCACAGTCCTCCAGCTAACATTGCCAATAGGTCTGCTGTCAGACATTTTTTTTTTCTTCGAAGAGAACCTGTTTTCTGTGTTCATAAGTAAGGTATTATATTATTCATGAGTATTCTGAACTTTCAGAACAATGCACCTATGTACTGATTTATTTTTATTTATATTTCCCAAAGATTCAGCATATGCAGTTGTGTGCTGGACTCAGCTCAGACCAGCTCACAAAAGCCGGTTATGCATATTTCTTTCCAATACCACATTCAATGAAGAAACTTGAATTCAGCTGGTAATTCACCTAAATTCAGCTGGTAACCTGAAAGCAGCCATGATGACAGTATTTACAGCACAGCAGCCACCAAACACTATAAATCAGTGCTAACTTTATCTTGGCAACTGGTTGTGAAACATTTATCAGTATACTAATGAGTATATAGTTCTTCAAATTAAGAGCTGGTGTGTTTTTTTTATCTGTTTGGAAAATTTTAAGCCATTACCTCTTCAAGTATTTCCCCTTCTCCATTGTCTCTCTTCTTCTGTTTTCTATATCTCTTAAACTCTTGTCCATTTTTTCCACCTCTGTGTATCTCTCTCTCTGCTGCATTCCAGGTAATTTTCTCAGCTCTATCTTCAAAGTCACTAATTATTTCTTCAGCTGTATATAATATAATCCAGTGTTTAACTCATCCATAGGGATATCAATAACATGTCTACATTTCTAGAAGCTCTATTTGTTCTTCAAATCTATCTCTTCACAGTGTGCTGTTCTCTCCTTATAATTTCCAGTTTTTCTTTTATCACTTTAGCCATTTGAAGCATAGTTATTTTATACTCTTTGTTAGATTGCTCTGTTACATCAAGTTCATGGGAATAGTAGTTTTCCTATTTATAGTGTCTACTGACTCTTGTGATAGATTATTTCCCCATCGAATTATAAGGTTTAATTGTTTCCCCCACCTTCCTTCTTCTACCCCCAAAATACCTGTGCACTCTGAGGTGTAAAAGTCTTGCTACAAAATCATTTTACTTTTGCTTTTGGTCTGGAATTAGTTTTGATATTTGTTTCTCAGCGTGGACATTCCAGCATTAAATCAGTGATGTAAATTCCAACTTCACATGATTTTTGGTGTCCAAGGGCTTTAATTCCTCTCTTATCTTCCCATCGAAAATTCCAAAAAATAACAAACTTTCTAGTCACCCTACTTGAACCAGTAAGTAGGTTTTTGCTCCTTTTACCAAGGAAGCAGCCTTTTCTTTCCAGGATCCCAGCTTTAAGTAGATATCTCTGCCTCACTCAGGCCCAATGCCATATTTCCCATGTTTACATGGGCAATATAACCTCAGTCTCTAATACCCTTATCCAATCTAATATCTTCCAAAACCATCACAGTGTCTGCTCAAAAGTTTACTGTTCAAACCTAACACTGCCTTTATTTCTGACATGTCATCATGCCAGAAGTTATCTTTTTTCAAACCAATTTATATATTTAGATTTTATTCTTATACATTGTATCTAGCATGTTCATGGTTTCATAACTGTGGAATTGAAGAGTGGGTGGAGTTTGTTAGTTAAAAAGTATTTCTCTCTTTTAAACTATTTGTATGTGCACATAGAAAGCAGTCTAGAGCAATGTTCACCTAATGGTAATGATTGTTATTTCCAGAAATTCAGATTCATTGATTTTTTTAACTTTCTTTGTATAGGTGCAAATTGTTCGAATATTTCAATAATTACCCTGTCTCATTTTTAACTGGAATAAAATAGTTATAAAATAAATGTTAGAGTCTCCTATGTCTTTTGAACAAAGAACAATCTCCTTAGCCTGTTGACCAAGGACATTCATAATCTGACCTCATCCTACCTGTCTAGACCCATTTCACAACAGTCTCCCCATATTCCCTACCCTCTGGTTCACTTGACAACACAACATTTCCCACACATGTCTCTTTTGTCACATTCTTATGACTTCATTGAGGCCCCTCTCCCTGTAAAAATCTTCTCAGCATGTCCTCATGTTCTCAGCAGGTCCCAGTATTACTCAACCTTCAAACCACTTCTTTTCAAAAACCTCTTCATAACCCTGTACTTCCTCTTTTAGTCTTCCCCAGGCCTTAAAATACAACATTTTCCATATTGAATCACTTTTATTTATCTGTCTGTTGACCCCTTTAGAGAAAGGTGAGGACTACATCTAATATTTTAAATATGCCTCGTTTATCCAGTAAATGAGTTCATGAATAAATAAATGAAATGAATGTTCACAACTTGCTGAGTTAAAAGCCGGCTTCTTGGAGACTTCACTCTGGGTGAGCTGCAGGTTCATGAGATGCCAGATAAGTTTTTGTGATTCCCTGTGTCCTCTGGGTGGTAGTCAATTGGGATATTTTGGTAGCCCTGGGTAGCTGTTGAGAAGTCTGTAGGGAAAGAATGGCCAATGGTATTCTGTAATGCCTTACATGTGAATTGCCATTAGTGGTCATAGCACTTTTTGTTTTTTAATTTTTATTAGAGTACAGTTGATTTACAATGTTGTGTTAGTTTTTGCTGAACAGCAAAGTGAATCAGTTATACATATACATATATCCACTCCTTTTTAGACTCTTTTCCCATGTAGGTCATTACAGAGTATTGAGTAGAGTCCCCTGTGCTATACAGTAGGTCCTTATTAGTTATCTATTTTATATATAGTATTGTGTATATGTCAATCCCAATCTCCCAATTTATAGCACTTTGATAAACAACATTTCACTTGATCCGTTGAGATAACTGGGAAAATAGTCATGTGCCCAGTTTGTAAATGAGAAAACTGATGTTTAGAGCATTGATGACTTATCCAGAGATTCAGGGAAACAACTTTGACCTAGGTGTTCTGTTGCCAAGTCCAGTGATCTGTGTTTCGTCTCTTTTACCATCAGCCTCTACAACTCTACAGGACCCCACTGTGGTAGGAGTTAAAATGTCAGCTATGACACTGTGATGGTGAGAAAGCCAGGCTCAGACCTACATTCTAACACCAGCTTTCTCCCTAAATTGCTGGGTGGCCTTCATGTCACCCCTCTGGCCTTGAGCATTTTCATGTGCAGATATAATTTCTTCATCTCCAAAATGAAGAGGATCTCTAAGGTCCTTACTCTTGACAGTTTCATGAGCCTAAGTGTCTATGAGAATATGATGAAGGAAGTATGCCTAATTCAAGTTCTAGGCCTCTTTCCAGCCACCTTTCTTGATGTTTTCCGACCCAGGCTTAGCACCAGTGCCTGGAGTGCTGCCATCACCTGAATCTTTGAACCTAGTCACTTCATGCTCTGTTCTTTTCACCATGATTCTTTCTTGACCTTAGACTGTCCTTTCTTTTTAGAGGCCAAAAGGAGCAGTTATGTAACTGAGAACAGCTAGAGTTAACCAAAAATTGCAATAGCAATTTAAGACACCCCACAAAAAAAGAAAACTAAATTCACCAAGCGCAGTGTACAAACCTAACACAGACACAGCCCACCTGCTTTCTATTTTCCCTGCCTCCTCACACACCAATTCTTTAGTCAAAGCTTTATTATTTCATTACTCAGCATATTTTCAATAAAGGCAAAAAGATTCACTCTAATTGTTCAACTGAAAAAGGGTCTTTTTTACTGAGATTTTTTTCCCCTTCTTGTTTTGTTTTCATCACACCTCAACACCTTGTAGGTTATTATGAGAGATATTAAGTGAGCCTTTTTTCTTATGGAACCATGAGACAATCAATTTTTTAAAATAGTCAGAAAGCGATGTTCTGAAAGAGGAAGAGGAACTAATATCTATCACTTAAAATTACTTACAATGCTTCCTTTAGTATGAAATAAATGTGTTAAATCAAAAAGCTACTAAAACTTAAAAGGCCAAACAGGGAGACACAAATCTACATGAGTTTATTTGCCATCTTCATCCAGGGTGAGCTGGAGCTGACTGGCTTTGATTCTACATAATTGTTTTTGAATTTTATCTTATATAAAAGAAATTAGTGGGGCACTTTCTTCAAGTAAAGAAAATAAACATGTCCCTGATATCAGGGCAGAGAGTTAGAACAGAGCTAGGTTCTGCCATAGAGAAAGTTCCTACAGCTGACAAATAAAAAACTCACCAGGACTGACTAGCTAGAGTTGACCTATAGATGTGGCATGGAGCCGAAGAAGGAAAGCTGAGTAAAACTGCTCAGTTTGTTTTACTTTTCTGGTGAAATGACCATGTGTTTCCAAATAGTCCCAAAGCTTGTCTTTAACAGCCATTACTCCACTGTACTGGCATGTCGCTGAGGGCTTTGCTTATTCCCTAATTATCAAAAAGAGCTGCTGGAATTCATTAAGAAATTATAAGTAATATCCCAAGTACCTTCAAAACCAAGTTTGGAAATACCCTTAAATCTTGCCTCAATGGTAGACTCCCTTGGTTTACTCTGAAACAGACTAGAAATTGAAAATACTGAAACCACCTGAGCCAAAGATGAGGCAACCAGTTATTTTCCAGTAATTGTTGTTCCCATGGCTTATTTAAAAGTCCTTCAAATGAGTATACAAGAACAAATCAAACCATTTTCAATAATCTACAAGTTATGCACAGCTATTTAACTAACTTGAATAATATGGTAGAAGCATAAGCCTCTTAGATATTGTAGAAAACGAATGCCCTCTATTTTGAATTGGTGTGGAAAGTGAAATGTGTAAAAAGTAGGTAAAGAATATACATTTAAGACTCAGAGATTCTTTATTCTGTTATCATTGTTTTGTTTTGTTTTGGTTTTGGTTTGCTTTTTCAGTGAAAGTCTGAATTTTTTTTATTCTATTTTGTATTCTGTCAGCATACTTTGCAATCACATTTCATTACAGTCCTTGAATATATTTGTTAAAGGACCTAAGTGTCTTACTTTCTAGTTTTTCTTAGAGTACGTACTAGTAGTATCTTAACCATGTAGCTACTGAAAAAAGTCTGCTTATTAAATACCAGGTCCACTTTTGGTTCTGTTTTGAGTTTAGAAAATAAATCTGAAAAATTAAATCTTAATAAATTTTCAACTTTTAAATATATATTTTTTAAATATTAAACTCGAATTTTAAATCACCTAATCCTCGAAAATGTGCAGATGTATAATTTTTTCTAATCTTACCCTAGAGCAAAAGATTCATGGTATTTTTTTTATGTATATGTAAGACTCAGAGATTCTTAATTAATTTTTTTCACTATTAATTGAACTACTTAGTAATCCAAGTCAAATCCTATGGCAGCAAGTGCTATTACAACAACCATTTCACTCTGGTAAAAATACTTCTCAACACTGGCTAAAGCCCAGTAAAATTCAATGTCACATTCCAGTAGAATTTGCATTCAAACAACCTCTAAACTTGGTTATAATGGACTCTGACATTATTGTGTCCCATTTTGCTTCCTTGAAGGTTGATATTTTTCAGGCAATATAAAGAACTATTTTTCTTCTATATTTTTTATATCATCTATTGAGTCTTTGATATGCCTCAGGCACAACTTTAAATACATCGTCTTATTTAGTTATCACAACAACCCTTTGAACAGAAACTGTTATTTATTCCTGAGTATACTCATATATATGCAGAAGGAACTGAGACGTGGAGAAATTAAACATTTTTGCAGTCAATCATGCAGCTGGTAAGTGATGGAGTCCACATTTGACCTCAGAGAGTCTGATTCAAAGCCCACACTTTTCACAGATTTGTTACCCAGCTCCCACCCCTTACCCCCCACATATACTGTTTTCCTCTATCTCAGCGTCTTGTAGCAGTTGTGATTTTTAATGTTATCTAAGATTATACTCCACAATTTATGTCCATTGTAAGCTTTCTTCCTTATACCATAATCAGCCTCACCAATATACAACCAGAAAGCATCACAAACACTTGATACACACACATACATATATACTACATATACTTTATATCTATATATATATATATAATCTATCTATATTTGTATCTATCTCTCTATGCAAGGGTAAGGGTAGGGGGGCAGACAGAGAGGTAGAGAGAGAAAAAAAAGAAAGATTGACGCGCCAGACGCAAAGTGACAAGATAATATTAAGCAGAGGCAAAGGCAAGCTCCTACATTTACGTCAGGAACTCTTCTAGACCTTATGTCCTCAGCACATAGTAAATGCTTAATAAATATTTGTGGAATGGCTGAGGGAGAGAGTGAGTGAATGGTAAGTGACACTAATAGAAGGGCAGACATGGTTTCATGTGTATGAAGACTCAGTGGTCCTCACTGACACTAAGGTTGACATGAGCAAGTGAGTAGATGTGACCACCTACCAGCTGTGGTGCAGTACAGCCTGTATTTACAGAAGCCTCCATCTCAGCATGGAAGTATTAGTCCTGACCTCCTGTGTTGTCCAATGCTGTGGGCACCTGAATGGTGAGCAGCTCAGAAAAGGATGTGGGTCACGGTTAGAGTGTTGGAGAAGTCCTGCCATAGAAAAAGAAGCCTCATGGAAACCTGACGTTTTCAGACATTGCAAGGCTGTTTAGGGAAGGGGATTAGATTGGTTATGTGTGATCTGAAGGTATTCAGCCAGGAACAACAAGCAGAAGCCACAGAGAAGCAGATTTGGGTTCAGAGTTAGAGAGAACAGGCGCTCTCCATCTCTCCCACTGATTGTGCCCTGCTCCTTTCTCACCACCTCCCAATTCAGAGCATCTTTCAAAGTCCAGAACAAGTTCTAGCTCCTTGGAGATGTTTCCTCCTCCAGCAAGAATGAAATTCAATGACTTCTCCCATCTAGAAGCCTCTACTTCACCATCTCCCCCAAATGACAGCATTGTCTTGGCCTCTTCTCTTGTTCACTCAATGCTCTGATAAGTGATAAGAATACAAAGATGAATAAGACTAGGTTATGGGTACTTAGTGTGGAGAGGAAGACGGAGGAGTTAAAAAAAACCCATGACAACATACTTTGTGCAACAGAACTATGCACTGAGTATTGCTGGTTCTTGGAAGATAGACATCCAAATAAATCTGAGGAATCAGAGAAAATATCCCAGGCAGATGAGGTTTACTTGTTTTCTCCTGAGCTGTATCTGAAGAAAGTTTGGAAACTAACTAGGTAAAGAAGTGGGAAAGGGGGCTCCAAGCACAGGGAGCAGCTAAGGATCCAAGGGAATGTGTTCTACATGACTAGAGGATGTCAGTGCCAGTTAGGAACTTCCTACAGCAAGGATCTTATTTCCTTAATGTTTACACTCTTCCAGTACACACTTCTCAACACATGTGATTTAACTGTCACTAATAATTGCTTATTAGACTAGAATAAATATCATAAGCAAGAAGGGACTGTGGTGTTCTCTGATCTTCATACTCAGATTGACAAGAGCAGGGCTAGAATAGTCAGGTGTAGTTGATTGAGGACCACCATTTATAAAAATCTAGACAGTTCTTGTGGCATAACAGAAAGAGCTAAGCTCTGCAGTCAAACCAATCTGGGTTTGAAGCCCAGCTCTGTGACCACAGAAATACCACATCTCTTTTGAGCCTCAGTTTTCTCATCCTAAGACAGAGCTAACAGTATGTATAATACCTCATAGACCTGCTGTGTAGTTTAAATGAGATAATAAAAGTAAAGCCCAAGAAAGCTGCCTGTTAATATTAAGTGACCCATAAATCATAGATCTCATTAAGAGTCAGAAGAGAGTCTCTGAATTGAAGATTAAGAAGTTGGAGAATGATTTTACTAGCATTGTCACGGGCCAAACTGATATCCATTTTACACCTAATAAAGAAAAAGAGGCATAGCGATTATTGAACCTTGTTAGGACATGAGGCTCAGATTAGAGTTACCTGGCTCAGTTACCAGTGCAAATTTGTCATTACCACAGGTAGTATTTTTTGCTGACCCTGCCCTCCTTGGTTGGGTGACCTTACCATAAAGTGTGCTGAGAAGCCTGTGCTGTCTAAAGGAGCAGCTGTCATCATTCATTCCATAACTGAACAAGTTAGAAAGTATTCTTAGCTAAAATTGGCTATTTCCTTAAAATTATAATAAAAGGTAGAATGCCAGGAAAAATGGAATCTAACTGAACATACTGCTATGGTGACAGTATTTAAGTGAGGGAAGGAACTAATAATAAAAGGGAAAGTCAACCAACAATGTTCACATGACGCTGAATGATAGTGATCGGTCAGAAACCAGAATATTTGCTTGAGCAAGGGACATTTGTTCAGAAACTTCCAGATAGCAAATTTTTCATTCTGTGATGCTCGTCAAGTTTGGGTCTGTCTTAAATTAGCCAGACATGGTAAGCATGGGGAGGATCCCCACGTGAGCAGTCCCCAGATAAAAGCCTCTCATTTAATCACTTTTCTTTTCATGAAGGGCCCCGAGTTTAACAAAGCTAAAATGGAGCTTATTATTCTGATACGCAACTCACACCTTTCCAATCTCATCCCTGCTCAAACTTGGTTTCAGATAACTTTATCCATTACCTCTCTTACTTGTATGCTTGTCCGTCTTGCTATACCTCCAGATAAATTAAAAAGACTTCCATTCTCTACCTCAGTCTTTGTCTGAATTATACTGTATTCACTAAGCCAAATTACTTTTCTCATCTACCAAGCCACTAACTGCTTTTTACCTAACCCAGACCAAGGCACCTACATCATGGAAGTTTCCCACACATCACCCACCAGAACAATCCCGGCCCAGCCATTCCTCCTCCACGCTCTGGGAGTTAAGTCATCTGGTTACATTTCAGTTGATGATATGTGTCTGTCTCCTCTAATGGTTTGTAAGGCCTTGGGGGTCGAGCTCATGTCTAATCTTTGCTTCAAACATCTGTATACTACTGAATACATCATTACTGTGCATTACTCTAATCCAGTAGGGACTCAGTAAAAACTTGTTGACTGACTGATTTAGCACAGGGATGATTATTACGTAAGCCACTTTGGTAAATAAATTTCAAATAATGACCGGCTCACACAAATGTTTTACTAGCTCACCCTCCCCATGGAATTAATACAAAGAATGAAAATCAGCAGTCATTTCTACATGCCCAACATTAAACGTTAACTCACCCCTAGAGAGTAGCTATTTTCAAGCCTAATTTCAAGTCAAAATGTCTAAAATGGTTGTCATTCTTGGTGACATGCTGGGAGGATTTAAGAACTGAGGTATCAAATCCAGTCACTTCCACAGGTTATTAACTCCAACCCTGAAGATCATTATTTCTAGCATATAACTGATAATAATTCTAGCAGTTTATTTGAATTTATGTTTATTAAATAAAAGGGACTTACTCTCAAAGACATTCTAACAAAAGCAATTTGATAGGCATTACATTTCTTTTTTGTTGCAGTATAGTTGTTGCACAATATTATTTTAGTCTTAGGTACAACTTAGTGATTCGACATTTAAATACATTATGAAATGATCACCATGATAAGTCTAGTAACCATTTGTCCCCACATAAAATTATTACAGTATTTCTGACTATATTCCTTATTCTGTATATTACATCCCTTTTTTTTTTAAACTGGAAGTTTATACCTCTTAATCCCCTTCACCCACTTCACCCAACCCCCCACACCCAGACTTTTTAGTGACCACCAGTTTGTTCTCTTTATCTATGTATTGTTTTGTTTGTTCCATTTATTGTTTTTTAGATTCCATGCATAAATGAAACCATATGGTATTTTTCTTTCTCTAATTTCACTTAGCATAAAACCCTTTAGGTTCATTCGTGTTGCTGCAAATGGAAAGATTTCATTCTTTTTATGGCTGAGTAATATTCCATTGTGTGTGTGTGTGTGTGTGTGTGTGTGTGTGTATATATATATATACCACAATTTTTTTTATCCATTCATCCATCAATGGACATTTAGGTCGTTGCCATATCTTGGCTTTGTAAATAATGCTGCAATGAACATGGAGATGCATATATCTTTTCGAGTTGGTGTTTTCATTTTCTTCAGATAACTACCCAGAAGTGGAATTTCTAGATCATATGGTAGTTCTACTTTTAATTTTTTGAGGAACCTCCATATTGTTTTCCATAGTGACTGTGTCAGTTGACACTACTGACAACAGTGCACAAGGATTTCCTTTTCTCCACATCCTCAAGAACACTTGTTATTTCTCGTCTTTTTGATAATAGCCATTCTCATAGGTGTGAGGTGATATCTCATTGTGGTTTTGATTTGCATTTTCCTGATGGTTAGTGACACTGAGCATCTTTTCATGTGTCTGTTGGCCATCTATATGTCTTCCTTTGAAAAGTGTCTATTCAGGTCCTCTGCCCATTTGTTTAATTGGGTAGTTTGGTTTTTTTTGATATTGAGTTGTGAGTTCTTTATAATTATTTGGATATTAACAATTTTTGATAGGGATTGCACTGAATTTATAGATTGCTTTGGGAGTGTGGACATTTACTAATTTTTCCAATGCACAAATACGATGCATCTTTCCATTTATATGTGTCATCTTTAATTTCTTTCATCAGCGTCTTATAGGTTCCAGAGTACAGGTCTTTCAAGTCCTTTGTTAAATTTTTTAAGTATAATTTTATACTTTAATGGAATGGAATTGATTAGAAACCTTAATTTGATTTATACTATCCTTTAATTAGTCAATTAATTCAATGAACAGGAATGTAGCCATGAAAATAATCACCTGCCCTCTTACCCCTCTGAAGCAAAGAATTTTTTTAATAAATTTTAAAAATAAACTTAACACATATTGTTTCTCTTTTTGTTCCCTTTCACTACTCATTCAGAGACGTCTGGGAGAAAGAAGAGAATTAAGGAATTTTACATGTACTCTCTGTCCAAGTTATTTTAGCCTTCTGATGTGAGATGGGACGGAGGTTGACTGACGTGGCTCAGAATTCAAGGGCAACAATGAGCAGATGAATAGGGAGTCAATCCCAGTTTTATGGTAGACACAATTTTCTTACCTAGACCAATGATTTTGACCAAATATTTTCAAGATTAATTTATTCTAGTTCTTATCTATGTATGGTATAAGTATGTTTAAATAAACTATCAGTTTGGATTATAAAACTTAAATATTAATTTAAAGGAAAGTGTTTTAAGAAGTACTGAGATACTTGAGAATTACTATAAAATGCTACACCACTAATTATATTTATCTTATTTCAGAATGATAGTGAGAAAACTGATTAGCCTATCTTCTGTCGTGCTGTGAAAAGATTAACCTGCTTTTGGCGCTCTGATATCTTTTAATCAAATAAGAGTTTTAATCACGTAAAACACTTGCAACATTTCACATCCCAGAAGGTTTCTTCAAGTCAGGTTCAGCCTGATTCACTGTGACAGCTTCTCTGAAGTTGCATCCTCTAAGAAACAATAATTGTCATTTGGGGGGCCTTCCGGGTGAAAAGGCACAACAGAACAAAAGGAGCTAGAACATATGATCTGCACAACAAAAGAAATGCTTTTTCTTTTGTTGTGCAGATTATATGTCTCAGGGGCAATGAAGTGAACACTTTAAAGTATATTTGACTTTAAAGCTTATCTCTTTATTTTCTGCCCTTAATTGGGCAAATATTAGCAAATACACGAATTGTCTTCAAAGTTTTAGCCACACAGGGATAAACTCCACATTCACTACTCAGACTTCCGAGCTTTCCACATACATATAAATGGAAATAATTAGACTTCGGATGAAAAAAAAAAACCTGACAGAACAAAGAAAGACCATGATCTAATATCAGAATAAAGTTAACAAATGTCATTAAGTGAGATGATTGGTGATGAGTGAAGGTCATGCCCAGTTTACTTTTCGCAGTTGACAGATCAAAGTCATTCCTTCATTTGGGATAAAGACTAAATGCCATTAGTTTGGCCTTGGAAAATCCTGTCACATATGCAGTTTCTCTGGGATCTGCTGTTTCTAAGGCACATGAATGGTCATAACAAGTGCCAGGGAGCCAAGGCAGAGTGTCAGAAAAATTAACGGGTACATATCAGTTTAAATGATGTTTTTTAATCCAGGATTAAATAATATGGGAAACGCAGTCATAACATATTATGGCACACTATTACTGTGAATATCATATGGTACAGGGATACACAGAAAGATAAATAAGACTGTCATGGAATGATGGACTCATGAGGTCAGAGGGCAGTAAGAGGTCATTGTGCCAGACTACCCACTGATTCATGAATCCTCTTCCCTGCCAGGTAGTCATCCAGTCCATAGCTGGAAAGCCTCTGTTGATGGGGACTTCTCCAGTCCTGCTGTAGCCATGCATAGCTCTAATCAAAAAGCTGTTTCTCTCTGTGACTAGGAGTCTGGCTTCATCCATTCAACCAAACAGCAATTTTAAATATCATAGTCATTTCACTGTGAAGTACTACTCACAGTAGAATCATGTCCTAGAAAACTAGGAGGAAAAATGCACTCTTTCCACACTTAAGCATTCAAGTGTCAGAGGAGCAGCCTGAGAGGGCATGACTCTATCCAGGCAGTGGTTGTGCAGAGCGTGTGTTTCTGGTGAACAGATGGATGACCTTGAGTAAGTCACTCTTTATTAAAGGCCCTGGCCTCTAAAAGGACATCAGTGAACAGGAATCAAACAAGTCCACAGAAATAAAAGGGAAAATCGCCACTGCCATTTATGCTGTAATTAGGGGTCAGGCTTCATCCATTCTGTCCTACTGCTAACCCTTGAGACCAAACAGAACAAACCAAATCCTTCCACCACCTAACATTCCTTTGCTATTTGAAGATGTTTATCTCATCCGTATCATCATACCACCAAGTCTTCTCAGTCCCTTAAAATATTCCTCATGGGGTATTTTTCCAATCTTCTCAATATTCTAATGAGGCGCTCTAGCTGCAATTCAATTTGCCTATGTCCCTCTAAAAATATAGACCTGAATATAGAATTCCTTGTATAATTGTTACAGGGCAGAGACAAAACTGACTGTCATTTCTCTTGTTCTATGTGCTATTCTTTCTGTAATTCAGCCAAGATCTCATCACCACTTTTGGTAGCTGCTACCATTTGAGCAACACTTCTCCAATATAGAATAACTGATGTTTAATTAGTACTTTATGCTTTAGAAATTGTTTCATCTATATAGCTCATTTGAACCTGAGAGCAAGGTGTAATAAAGTATTATTTATGTCATTTTCAGATGAAGAAACTAAGATTTACAGAGGGTAGGTAAATTTTTCCTGTACCACATAAATAAGTTGCACAGCTAAGACCCAAATCCAGGTCCTCTGACTATAAATCATGTGCCTTTGTGACTATATTACTCTACTTTAGACTCTTTGATGATGCTTCAGTGATATAATGATAGATTATTGTCAAAGGCAGAACTTCAAAAATTACAGTTCCCTGTTCTGCCAGTGTAGGAACTGTACCCTGGGATAGAACGAGGGCAGCATGACCTGCTAAGTCATGCTGTCTCCTTTTCAAATAGTTACAAACCATCCTTTTAATTATTCACTCCTGATTCTTGCCCATACTTGACTTCAAACTCAGTGGTCTGTTGTGTGTAGTCTGATTCTTTAATTTTTTAAGTCAAGATTACAATTTCAATATTCCAGCCTTCAGACATCAAATTGTACTCCAAAATTGCCAAAAAATCATCAATGCTTATTCAGGTTCTTTTTGAATACAGATCTCATTATGTGATGTATTTGCTATTAGTTAAAGCTGTAAAACATTCATAAATGTAATGATTTGCTCTATGCTGCCATCAGAAACGTTGATTTAGGGCTTCCCTGGAGGCGCAGTGGTTGAGAGTCCGCCTGCCGATGCAGGGGACACGGGTTCATGCCCTGGTCCGGGAGGATCCCACATGCCACGGAGCAGCTGGGCCCGTGAGCCATGGCCGCTGAGCCTGCGCGTCCAGAGCCTGTGCTCCACAACGGGAGAGGCCACAGCAGTGAGAGGTCCACGTACCGCAAAAAATAAAAAATAAAAACTAAACTAAAATAAAAAAATGTTGATTTAATTTTTTTAATTTTGAAAAATCTGGGTTGAGGACAGAATCCTAAGGCACTTAAAGACCCCCAATTCAAAAGCAGGGTAGGACTCCCTGGGAGGTTTATCAGAATCCACATGTTGGAGGCTTGGAGAATGTGTAGGGTTGAAAAGCATATTACATATCACCATACAATTTAATATTGAAAAACATATTGGTTCTCCCTTAAAAAACTGCAAGAACTTCAGGAGTTTCCAAGTTTACTAATTAGGGCCAAGGATTTTGCAATTTTAAGACATATTGCCTGAATTAATAATATTCCATTAATCAGGATCTTTGAATATAACTGGGCAGCTAGCTAAAAATCCCGTTTACTTTTTTCCACCCAGTTTGGTTGTTTTCCTTGTTGATAGGATTTTATTAGACTTCGCCACATGCTTTACTGAAATCCAGCTACTCTATGTTTATTGCCTTTCCCTGAGCTCCCACTCCTCCTTTAAACACTTTCTTCATTTGGTTTCCAGGACACCATACCCACTTGGCTTTTCCTTTTACATTTCTGGCTATGTCTTCTCCAGTTCCTCTTCATTTCCTTGACATCTGAATTTTGAAGTATCCCAGAACTCAGTCCTTGGACTCCGTTTCTTTTCTAACCACACCTACTCTGAGATGATCTCATCCAGACTCATGGCTTGGGCAGCATTGGCTGATGCTCACAGCCCAGCTCTCCCCTGAACAACAGGTCTGAATATCTGACTGTCTACTGGGCATCTCCATTTGAATGTCTAATAAGGTTTCCAAACTTAATGTGTTGAATACTGAGCTTCTGATAACTGCACTACCACCACCAACAGTATAAACTAGCTCTTCCTGCAGATTTCCAGTCTCAAGAAATGAAAACTCATTCTTCTATCCCCTCAGGCTAAGAACCTTGGCATTATAGTTGGCTCCTCTATCTCACATTCTACACCCAGTTGGTCAGCTAATCCTGCAGCTCTAACATCAAAATATATTCAGAATCTGATCACTTTCAGCATCTCCACTGCCACCATCCAGGTACAAGACAGCAGCATCTTTCACCTTTTCCCACCCTTGCCCTCTAAGTCTGTACCCAACTCTCAGTCAGAGTGCTCCTGTAAATATGTCAAGTCTCATCACTCCTCATTCCTCCTCATTACTCAAAACTTACCTCACTCAGAGTTAATACCAAAGGTCTAGCAACGATCAAAGACCCAGTATGATCTGGCCCTTGGCTACATTTTTCACTTCACCTCTATTTCCAGCTTTGCTTGCTCTGTTCAGCCCCCACCAGCAGCCTCACTGTTTCTCTAGTATTCCTGCCTCAGGGCCTTTGCACTTGCTATTCCAACGCACTTGCCATTTGACCTCAAACACTCTTCCCCTGGATGGTCACATAGTGATCATTGTCTTGACTTCTTGATCTTTACTTCACAGTCACCTTGTAAGTGAGAATTTGCCTGGTCACACCAGCAAAATTGCAATTACCTGCATTATTTACAATAGCCAAGATATGGGTTAAGTATTCAATAAATGGAAGCTATTATTATTATTATTATTATTATTCAGGAAACCTACTTTAAAATCCTATCTTTTCTACTGAGCAGCGCATTAGGTGTAACTCTGAGCAAGTTATTTTAACCTCTCTTGAACCTCCAACAAGTACCCTTTAAGAAAAGTACAGTATACACTTATTATCTGATCAAGCAATTCTATTCTTAGGTATTTATCCAAATAAATTGTTTGAGTAATTTGTACACAAATCTTCATAGAACTTTTATTCATAATAGCCAAAACCTTTGCATTGTTTCTACAGTGCAAATGCCCACTGACAGGTAAGCAGATGAAATGAACTACGGTAGTTCAGTGCAAAGGAATACTATTCAACAACAGGAAGGAACAGACTACTGACATATGTACCAACATGGATGAATCTCCAAATATTAAGCCGACAAAAAGAAGCCAGACAGAAAGCGAGTAAATACTGTATGATTTCATTTACAGGAAATTCTAAAAAAGACAAATCTAGTCTACGGTGAAAAAATGCAGTTGGTTGCCCAGGGCCTGGAGTAGGAGGGCATGAGGAAAATTTGGGGGGGGTGATAGAAATGGTCTGTATCTTGCTTGTGAGTGAGTATACATGTCAAAACTCAACAAACTGTACCTGTAAAATGCATACTTCCTACCAGTAAAATGTATACTTCCTACCAGTATGTACGTTACACCTCAACAAAGTTGATTTTTAAAGGTCCACGTGCCATTATCCAAGATGTCAAAATCCAAAAGCTGTGAAAATCAAAAGATTTGGCGAGTGCAAAATGTGACCTAGCCAAACATGAAGCTCTTCATAGTCTGTATTTATCCTATTGAGTCATGATATTCATGCACTAAAGTGAAAGTAATTACAGAGTGCTTCCTCAGACCTTGCGGGGGTGGGGCGTGGTGGGGGGGGTATACATACTACACAATATATACACTGAATTACCTTTCTAAAATCTGAAATATTCTGAATTCTAAAACAGGCCTTGACTCAGACTTTTGGATAAAGAATTGTGGATTGCTTTCTTTGTCCTAGGAAAAAAAAGAAGAATGGAAGAAAGAAAAAGGAGGGAAAGAAGAGAAAGGAAGGAAGAAAGGACAGAAGAAGGGTGGGAGGGAGGGAGGGAGGAAAGGGCGTCTTCCTGGTACAAACCCTTCCTAGACAACCTTCTTGCCGAAGTGTTTCTATCTCTGCCCTCTGCAGGCACAGCACCTGCTCTGGTCGTGGTGACAGCGATCCGATGACTCCCCCAGCTTCGTCCTCACTGCCTGAGCCACTAAAACCGATCTAATTGATCAAGTGTTTTTAAAAGATTCTGAACACTCACATTTTAGAATTTGGTTCCAAGAGCAGGCACTGTGGGCCCCTTTATCATTCCTGTCTCAGAATTAAGAACCTGGGAGAGAAGGAAAAAAAAAGATGAAAGAAAAACTATCTTGAGAATTTGCCAAATAGTGAATTATTTCACACCCCTCTCCCTCAGCCTTTCCACGGAGGGTTGGTTTGAATCGAAACACTTCAAAGCTCTTTTGATATGTTTTCCTCTGGTCCATATACCCACCACACCCACCACAGAGAAATGGAGAAAAGATCCATACTTCATTGTGGGGACTTGGAATTAATTTAAAGCAAATATTTCCCCTAAAATGCTTCAATCCACAAACTGAGATTGTTTTTCAAGTTTTTATTTTACTTATTCTGTTTCCAACATGTTCTAGTTGCAGCCTCATGTGTAAACTATTGTGAACATGTTAAATTAGAAACACATTTTTTATTGTTATCTTTACCTCTCCAACTTTTAGTCTTCCCTAAAATATCTTGTGACCTCTGTGGTGTCACAACCCTGTCACATGAATTTTATGTCCCTTCCTCCTTAATTAGCCATGGTTACAGAGCAGCAATTATGTACAGAATAGGGAAAATGCAGTATTTCCTCTAAGAAAGGGTTAAATAGACAAATGTTTGGATCAGGTTCCCCTAACACCTTTGGAATTAATTGGATTTGAGGCTAAAAATAAATTACCCAATAGGTTAAAATGAGGTAATGTTGAAAGAATTGCTTGGAAAAGAACTGCAAAAATGCAAGAATGTCACCATGAATGGTTAAGAGCACCTTGCAAAAGCAGAAGAAAGAAGGTATGTTTCTCAACTAGATAAGGACACTTCAGGATGTAGGCCAGGTTATCCCTAAGACACTGATTCAAGACAGTAATGCTATTATATCTACATCTTTCCAGAACCATTGAGTGGATTCTCAGGAATATTTGCTCTAATGACTAAATCCCTCAGAGCTGATGGGGAAAGTAGGTTGACAAAACAGAAAAGTGTTCCTATTCTTGAGGAATTTGCCATCCTCTTTAGCATTCTACTCCAAATCTAGAGTTGCCTTTCTTCCTGTGAGATGTCCTCAGCAAATAAAATAAGTGTGTGTTGAGGCAGGGAGGAGACTGATTCTGTGGTCCAATGAGTTTGTCAGAAGATTCCTGTCCTATCTTCCTCTTGGAGATTCACTATGCCTACTTGCATGTCAAAGCCTCTCAAAAGTCCTTCAGTGAAGAAACCTATTTACATCTATCTAAAGTGTAATTTCCAAAATTTATTTGACTGTGAAATTCTCTGTACATCCACCAATAGCTTGCAGAACTAGGATTCCTTGGAATGTATTTGGAGAAATATGGTTCTAGAATCACTGTGTTCCCATGTTTTGGTGTTGCTACTCAACAGATGAAAATAAATCTTCCAGGTTTGGTCCACAAGTTTAAAATCATAGGGAAGTGTACATGATTTTGTTCCTCCAGTTTCTGTAGTTTTTTGGAAGGGGGACTCTTTCTAAAAAGGGAAGCATTTGTCCCCTTAGCACTCTTGAAGCATGTTTGCTGGTAACATATCTTGGCTACATCTGAGCACGAATAACAGACCCTGTTTAGAGTTCTGGACTTGCGGGGAATATACACTTCATGTCCAACAAAAGGAAATGAAGCAGTACTTTATTAATAGCAGAGCAAGCACACGATAGGTTCTCTGGTAAACTAGGCTAGAATCTAGGCTTCAACACCTAAGAAGAGCTTCTTCCTCCTTTTCTCATGGCCCTAAAATGACTCAGTCTATAAAGTAGAGAGAGGGACTTAGCCAGACTTATGCAGGGGGCCAAGCTCTAATCAGACCTACTTACCCATGGAGGAGATAAGACAAGAAAATTACCACAGAAATATGAAAGAGATACCACATGGATGAGAGACAGAGTAGATCAACTGTGTGCCCTGTCCCCTGGACTCTAGCTTAGGACTCGCACAGTAGAATATCTACTATAAGGAGAATTTGTGAACATTTAATCTACAATCTCTCTAAATAATCTATAAAAATACTACAAAGATGTTTACCAATTTACCAATATTTTGAGAACAAAAATATAATTCTATAGATTACCTTTCAAAACTGGAAAGGTACTCAAATTCCCATTATTGACATAGCCATGCCAATATTCCTCACTGCCTGGGCAGTGGGTGGGAGGGGAGCGAAATGGGAGGTGAGGAGTTCTCAGATGATGAGTGGCTCTAGGTCCCCTGCTGGAGCTGCTGCTGGGCTCTGCCTCCACCATGGCAACAGTCAACTCACTCCCTTACCCCTCAGAGAGATGGATCTCTCTTCTTCCCTGAACCATCTTTTCCCAGTGCCCTGGTTACTGCCTTCTTACATTCTTTGAGGCACTGTCTTCAGCTTTGGTCTATACAGCTCATAGGAGTGACATGGTAGGGGAGGGGGAAGAAGTGAGGATTAAGGAACAGAAGTATAAATGTCTATGGCATGTGGGCAGGAGAGTCACTTCTCATGTTGCTGGTAAAATCACTACCATCCCTCTTTTTCCTCTCCAGCCACAGCTGGTTTTGAGACTGTTTCATGCCCACTTATCTGTGTATTACAAATCACAACTCACAAACAGAAAATTGCTACATCTTTCCAGAACCATTGAGTGGATTCTCAGGAATATTTGCTCTAATGACTAAGGATCATCTTCAGCAGTGTGACAGGGTGGGGTTCTAAATGCAATGACGCAACTTTGATTGTTCTTTTCTTGTTTACATTAACAGTTGCCTGAAAGAATCTGGAAATACAGAAAATTCGTGCCTTCATTTCCGAGAGTCACCATGAGGTCCCTGTATACATCTTCTGTCCACAGAATGTACATGCTCAAGTCCCTGATGTGCCAATAAGAGCCAAGTCTATAGTTGAGCCCATGGCCCTCAGACATCCACCATGTACAAGGGGTCTGCCAGCCAGTACCCAGGGTAGCTCAGTTCTTTCTTGAGAGTAGCTCTGTACCACCTACTGGATAAGAGCCAGTCAGCTCCCCTCAAGTGATGCTAAGGTGCCTTACCCTAGCCCTTCTAGATGACTTCAAGGTCATTTGCCTTTCTTTCAGAATGTATACTTAGAGATTCCATAGTGATATATCTTCCTATACAGTGAAGCAATTGGAATTGTCCTCATTGAAAAGAGGAAAAACCAAAATTAATATCTGAGAGGCTTCCTCTCTCCCATATTAGTGTAATACCCTACTGTAAAAGGTTTTTTGAGCCCTTCCCCTTTCTAATTGTGTGGCCAAGTAATTTTGACAGGGTAGACCAGCCATAAGCATCTCAGATCATCTTGTTGCCTCTTGCTGAAAGGTAATGTTGTACTCGGAGCTATATCTCTAGCCCCTAGCACAGTGACTGGCACATATTAGGTGCTATATGAATATTTTGCAAATGAACTAAAGCAATGTTATTTTTTCCTATTTGACAGTTTTTTTATTCAGATCCTGTTTAACGTTGAGGATAAACTGTTTTGCCTAAATTTTCATATTCCTTTTGCCAAGGTTCATGCAGATTCTCTGCATATCTAAGTTTGATTGATAGTCTTCTGAATTCTAATTAATTGAGCATGTTAATTACTGACTCCTGCTTCTTCCTTAGCCACCATCTCCAATTAATCAATCTGTCCTATAGTCTTAAATAAGATTTCTCATCAAGTCTCAAGTCTGTCACTTTTTTCTGTCTGCTGTGCCAACATCATAGTCCAAACCACCTTCATTTCCCTCCTGGACCCCTGCAACAAACTCGTAACTAGCTCCCCTGCCTCCAGTGTTACAATCCTGTTCAAATGCAAATCTGGCCATGTCACTTCTATGCTTAAAATCCTTCAATAAGAGACACATACCAGGGGTTCTGGGAACATGTGACCTGAGTGAAGTCCCCATCTTAGCACTCCCAGAACAAACTACTTGTTTCTCCAACAGGCAGGTGCTCAGACCTGTGAGTGAGAGTCTGGGCTCCTTACAGTCCCTTCAGATAGAGCTAGTGAAGGATTCCCTCTTCCACTGGACTGGGCAATCAACAGCAGAGTACAGTTGGTAGCCAGGACTTATGCGTGTTGGTACACAAAAGGAAGAGCTTGTCCATCAGGGATTTGTGGATCCCAACTATGCCCTCCACTTCCTCAAAGTTGACATCAACCTAGTAGGCATGTGCAGGTCGTTCAAACCCTTCCAAAGCCAAGAGAGGGAAGAATAGGTGAATAAACCCTCCCTTCTCCTAAGTTGGGTGAGTAAAGATTTCTCGAAGTTTCTTCCAGGTGTCTCAGCAGAATGCTGGCATCTGTCTTTGCACTACAGGCCTACAGGACCATAAATCCATTTTCTTTTCACCTCCTGTAGGATTCCCACCATTAAGGACACTTCAACAACCAGGCCTGAGTCCTAAAGAGTAGACGGGGAAAACTAACTACCCATTTAAGAAATCCCAGGAACCAGACAGAGGAAGATCAGGCAGAACAATCAAAACAAGTTCTCAGTGAGACAGAACTGCTGGAGAAAATAGACAAAAACCTGAATAGAAAATAAGGTTAATAAGAGTTCTGAAAGCAGTTTTAAAAGACTTTACTTGCATAAAAATAAGATCTCTCAGTGGAAAATTTATTAGTTAAATTAAAGGAGAAGATGATCATTAAGATCCTAACTCATGCTCTACAAGAGCAAATGCAAGATATACTTCAAAGTACTGAGCAAAATGATAAAAGAAATTAAAGTATCCAAGAGAAAAAGGAGAAACTGGAGGGATCAGGAGTTAATATAAAAATAATAAGTGTTTCTAAAAGAGGAAAAGGAACAGATGAAGGAAAGCCAATCATTCAATAAAGCGTAAGAGAAAATTTCCCTGAACTGAAGAAAGATCCAAATCCTCAGATTGGAAGCATATGTATGGAGTTTCAGGCTGGATTGACAAGAAAGAAAAATCACAGACAAAAGCAGGTTAGAATTCCTGAGTTTTAAGGAGAAAGAGGAAATCTCATAAGCATACAGACAGTTAAAAATCAACCTACCTGCTATCATGGGGGGAAAAAAAATCCAACTTGTCACACAGAACCTAGAAAGCTAGGAGTTAAGGAAAACCATCTACAAACAACTGAAAGTAAGGACTATGAACCAAGAATTCTATACCCAGACAAGATACTATTCTGTTGTCAGATGAGTGAAAGATACTAGAAAACAGGCAAGGACCAAAACAGGATATTACTCAAGTTCCCTTTATAAGGAAAATACTTGAGGAAAAAAAAAAAATGAACACTTTCATAAATGAATCAAAACAGAGACTCCAAGATGGGAGAAGATAAAAAGGACAAAAATTACTGAGCAATAATACTTGATATACATGTATATGTATGTAAACTAAAATCTTAAAGAAAATGCATAGCTATTTGTGTAGTATATAGTGTATAATTTATGATAAGTAAGGACGGTTGAAAGAAGGGATATATTTTAAGAAGAAGCACTATCTCAGAAAGTAGGATTTGGAGGTGGAGGGTAGAGAGAGGAGGAAGGCAAAAGTGCTCCCAAGAGAGTAGAGAAAGGAGGAAAAATAAGCAGAAATTTAAAGCATTCTACAGAAGGAAAGGTGAAAGAACAGTAGCTGTGGCAGCCATAGAAGTGCCACATCTTCCTTCAAGAGAAAAATGCCATGAGGAATATAGTTTGCTGACAGCCTCCAGAGGCTGCGGGTGGGAAAAGTGATTTAAAAATCTCTTAATGGCAGTGATATGACTAAATATTTGAAACAGAATTAAAAGACAATTTGGAAATGGATATAAGCTGAATATTTTAAAAACCGATGACTTTATTCTAGAATAAACTCTTAGGAATGAAATAGGGAAAATATTTCACTTTAAGAGGAACAAAAATTGTGAAATACTTAGGAATAAATTTAACAGGAAATGCATGATAACTGTATAAAGAAAAAAAAGAGATATTATTAAAGACAAACAAGATAACCACTCTCTTGGATGGGAAGACCTATTATCATCTAATGTCAATTCTCCCAAAATGAATATGCAGGTTATGGGGAACAGAGCACTCTCATACATTGCTAGTAGAAAGAGGAGGTTTCCTAGCATTTGTGGAAAGAAATCTTACAACATATGTTAAAATAAACAGTATCCTTTGACTCAGTAATTCCAGTCCTGTGATATACAGCACTAATGCCTGAGGACATATGTACACGATACTTATTGCAGAATAGTTTGCGGTTGCAAAAAGCTTTATAAACAAAATGAATGTTCACAAATGGGAAACTGGCTAAATATACTGTGATACGTCTACATCATAAAATAGTATATGTCTACCTAAAAGAATAAAAAAGAGCTATGCCAAGTGAGTTGGAGGGAGTTCTATGCAGTATTGAATGAGAAAAGCAAAATGCAGGAAAATGTGTATAATATAATGCCATCTTGGTAAAAAGAAAAAAGCAACCACACTACTCATAACATGTCTATGTGTGCATATGTGTGTATAAAAAATATGTTTGTACTTCCTTGATTCTGAAATGCCTATTTATTTCACACTATAACATCTCTGAAATGAGGATGCCTCTTTCAGTCACCAAATGACATATGGCAATCATTACAGTGTTGTCCTTGCCTACAAATGCACATCAGAGCATGTGTACCCACAGGTAATGGGTGTCGGGGGCTTCAAGGAACAGTCCAAATGCAACAGTGGAGCAATGTTGCATGACAGGCAATGCTGCGTCATTAATGCTCTGGATGGCACAGATGACAGCAGTGTGTGGAAAATCACAGACCCAAAGTCTGTGAATTGAAAAGAGATTCCAAAGAGTCAAATTCTGAATATGAAGAAGTTTTAGGACTATCTAGCCCCCTTTATTTCACTTACAGTTTTCCTTTCATGTGTACAAATGAGTGATATCTAAAAAGGCCTAAAAGAAATAATTCAATAAGTTTTAAAGTAAAAGTCACAAGGGTTAAGAAAGCATTGTGTCGTGGTTTAATTGGCAGCATTTTTTTTGTTTCAACATAGAACATAATTGTGTGTCTTTACCTGTAGCGTCTTAAATTAAGTGAAATTTGCAGTATAGATATATGTTTATTAATATTAGAGCTGTACAGGACTATATAAGCAAGGAGAAAATTATGGATGAATACAATGCAGGATAGTAATATGAATGTATTAGTCTGCTAGGGCTGCCACAACAAAATTCCACAAACTGAGTGGCTTAAATAACAGAAATTTATTTTCTCTGGAAGCCAGAGATCAAGGTGTCAGCAGGTTTGGTTTCTCCTGAGGCCTCTCTCCTTGGCTTGTAGATGGCCACCTTCCCACTGTGTCCTCACGTGGCTCCTCCCCTGTGTGTGCAGCCCTGGTGTCTCTCCCCGTTCTAATAAGGATACCAGTCATATAGGATTAGGCCCCTACCATTATGATCTTATTCGATCTTAATTCTCTCTTTAAAAGCTCTAGCTCCAAATACAGTCACATTCTGAGGTACTGGGGTTTAAGGCTTCAACTACAAATTTGAGGTGGGAGAGGACACAGTTCAGTCCATAACAATAGGTTCCTTGGGGAGACTTGGGGAGAGAGAATAAGAGAGACCATGTAATAAAAGAAAAGAAAAACGACCACACTTTTTTAAAAAGGTCATGCATATATAGGCACTTACACAAAATCACTCATATGTCACCCCAATGATCACAGCAACACTATGTACAATAGCCAAGAATGGAAGCAACCTAAATGTCCATCGACAGACAAATGGATAAAGAAGATGTGATATATATATACACATACACACACACATATACACACAATGGAATATTGCTCAGTCATAAAAAAGAATGAAATAACGCCATTTGCAGCAACAGGGATGTAGCTACAGATTATCATATTAAGTGGAGTAAGTCAAACATGAAAGACAAATATCATACGATATCATTTATACATAGTATCTTCAAAAATGATACAAATGAACTTATTTATGGTTACCAAAGGGGATATCAGGGGAGGGATAAATTAGGAGTTTGGGATTAACATATACACATTACTATATGCAAAATAGGTAAACAACAAGGACCTACTGTATATATAGCACAGGGAACTATACTCAATATCTTGTAGTATACTATAATGGAGAAGAAACTGAAAAAGAACATATGCATATGTATGTATAACTGAATCACTTTGCTGTGCACTTGAAACTAATGCAACATTGTAAACTACTTCAATTAAAAAAAATTTTAAGTAAAATCTTAAAAAATGAAATAAAATTACGAATGTAGAAAACAAACTTATAGTTATCAGGGGATAAGGAGGGGAGGGATAAATTGGGAGCTTGGAATTGACATATACATACTACTATATATAAAATAGATAACTAACAAGAACCTGCTGTATAGCACAGGGAACTCTACTCAATACTCTGTAATGGCCTATATGGAAAAAAGAATCTGAAAAAAAAAATAGTGGATATATGTATGTGTATAACTGACTCACTTTGCTGTACACCTGAAACTAACACTAAAACTAACACTAACATTGTAAATCAACTGCACTCCAATAAAAAATTTTAGAAAGAGACAAAAAAAATAAAAATGAAAAAATAAAATCACGCATCTGTGTATATAAATATATAAAGATGCAAATATAAAATAATTATTTTAAAAGCATTTATTCAGTGGTTTCTCATTGTCCTTGGGATCAAGTCCAAAAACTATAACACGGCTGATAGACCTTTTAGGAGTGAAACTCCCGACTCCTTCCCCAGTCTCCTCTGTCTCTTGCATTGTTTACTTCACTCTCTCTGCTCCAGAAACCCCTAACTTCTTTCACTTCCTCTGAAACTCCTGCCCCTGTCCACTGTCCCTTCTCTTCAGAACACTCTTCTCCAAACTGCCCACTTTTGCTCTATTCAGTCTTTAAGTCTCAGTTTAGATTTTACTTCCTTGGAGAGGCCTTGTCCCACCCCACACCAACTTTCTCATGGTAGTCCAAACTGCAAGAGAATCATCCAGATCCTCGTTTAAAATGCAGATCCCTTGTTTCCACTCAGAGCTGCTGAATCAGACTCCTGTGGCAGGGTGGGTGAGAATTCTTCTGCATTCTCCAAAGAAGATATACAGATTGCCAACAAACACATGACAGGATGCTCATCACTAATCATCAGAGAAATGCAAATCAAAACTACAATGTGGTATCACCTCACACGGGTCAGAATGGCCATCCTCAAAAAATCTACAAACAATAAATGCTGGAGAGGGTGTGGAGAAAAGGGAATCCTCTTGCACTGTTGGTGGGAATGTAAATTGATACAACCACTATAGAGAACAGTATGGAGGTTCTTAAAAAACTAAAAATAGAACTACCATACGACCCAGCAATCCCACTACTGGGCATACACCCTGAGAAAACCATAATTCAAAAAGAGTCATGTACCACAATGTTCATTGCAGCTCTATTTACAATAGCCAGGACATGGAAGCAACCTAAGTGTCCATCGACAGATGAATGGATAAAGAAGATGTGGCACATATATACAATGGCATACTACTCAGCCATAAAAAGAAATGAAATTGAGTTATTTGTAGTGAGGTGGATGGATCTGGAGTCTGTCATACAGAGTGTAGTAAGTCAGAAAGAGAAAAACAAATACTGTATGCTAACGCATATATATGGAATCTTAAAAAAAAAAATGGTTCTGACGAACCTAGTGGCAGGGCAGGAATAAAGACGCAGACATAGAGAACAGACTTGAGGACACAGGAAGGGGAAGGGTAAGCTGGGACGAAGTGAGAGAGTGGCATGGACATATATACACTACCAAATGTAAATTAGATAGCTAGTGGGAAGCAGCTGCATAGCACAGGGAGATCAGCTCGGTGCTTTGTGACCATGGAGAGGGCTGGGATAGGGAGGGTGGGAGGGAGATGCAAGAGGGAGGGGATATGGGGATATATGTATGCATATAGCTGACTCACTTTGTTATACAGCAGAACCTAACACAACATTGTAAAGCAATTATACTCCAGTAAAGATGTTAAAAAAAGTTTAAAAAATTAAAAAATAAAATGTGCGAACTGTGCCACGGGCTAGTTAAATCTCCATAACACACTGAACTTTCTCCTTTAAGATCCATCACAAGTGTTACTGTTTATTTAATGCAGGGATGGGCAACCAGGTAGAATATATTTTAGGCTTGACACACCAAGAGGCAAAATCAAGGATGTTAACATAGGTACTTATACGACAAGATAGAAAACAAATTTTCACAAACTTTTAAATAAAATTTTTAACAAAATTAAAAACACAATGGAATATAATTTTTTGTAATACAAGTCTACTAATGAAGAAAACGGAATTTTTTTTGTTGGGATGACATTTTGCTTAATTAGGGTCGATGTTAGTGTTTTCTAATAGTGTAGTAGAAACACGGCCTTGCTCTTCTACAAAGCTTTCCCTTGCTTCTCTGCAACACAGTGTGTGAGTGGTCATAAGTCAATATCTCTTTGAAAAAAAAGGTGCTACACAGCACCTCTTTGGATCATCACACATGCACACACACACACACACACACACACACACACATTCACAAAGATGAACAAAAGTGCCAATAAATCTACTCAAATCAGCCTCTAGAATTTCACTACTCCTTTACTTACATGCCTTCTCTGTTCTGGCAATCAATTCACTTCCCTATCCTTTACTGAGTAAAACAAAGGCAACTGCCTGTAGTCAATATATATATTTTTTAACATCTTTATTGGAGCATAATTGTTTTACAATGGTGTGTTAGTTTCTGCTGTATAACAAAGTGAATCAGCTATACATATACATATATCCCCATATCCCCTCCCTCTTGCATCTCCCTCCCACCCCTCTGGGTGGTCACAAAGCCCTGAGCTGATCTCCCTGTGCTATGCAGCTGCTTCCCACTAGCTATCTATTTTACATTTGGTAGTGTATATATGTCAATGCTACTCTCACTTCATCCCAGCTTACCTTTCTCCCTCCCCATGCCCTCAAGTTCATTCTCTACATCTGCATCTGTATTCCTGTCCTGTCCCTAGGTTTGTTAAAACCTTTTTTTGTTTTCTAGATTCCATATATATGTGTTAGCACAGGGTATTTTGTTTTTCTCTTTCTGACTTACTTCACTCTGTATGACAGACTCTAGGTCCATCCACCTCACTACAAATAACTCAATTTCGTTTCTTTTTATGGCTGAGTAATATTCCATTGTATATATGTGCCACATCTTCTTTATCCATTCATCTGTCAATGGACAAGTAGTCAATATATTTTAAAGCCAACTTTCCAGGTAGAAATGGGCACTTCTTAGAGTCAGAACTAGAAGCCAAATATAAAAGATGACTGACTATATGTCCATAGGAAAATGCTCAAAGTCATTCTAGGTCCTGACACTCCAAGGTAAGGAGTTGTATTCTTGCCTTCCAAATTTCACATGATTTTTCTCTTATTGTCTTCTTTAGTTTCTGGACATAGAGAGACATGGCAAAGTCAAAAGTGCATTAAGGGCTTCCCTGGTGGTGCAGTGGTTAAGAGTCCGCCTGCCGATGCAGGGACGCGGGTTCGTGCCCCAGTCCGGGAAGATCGCACATGCCACAGAGCGGCTGGGCCCGTGAGCCATGGCCTCTGAGCCTTCACGTATGGAGCCTGTGCTCCGTGCATTAAAAGAAAATACAGATTAATAGAGTAGGGAAAATTTTCCTAACTGTGTGGTTCAAAATCCAAAAAGCTTCACCAAATTAAAAGTGAAAGAATTTGCATAGCAAAGAAAAAATACACCAACATAATATGCAACTAAAAAGACAAATGACCCTCTGGACGGCTGTTTGGAAATATATATTTATATTTTTCAAAAAGACAAATGACAAACTGGAAAAATATTTATAATTTACATATAAAGAGCCTTTAAAAATGGAGAGGAAAAAGACCAAAAACCCTATAGAAGTTTTCACTAGAGATATAATCAGACAATTCATTGAAAAATAAATGCAAATTACTCTTACTCATATGAAAAAATGCTCAACCTGTTTCATGATAAGAGAAATACAAATTAAAACTGCAGTCAGATGCAATTTCTCACCTGCCATATCGGCAAAACCCCAAATCTTTGACATCATACTTTGTTGGCAAGACTTTGGGGAACAGACACTCTCATAATTTGATGATGGGAATGTAAAATGGTATAACTCCTATGCAGGGGAATTTGGCAGTATCCAGCAAAATGTCATATGCATTTACCCTTTGACCCAGCCATCCCACTTCTAGGAATCTCTCCCACAGAAACATTGGCAAAGATACAAAAAGACACATGCACAAGGCTATTCATCTTAGCATTACTTGAAATAGCTAAAAGCTGGAAATAACCCAAAGGTCCACCAACAGGGGTCTGGTGGAATTAACTATAGTATATCCACCCTAAGGGGTTCTAGGCAGCAGTAAAAAGAAATGAAGATTCTCCTTTTAGACTATACATAATATATATACACTACATGACTCTCAAACTTTCTCAATCCATAGTCCCCTTAGTGTCTCAATAATTTTTCATGGTAACCCTAAGCCAAAAGAAATGCCCAGTAGTTTCACTTGTTAATGGCCTTAAATCACCCACAAGTAATAACGGATGAGAGAGGGAAAGGAGGACCAGAGAGGATGATGCTGAAGAAAGAAAGGGAGGAGATGGTATCAAGAAGAGAGAAGTGAACAGTTTCTAGGGACACAGAAAGGGCAATAAAATAAAGAAAGAAAAGGGTCCCCTGTAGTTGGCAAATAGTGAATTCAGTCAGGGTAAATTTAGCGCAGAAATGAGGGCAGAAGAAAAATAGGGAGATGTGTATCCTGCATCAGAGGGAAATAACCAGAAGATGATCAGATGATGTCAATATGACAGAGGAGTGTGGGGAATAGCCAGAAAGCATGATCCCAAATAGAGGAAAGGACTTTACCAGCGGGTTAAAAGCCATGGTTTAGAAGCACGGGTCTACAATCCCTTACGCAAAATCCCTTGGGGCAAGATTTGTTTCTGGATTCAGAATTTTTAAGATTTTAGAAAATTAATCATGGAACACATACAGTTAATACGTAATACCTGGGAAGCACTTCATAACCGAACACACTAATATTTCTTCAGACAAAACTATGAATATTAAGAGTAAACAGGATGAATAGATTCCCATCAGTTTACATCTATTTTTGTCACCATATAAAATACAAAAAGCTTTCAGTTCTCAATGCATTTCTTTATTTCAGAATCACAAGTAAGGAATTGTGGGCTGGTAGCAGAGAAATGCTAAGAGCAGGTCTACAACAGGTTTCTTCTGAGCAGACGGTGAAAGGGACATTCACTAAGAAGATAAGGATAGAGAAGCAAGCAAAAGGAGGATCAGCCAGGAGGGCAACATGGAAGAGGAGTAGAGGACTCTGCATAGAGGCTTGGCATTGGGGGCAAGGATCAAGGTGCCAAGGAAATGGGGCTCAGCTGAATTGATGGTGGGCTTGAGTAAGTTAAGTTCCAAGAGATATCAGAAAGATAATAAGATTAAAAGACTGCCTCTTTGGGGACTTCCCTGGTAGCGCAGTGGGTAAGAATCCACCTGCCAACGCAGGGGACACAGGTTCAATCCCTGGTCTGGGAAGATCCCACATGCCGCAGAGAAACTAAGACCATGCGCCACAACTACTGAGCCTGCGCTCTAGAGGCCGCACCCCCAGAGCCTGTTGCTCCGCAACAAGAGAAGCCCCCACTCAACTAGAGTCAAGACTGTGTGCAGCAATAATGACCCAATGCAGCCAAAAATCAATAAAATTAAGTCTTTTAAAAAAATAAAAGACTACATCCTTTGTTATTTTCCAAATGGAAAACTGAAGAGAGGCTCTCTTGGAGTCTTTTGGAGTCTTTTGAAGAGAAGTCTTACCAAAGAAGCTAAGGGGTGGGGAAGGCTTTCAAAATGCACCCTCTCTGTGGAATCACAGCTTCTAGGGTTGACCAGCGTGCTTAAGGCTTTGGGTTTACAGTGCAGGATGTCTCCTCAAGTGCTCAGGCAAGAGAAGGCCCGTGTATCTCACAGGGCAGGGCATAGAGCTCTGCTATCCCTTTCCTGGGAACCTGTGGGGAAAAAAATTCCCCCGGGTTTCTTGCCTTCCTCCCTAATGAAGGTCATTCCTGAGGACCAGAGGTTAATGCTTTTCATGTTCTTGGAACATCCTAGATAAAAGGCATGTCTTAAAGCAAACATGTAATTTTACATGCCTATGGAATGCCTTTTGTACCATGCAGTCGAGGTTTAACAGTATGTGTAGAGATTATGTTTGGCTTGTTCTAATAAAATTTAATACGTTCCCATCAGGCTGGAAAGACTCTTCAGTTTCAGCCAAAGTTTTTCCTTAAAGACTCACGTGCAATGAACCCAGTGAAGGTAAGTCCCTGCCATGGAGACATGGTCAGGAGCGGAGGGGGAGACCACGCACAACAGAGGATTCATGCCAGAGTTTGAAGGCAGAACCAGACCCCAGGTACTGTCATTCCTGCATCATGCACTTCAGCTGAGTGGGCAGAGATTACTAAACATCACATTAAACCATCCAGCTCCCTTTCACAAAAGTCACAGATGGAGTGAGGGAAACACCAGGTCTCGGTGCTGGCCAGGGTCCCAGGGGAAGGCAGTGGGTTTATGAACACCTGAGAGCAGGCATGTGAGTTGGTGTTTAAACAGTTCCAACATATCATCAAGGGCTTCAGCCAAGTTAATGAGAACCAGAGCTCCAGACCAAAACGCTTATTTTGAAAATACCTATTTTTCAAAGATTTTGCATTTTAAATTAAACCATATGAGTAATTGTATCCTAGCTTCATACTCCATTCTGTAAAAGAAAATTCTCGTTCCCTAACTTGGGAAAGAACGTCATGATTTTGCAAAAGGGGAAGTAAGCTCGTGGGGAGGGGGGTAGAGAGTAGAGCCCTGGGTTGTCCACAGCTAAGCCCAAGCAGCCATCAGGCAACTTTGACCAACAGGTAGGCAAAGGCCGCTGGGAAGAGTTTCCAGATCACTACCTTGCCCTCCCCCAGAAATCCAAATTCACCTTGTAGGCTGATTCTGCTTCCACCTTGCTTCTATAGGAGGTGAGAACTGGTCATAATCCAGTGAATTTAAGGCATTTGAAATTCATGTAATGAAAAGACCTCTGTAAAGGCCAGGCGTTGTTTGATGGCCTTTAAATGGGACAAATTCGTTTTGTTGGAATAGGGGGATATTTGTTCTTTCTATTTTTTCTTTATTTAATTTTTGTTTTGTTTTGTTTTGTTTTGTCCTAGGAGTTATCTGACCTTTCTGGGTTTTTTTAAACTTCCAGGAGTTGTGTGTTGCTCTGAGCAGCTATTTTCAGAAAAACTAGTTAAGGTTTAACTGATGATAGGCCCTCAGACTACAAGTTCCTAATGAGGTCCTTAACAGACCTAATTTTATTGTTCCCTTTTCTTTGACTTGGTGATGTACCCAAAACTATTCAGTTCTAGAATAAATATTTCATCTTCAGAATCAACTAAGGAGCCATCCTGGTGGCGCAGTGGTTGAGAGTCCGCCTGCCGATGCAGGGGATGCGGGTTCGTGCCCCAGTCCGGGAGGATACCACATGCCGCGGAGCGGCTGGGCCCGTGAGCCATGGCCGCTGAGCCTGCGCGTCCGGAGACTGTGCACCGCAATGGGAGAGGCCATGGCAGTGGGAGGCCCACGTACCGCAAAAAAAAAAAAAAAAAAACTTGCTATTTCTACAAGAGGCATTCATTCCCCCAATTAAACTGTTAAGTAAGGTGATGATGGGAGGATGCAAAGAGCACATGAGGAAACAGATAAATAGAGGGGTCAAATGGAGTCAGGCAGAGAGTTGCAAGTTCAAATCTTCCTTCTGCCACCGGATCCTGTGTGTAGTCATCTGCCAGTCTTGTGAATAGAAATTCATCTGTACAGAGCTTTGTCACTTACCAAACACTCGTGTGCAAACCTCATTTAATTTTCATTCATAAACCCCATTTTCATGACAAGGAAACTGAGATGCAAAGAAGTTAATCTGACTTGACCAATGTCTCAGAATTAGAAAGTGGCAGAACCAGGACTCAAACCAAGCTCTGTTAAACTCCAAAGCCCCTTCTTTTAAGACTCAGATTTGCATTCATCTGTCGTTGGACATTTAGGTTGTTTCCATGTCCTGGCTATTGTAAATAGTGCTGCAATGAACATTGGGGTACATGTGTCCTTTTGAACTATGGTTTTCTCAGGGTATATGCCCAGTAGTGGGATTGCTGTGCCGTATGGTAGTTCTATTTTTAGTATTTTAAGGAACTTCCATACTGTTCTCCACAGTGGCTGTATCAATTTACATTCCCACCAACAGTGTAAGAGGGTTCCCTTTTCTCCACACCCTCTCCAGAATGGAAGATGTGGTACCTATACACAATGGAATATTACTCAGCCATAAAAAGAAATGAAATTGGGTCATTTGTAGACATGTGGATGGACCTAGAGTCTGTCATACAGAGTGAGGTAAGCCAGAAAGAGAAAAACAAATATCATATATTAATGCATATAAGTGGAATCTAGAAAACTGGTACAGATGAACCTATTTGCAGGGCAGGACTAGAGACACAGACATAGAGAACGGACATATGGACACAGAGGAGGAAGGGGAGGGTGGGATGAATTGGGAGATTAGGATTGACATATATACACTACCATGCATAAAAAAGATAGCTAGCAGGAACATTCTATAATGAACAGGAAGCTCAGCTCGGTGCTCTGTGACGACCTAGAAGGGTGGGATTGGGGGAGGGGGTGGGAGGGAGGTTCAAAAGGGAGGGGATATATGTATACACATAGCTGATTCACTTCATTGTACAGCAGAAACTAACACAACATTGTAAAGCAATTATACTCCAATTTAAAAAAAAAGACTCAGATTTGCAAAGTAAGAATTATGACAAACTAGACCCCAGGAACTTAGTATTAATTCATTGATTTGCATCCAGCTGTGATATGATAGAAGGAGTAAAGCATCTACTTCTAAATTCATACTCTTACAAGTGGTATGACCTGGCACTAGCCATCTGACCTGAGTTTCAGTTCTCTCAATTGAAAAGTGAAACTAATAATTACACTTATCTCTTAGTCTTGTTGTCAAGGTTATATGAGAAAATGAATGAGGAAGCATCTATCGCACAGGACCTCAGTAGATACTGATTGGTTAAGTTACTCAAAAAGAAATACAGCATAGTGTCTAAGTCCTTGGCCTCTGGCTAGTTCTATAGACTCAAATCCCAGCTCTACCACTTAGTGGCATCACCTTGGGCAAACTACTTTAGTTCTTGGAAAAGTGGAGATAATAATGGGGCTGTTGTGATAACCCCTGCAAGGTCTTAGAACAGTACCTGGCATATAGTATTATATGAATTTTTTTATTAGAATTATTATTAATATGAGTGAAAGTAGTTGATTTCTTGAGCGTGTTAAGTAGTTTTACTACCACGTTTGGTGGAAAAGGAAGAACACAGGATTGCTACAGAAAATCCATATATGTTATTTATTAACAGTGGGCATTATTATTTTTAAAGGAATGCCTCTCATGTTTCTCCTTTAATTTTATTTGGGTTTCAATTAACTGCTCTTTATTTTTATTTATTTACTTTTCCCACATATTGACTTATCTCTTCTCTTCTCTGCCAATTTAACTCCTCCCCATTCTACAAAGATCATCAGAAATCCCATTACTCTCACAATGTGTGTGTATACAAAAGCACGTGTAAACAAACACCCAGCTAATCTTAATATTTTATACAGTTCACAAAGGACTTTCATATACAATACAGATTCTCATTCAATGCTCTTGACAGACTATGGGGTAGATATTGTTAGAACTTTCATTTTACAGATAAGAAAATTCAGTCTTTGTACATCTGAGCAACTAGCCCAAGGACATACAGTTAAATTGACTACAGTTTTGCGTTTTAGGGAAAATATTTTTTTCTTTTTACCTTTTGACCCTCTTCACCCATTTCTCCCACACGTACCCCACCCCACTCCTGTCCCGCCTCTGGCAGCCAACAATCTGTTCTCTGCATCTATGAGCTTGTTTTTTACTTTTTGGTTTGTTTGTTTAGATTCCACATATTTTAGAGATCATAGAGTATTCGTCTTTCTCTGTCTGACTTATTCCACTTAGCTTAATGCCCTCAAGGTCCATCCACGTTGTCAAAATGACAATATTTCATTCTTTTTTATGGCTGAATAATATCCCATTGTGTGTGTGTGTGTGTATATATATATATATATATATATATATATATATATATACACCACAATCTCTTTAACCATTCATCCATGGATGGACACTTAGATTGTTTTCATGTCTTGGCTATTGTAAATAATACTGCAGTAAACATGGAGGTGCATATATCTTTTCAAATTGGTGTTTTCATTCTCTTCAGATAATTACCCAGAAATGGAATTTCTAGGTCATATGGTAGTCCCATGTTTAAGGTTTTGAGGAACTTCTATATTGTTTTCCCTAGTGGGTGCCAATTTACATTTCCACCAAGAGTGTACAAGTGGTCTGTTTTCTCCACATCCTCACCAACACATGTTATTTCTTTTCTTTTTGAAAATAACTATTCTAACAGGTGTGAGGTGATAGCTCATTGTGGTTTTGATTTGCATTTCCCTGAAGATTAATGATGTTGAGCATCTTTTCATGTACCTGTTGCCCATCCATATGTCTTCTTTGGAAAAATATCTATTAAGATCTTCTGCCCATTTTTTAATTGGATTGTTTCGGGGGTTGGTTTTGTCCTGTTTGGGTTTTTTGGCTGTTGAACTGTATGAGTTCTTTATATATTTTTATAAAAGTTTATTTGACTTACAATATTATATTAGTTTCAGGTATACAACATAGTGATTTTTTTTTTTTTTTTTTTTTTTTTTGCGGTACGCGGGCCTCTCACTGCTGTGGCCTCTCCCGTTGTGGAGCACAGGCTCCGGACACGCAGGCTCAACGGCCATGGCTCACGGGCCCAGCCGCTCCGCGGCATGTGGGGTCTTCCCGGACCGGGGCACGAACCCGTGTCCCCTGCATCGGCAGGCGGACTCTCAACCACTGCGCCACCAGGGAAGCCCCTTGATATTTTCATACATTATGAAATGATCATCATATGAGTCTAGTTACCATCCAACACCATACAAAGTGTTACAATATTATTGACTATTTTCCCTACACAGTACATTATATCCCCATGAGTTATTTATTTTATAACTGGAAGTGTGTACCTCAATCTCCTTCACCAATTTCACTTACCCCCACACCCCCTGACTTTTGTTATTTTTGTTCTTTTGTATTTTAGATTCCACATATAAGTGAAATCTATGGTATTTGTCTTTCTCTGTCTGACTTATTTCACTCAGCATAATACCCTCTAGGTCCATCCATGCTGTCACAAATAACAAGATTTCACTCTTTTTCATGGCTGAGTAATTCCATTGTGTCTTATGTGTATGTGTTTATATATATCTTTCTTAACCATTTGTCTGTCGATGGACACTTAGGTTACTTCCATACATATTTTTTGGATATTAGCCCCTTATCAGGTGTGATTTGCAAATATTCTCTCCCCCATTCAGTAGGTTGCCTTTTCATTTTGTTGATGGTTTCTTTTGCTGTGCAGAGCTTTTTAGTTTGATGTAGTCTCACTTGTTTTATTTTTGCTTTTGTTTCTTTCGTTTTTGGTGTCAGATTCAAAAAATCATTGCCAAGACCTATGCAGAGGAGATGACTATGTTTTCTTCTAGGAGTTTTATGGTTTCCAGTCTTATGTTCAAGTCTTTAATACATTTTGAATTAATTTTTGTGTATGGTATAAAACAGGAGTCCAATTTCAATCTTTTGTATGTGGCTGTCCAGTTTTCCCAACATCATTTATTGAAGAGACTGTCCTTTCCCCATTGTATATTCTTAGCTCCTTTGTTGTAAATTAATTGATCATATATGTATGGGTTTATTTCTGAGTGCTCTATTCTGTTCCACTGATTTATGTGTCTGTTTTTATGCCAATTCCATACTGTTTTAATTATTATAGCTTTATAATATGGTTTGAAGTCAGGGAGTGTGATGCCTCCAGTTTTGTTCTTCTTTCTCAAGATTGTTTTGGCTATCCGGGGTCTTTTGTGGTTCCATATAAACTTTAGGATTATTTGTTTTATTTCTGTGAAAAATGCCATTGGAATTTTGATAGGGATTGCACTGAATCTGTAGATTGCTTTGTATAGTATAGACATTTTAACAGTATTGTTTCTTTCATTCCATGCATACAGAATATCTTTCCATTTATTTGCATCTTCTATTTCTTTCATTAATGTCTTATAGTTTTCAATATACAGGGTTTTCACCTCCTTGGTTAAATTTATTCCCAGGTATTTTCTTTTTCTTGATTCAATTGTAAGTGGAATTGTTTTCTTAATTTCTCTTTTTGATAGTTCATTTGTAGTGTATAGAAATCCAAGAGTTTTGGGCTTCCCTCGTGGCGCAGTGGTTAAGAATCCACCTGCTGGTGCAGGGGACACGGGTTCGAGCCCTGGGCCAGGAAGATCCCACATGCCGCAGAGCAACTAAGCCTGTGCGCCACAACTACTGAGCCTGCGCTCTAGAGCCCATGAGCCACAACTACTGAAGCCCGCATGCCACAACTACTGAAGTCCATGCACCTAGAGCCCATGCCCCACAACAAGAGAAGGCACTGCAATAAGAAGCCTGTGCACCGCAACGAAGAGTAGCCCCCGCTCGCCACAACTAGAGAAAGCCTGCGCACAGCAATGAAGACCCAACACAGCCATAAATAATTAATTAATTAATTATTTAAAAGAAAGAAATCCCAGAGTTTTTTTGTGTATTGATTGTGTATCCTGAAACCTTACTGAATTTGTCTATTAGTCCTAACAGCTTTTTTCATGGAGTATTTAGATTTTTCTATATATTATACCAGATAACCTGCAGATGGTGACAGTTTTTCTTTCTCCTTTCCAATTTGGATGCCTTTTATTTCTTTTTCTCACCTAAATTTCTCTGGCTACACTTCCCAATACTATGTTGAATAGAAAAGGTGAAAGTAGGCATCCATGTTTTTCTCCTGATCTTAGAGGAAAGCTTTCAAGTTTTCACCACTGAGTATGATATTAGTTATGGGCTTGTCATATATGGCCTCAATCACGTTGAGGCATGTATCCTCTATACCCATATTTGTTGAGAGTTTTTATCATAAATGGTGTTGAATTTTGTTAAATGCTTTTTCCACACATATCGAGATGATCATATGATTTTTATTCTTCATTTTGCTAATGTGATGTGTCACACTGACTGATTTGTAGATGCTGAACTATCCTTGCATCCCTGAAATAAATCCCACTTGATCATGGTGCATGGTCTTTTCAATGTATTGTTGAACTTTGTTCACAAATATTTTGTTGAGAAGTTTTGCATCTTTGTTCATCAGGGATATTGGCCTGTAATTTTCTTTTCTTGTGGTGTCCCTTTCTGGTTTTGGTATCAGGGTAATGCTGGCCTCATAAAATTAGTTTGGAAGCATTCCTTCCTCTTCAATGTTTTGAAAGAGTTTGAGAAAGATTGGTATTAATTCTTTGAATGTTTACTAGAATTCACCAGTGAGGCCCTCTGGTACTGGACTTTTGTTTTAGGGGAGGTTTCTGATTGTGATTCAATCTCTGTACTAGTAATTGGTCTGTTCAGATTTTCTGTTTCCTTATGATTCAGTCTTGGTAGGTTGTATGTTTCTAGGAATGTATCCATTTCTTCTAGGTTGTCCAACTTGTTGGCATATAACTGTTCATTTTAATCTATAGTTTGTACTAAATGGCCCAAACCAGAAACTTAATGGTTGGTAAAGGAGACATAAATATATAGTTATGACTCAGTGAGTGATAATAGTAGATCATTTATGAAACTGATCAAAGACATCAATCTGATTTTTTCTACACCACTTTTTGGACATATATTTTGTCCCCAGCACCATGCTAGGACTGAAAATGCAAAGATGAATGAGGAAGGATTCCTGATTGTGAGAAACTTATCATCTATGGGAGAAACAGACAGGAAAACAAATAACTCTAACACACGTACTAAAACCTACATAAAGGTTAAGAGCAAAATGCTAAGCAAACATGACATCAAATGGTTTTATATTACTTAGTGATACAATTATGCATGGAAATTATCACCTTCTTGCTATAAGACACAAAGCAAGACTATCCAAGATCATTACCAGTGAATGAGATAAACTTCTATGTAACTTATTTCCCAAATATCAAATATCCAAAAAAATTATATGCCAATTGGTTTGGAGGGGTTTACTAATTTTAAAGCCCACACTAAAGAAACAAATGTCCCCTAAATACTCATATAAAGGCATTGATTGGCCAAGGATCCAGGAGTTTCAAGCTGTGATGACAAAGGCATAGACTCAGTGTGGGCAAGGAAAAAAAGGGGAGAGAACCCCAGTGAAGAAAATAGAGTTTCTTGCATGGCTAACAAAAGAGAGAGATGATTACAGCAGCCAGACTGTAGGGATTCTGGCAAAATTATGGTGGTAGCGTGGCAGTAACCATATGTTTAAGAAATTAAAGCCACTTCTAATTTCAAATATTTTAAATCATTACTCCCAGAAGTATATAAATATGTGCCAAACCTACATATCTTAATTTGGAGTTTTCAAAATATAGACAAAAGATTGCATTTAAATCTAGAAAATGATGTCCAAGGGGGGCATGTCAAGCTTAAGTTGGGCTAGTGGCTGGGAGAAAGTAGCCATGGAGTGCTGGGTTCAATCCAAGATTAGAAAAGGGAGCACCTATTTGCAGCCAACTAAGCTGACTGTGCTCTTTTCCTCCATGGAGGCCTGGTGTGCAATGGCTGCAAACTCCTAGGTAGTGTACGCAGCCTGTTGCCTGCATGGGTTGCCCTGAGGGACCTTGGAGACAGCCCTTTCCAGTGGACATTTACATCTGGCATGCTGTCCCTAATCTAGGCTCCAGATTGGTATGCATGGTGCCTTTGAAAAGCCCCAGGGCACAGTGGCCAGGGTCCACATTGGCGAAGTCATAATGTCCATCTGCAAAACAAGCTGCAGAACAAGGAGCATGTGATCAAGGCCCTATGCAAGGCCAAGTTCAAGTTCCCTGGCCGCCAGAAGATCCACATCTCCAAGAAGTAGGGATTTGCTAAGTTTAATGTGGATGAATTTGAAAACATGGTGACAGAAAAGCAGCTCATCCCAGATGGCTGTGGGGTCAAACATACCCCTAATCATGGCCCCCTGGACACATGGCAGGCCCTGCACTCATGAGAGCCTTGTCCCCACCTTACGCCCACCTATAAATCCTACTTTCCTGTCAAAAAGAAAAGGAAAAGAAAAGGCAGCACCTAGCAGAGGCAGCAACAGATGATCCTTCCAAGTTTCTAAGAAACCAGCAAAGGAAAACCAGAGCCCAAAGAATCTCTGTCTTCAGGCACCTGGTATAGGACAGTTTAGGATACTTCTTTTGAGCAGTTTGCTTGTTGATGACCTCTATGTTTTCTGGTCATGCTACATATGGTGGAAAATTTCCAAGAGAAACTTCCCAGGGGCATGGCCCCCAGACCCCAAATCTGACGTCAAAATGACTAATCCAGACAACTGCAAAGGCTACTCCACTTAAGAGTAGCTACTCCACTGGAAGGCCAGCATGGGCAAGACCAGCAGGGAAGGGGCTGTGGAGACCACAAGGTATAAGTCTCCTGGGCCACTCTTTATGGTCCCTCAGAGCTCCCTTTGACCTCTGCCATAGTACATACGGCCTTCTGCCCTGAAAATCACCCAGTGCGCAACTTAACTCCCCCATCCAGACTGTAAGCAGAAATGATGTCATTGTCCTTCTCAGATTGCTTGGCATAGAAAGGTACCATGGTAGAGATGAAAGAAGGGTGTGGAATTCAGCACTGGAAATACCACTTTGAAGGGATGCAGAATGGCAGAGTGGTTGAAACTCTAGTTTATGAAGCCAGGTTACCTGTTTAAATCCTGCTTCTTCTTAGTAGCTGTCTGAGCTTGGGCAAGTTGTTAGCCATCTTGCACCTCAATTTTCCCACTTGTCAACTGAGAGTAATACTAATGCCTACCCCCAGGGCTCTGGGAATTAAAGGAATAAAAGCACTTATAGTACATACATATTTTGGTAGATCATACTATTATTTTCCATAGCCTAATGAACAGTGTATGTTCATGTGCTTTGCTAAACTTTAGTTTTCTCATCTGAAAAATGAAGGCATAAGATCCAGTCTCCTAGGACTGGATATGAATTAGCTAATGGAAGTCAAAAAATACGTTGAATGGAAAATGCAATCCAAATGTTTTTGTTTGCTGTTATCATCGCACATAGTAGGCATTGGAATCAATGATTGCTAAAATACAGAAACAAAACAACCACAGAAAGGTTAGACCAGACCCCCTCAAGACTCACCATCCCGAGATCTTATACAGGAAAGTTATTTGTAAACATGAACGCCAGACAAGTGTTCCTTGTTAGCTATGCATAGGCCCTGGAGACCAGTACTGCCGTGTGGTGAGATCAAGTGAAGTGAAGGACTCTGCCAAGAGAGGCTCTGAGGCCTGAGAAATTACTCCCCCAGAGGCCTCCTGTGCTGCACTGTGCCCCACTCCCACTTCGGCCACCTCCCCAAACACCCCCAGCCCCCTCCCAACAATCCTCCAGACTTTGCCCAGTCCCCATTGGCATGGAAGTGCAGAGCTCAACACATTCCACACTTCATCCCCCTGGATTCACCCTGATTGGCTGGTTCTGCCTGATTGTCCCACACAGCATCTCTAGGAGAGTCAGAAAGAAATGTGCTGAACTCACCAGCGCCAGGGGCAGAACCAAAGTCAGCATGGCCTGTCACCCAAAGGAGTTTAGCGTTCCCGTCATCGCCACGAGACAGACACAGAGCAGGCCCCGGGAAGAGCCTGCACCTTCCCCAGACCCAGGGAGGTGGTCAGAAAACCACATGGGGATGTAGGTTCTCCTACAAAAGCAAGGCCACCAAAATCCTAGCCCTGGAAAACTCCTTCCAAATGGACACTTGACGGGTGGAGGGGAAGAGGGCTAACATCTGCCCTGAAGCTCTTGGCTCTGCCTGGGTTTTGTGTACAGTACAGAAAAGGAGCCTGGTATACAGAAAGCTTGGTCATTGGTAAACCAAGAAGTTTCACCATTTCACAGTAGATCTTGATTCCTTTTCCAAATACGTGAGGCTACTTCATCCAATTACCCCCCAGACTTCAGGCAGACTGAGGCCATTTGCCTACTGCTGTGCTCTCTGCACACCCCAGAGCCCACATGGCCAGGCCCCTCCTGCTGGTGCTTAGATCACTTTAACCCAATGCTACAGGTGCCCTTGGACATTGATAAATCTGTGGAGATGAACAGCATTCACAGCACTACAGTCTCACAGTTATTCAAAAACATTGATTCACTCACTTCCAACACGGAGCTCTTTAGCCCTTTTTATGTTTCATAAGCAGGTTATTTAATTCAAGTCATTCATAGCCATTCATCCATTTATTCATTCACTCACTCAGTCAACAAATACTTATTGAGTGTCTACTATGTGCCAGGCACTATGCTAGGAACAGGAGCTACAGTAGTGGTCAAAACCAGGATGATTCTTGTTCTCACAGTCTAGTACATGCATTCTCAACAGAGGCTATATTGCCACCAGGGGTGAAAAGTTGTTCCTGGGTGCTGAAGAAAATTACTCATTTTATGTACAAATCACAGATATGCATATAGTATGTGCAATGTATTATGCAATCATATGTATGTGTATGTATATATACATACAGACACAGAGTTGCATTTTTGTATTAGTCCCCTATTGCTGATGTAACAAATTATCATAAACGTAATAGCTTAAGATAACACAAATTTATTATCTTCCAGTACTGGGAGTCAGAAGTCTGAAATGGGACTCCCTGGACTGGAAAAAAGGTGTGGGTAGGGCTGTGCTCCTTCTCACGCTCTAGGGAAAAATCTGTTCCCTTGCCTCTCCTGCTTCAAGAAGCTGCCCATATTCTTTGGCTAATGGCCTCTTCCATCTTCAAAGCCAGCAATGGCAGTCAAGTCTTTCTTACACTGTATCTCCCTCACACTGTCCCTCCTGCCTCCCTCTCTCACTTATAAGAAACTTTGTGATTACATTGGGACCACCAGGCTAATACAGAATAATCACCTTAGCTCAAGGTCATCTGATTAATAACCTTAATTTCATCTGCAGCCAAAAGTTCCCCATACCATGCAATATAATGTATTCACAGGTTCCAGGGTGTAGGACGTGGATGTCTTTGGGGGGAGGGGTGGGAAGAGGAGGAGCCATTATGCCCACCACAACAGTACATCTATCTGTAACATTAAAATTTCATGGGGGCGGGGGGGGCGGGCTTTCCTGGTGGCGCAGTGGTTGAGAGTCTGCCTGCCGATGAAGGGGACGCGGGTTCGTGCCCCGGTCCGGGAGGATCCCACATGCCGCGGAGCGGCTGCGCCCGTGAGCCATGGCCGCTGAGCCTGCGTGTCCGGAGCCTGTGCTCCACAACGGGAGAGGCCACAACAGTGAGAGGTCCGCGTACAGCAAAAAAAAAAAAAAAAAAAAAAAATTCATGGGAGGAAGATCAGTAAGGAATGTCTAAAAGGGGCCCTTGAAAGGTCAATAATGAAACAAAGTTTGAGAAATCTTTGTCTACTGAGAAGGCAATGCAGGGTCTTGATTCAATCTTTATACTTAGGGCAAGACTGTCTGGGCTCAAATCCCATCTCTATGCTAACTTGCTGTGTGGCTGTGAGCAGGTTACTTAAGCCCTCAAGAAGGGTAGTAATAGGACACACTTCCTCAGTTTTTGTGAGAATTAAATATGTTAATGCTTTGACAGGACTTAGAAATTGCCAAGTATGCAGTAAGTGCTTGAAAAATGTTTGCACTGGTGTTAGGACAGACACCAAGATTATTCAAATAATCACAGAAATAAATGTGTAAATTCAAATGATGATAAATGCTGAAAAGGAAAAGAATGTTCTTGCCATGCTGTAAGAGTATAAACAACGAGGTCTCACTGGGAGTAGGAGGGTAAGAAGAGTTTCCTAAGGAAGTGACCTCGGAACTGAAATCGGAACAATAGGTGGGCATTAACTAGGTGAAGAGCACGGGGTGGGTGAGATGAGGGGGCTTTGAGGAGAGGTTTCCAAGCAGAGAGAACAGCCTAAGGGTGTCCTTGGGGGAGGAGGGACATAGCACAAGCTCATGAGACTGACAGCCCGGTATGGCTGCCCCAGGGAAAGCAGGGGCTATGGGGGTGGATGCCAGACCAAGTTGGAGAGCTTGATGGAACCAGACCTAAGGGCTTGGGCCATGTTATGGATTTTTGCCTTTATCCTAAGGGCAATAGGAGGCCACAGATGTATATGGAGTAGAGAGGGTACTGCAAGCGAAATGGTCAGGACTGACTGGATAGTGGCAATAGGGGATCCAGAGAGACAAATCAGGAGGTGACAGAAATAGGACCAGGATAGGGGAGGAGATGAAGAGAAAGGAGTTACTTAAAAGGTAAAATCAACAGGACTTTTGTGGAGCACAGCAGAAAGAAGCAGGCCGTAGAGGCATACACCGAACGTCCAGTATCCCATGGACACGTCCACGCGCATCCATCAATGCCCAAAGCCAGCCCCCAAGTTTGTGAGTATCCTATTCAGGGAAAAGGCCTGCCGAAATGTCAGATCAGATGTGCAGTGACTTCTGTAGCACTCTGCACACCGCTCTGTATCCTGGGTATAAAATAAACTTTAAATTGGATACAGCTTTAACAAAAAGTGGTGCTGGCAACAGCTCTTCTTTTAAGACCTCTGTTTACTGTAGAGTGTTTTAAGCATGACGTTTTAATTTCAAATTTTTTTAAATATGTATTTTGTGAGAAATAAACAGAGATGACTTAACTGGAAATTGAACCAGGGTCTCCTGGCCCTTGGCCCACATTTCTACCCAGGGACCAACTGTCTGATGAAGTATAAATCCACCTACCCAAGCTGCTGTATGACCAGCGTGAGCTGTGTTTATGTTCCTCTTAAAAGTGCACGCACTTCTTGGCCAGAAAGTCCACAGGCCAAAGCATTGATCTTTTAGAACTTCTGCACCAAAGAAGCCTGATTCAATTTGAGGTATAATCATTCAAAGCCAACTCGTAGCTGCATACATTTTCCCAAAAGTTCTCTGCATTTGCCTATTCCATATCCAGGACAGAACCACAGTTTACAGTTCAACAGATCTGGGTTCCTTAAACCATTTGCCATGGCAATGGTTGGGAAAGGAATCCACTGAAAATGATGAAGTGTGGCAGAATCTAAACCATGGGAAAAAATCAATAAGGATTAGAGTGGAAGAGAGGGAAAGGAGGGATGTGCCTGTTTCTGTTATTTTAGAACCACTAAAGACAAGAGACTTGAGTTTTACTCCCACCTCTGCCACCAATTACTTATGTAATCTTCAGCAATTCAGTTCAACAAACAGTGAGCAAATGAATGAATAAAGGCATCAGGCATGTCCATAAGCCAAACCCTGTGGTAGGCACTGGGAATCCAAAGATACCTAAGGCACAGTACCTACCGTTGGGGAGTTTAAAAACAAGAGTTGAACACAAATACCTATGTAGGAACATAAGAAAATGTCACAAGCGATAAGGCATAAACAGGCCCAAAAGGCTAAGGGAGAAACAAATCCCAACCTGAGTGCAAGGAAGACTTCCTTGAGGCAAAGACACCTGTGCTTATATTAAAACATGAGCAAGAATTAGCTAGATGAATAAAGGTGATAGAGTGCATGAAAGTAAGCTGTTAACAGACATGGGTAGCTCATAAAGGCTGAGGGATCTTACTGGACAAGTGTCACTCTTGCGGCTCTACAGCATCTGAACTTCCTTTGTTTGAGCAATTTCCCTCTTTCTGAAGCTTTGTGGGATCCTCAGCATAGACGGAGAACATCTCTGATACTTTCTTTCCCCCTTCCTGAGCACTTAGGGACAGGCATGTGACTTAGGTTTGGACAAGCAGATACGTGCGCCAAAACTGTGAGATTGGGAGCTAGGGACACAAAGAAATACAGATCACAAAAAAAATCACTTCTGGTGCTATAAGCAGCCATATCAAGGTCTAGCTTCCATGCACAGTGGTGCCAAAGGGCAGACCCCAACCCCCAGGGTCAGGGTGCAGCAGAGCAGGCTGCAATGCGGAGGCTACAGCAGTGCAACCTCAGTGGACCTGCCCCAGAGCGTGATTTGAGCTTCGGTTTCAGCTGGGTAGCTTCTGACCTAGTTCTTCAGCCTTTGCAGTAATTCTGTAAGCCTCCCAATGTCCTTTCTTTTTTCTTTTTTTCCCAGAAAGAGGAAAACAAATACCAATACCCTTTTAAGAAATTTCTCTTCTGCCTAAATTAACTAGGGTTGGTTTCATTTACTTGCAACCAAAACATCAGACTGATACAGGAATACCACACGCACAGGCGAGTGACAGTTTAGTGGTATGGATGCAGGGCACTGCAAACAGTTTAATATTAAGGAAGCATGAAGAGTGAGGTAAAAAGGATGGGAAGTAAGCCTAGAGAGACAGGTAGGGGTCAAGTCACAGAGCGGCTGGTGCACTGGGCTAAGAAACTTGGAATTCATCCTGAAGGCAATGAGTACCTTAGCACAGAAGTGGCAGTAGCCATATTCATATTTTAGACTGATTAACCTAATTCTAGTAGAAAAAGCCAGTGTAAAGTGGGCAGGGGAAGATTAGGAAAGGCCAGACAACAGGCTATTACAACAGGGTCCAAAGAAAAGGTGAGATGAGTCTGACCCGGGCGGGCAGTGGTTATGGGGAGAGAGAGGAGGTAAAAGCCTTGAGAGATATTTAGGCAACAAAGCAGGTGATACTTATTTTCACATTGAGATGGAAAAGTCCCTTTTACCATTCTGGGCTCAATTTCTTCAACTGTAAATTAGGAGTGACGTCTAGGTGTCCTACAAGACAGGCAACAGTCCATGATTCTAATTATTGGAGATGCAAGTACACTGGTCTGAAGACAACAGAAACTGTCACCGGGAAGGGAAAGAAACTTCCTTATGGGGACAGGTCAGAAAGATGAAGACTGGGCAGGGTTAAAACCAAAGTCTGTGAAGTTGTGAAAGGCACAGCATATGGTAAAGCTGGGCTTGTTTACTGAAACTTACGATTCTATGCCAGAAAGCTTGAAGGGGAGGGAGGTGTTATTATATAAAAGGAAGCCTTGCTTTATACAACAGGTGCACTGCCAGGGTGTACTAGCATTTGAAAATCTGATGCACTGTTAAAAAATCTCCTTTATAAACTGATCTTGTTGTACCTTTTACCCAGATGTTTTCCCATTACATAGACATGAATTCATTGGTGGATCTGAGTTCTTGAACATTTACAGTGAAAAGGTTCTTTCATGAGACTCAAACATTTCTTGAGTGACACTATATTCTTCTAACAAAACAAATATCTGAAGGTTTGGGCATCAAAACATACAGGATAGGATCCCTGTTTTAAGTGTGTGTGTAGCTAAAACTGAACAAGAAAGGGAACCAACACTAGAAGCATGAAAATGGGCATTTTCACAGAATCTCAGAGTTTCAGCATGCCAGGGGTAAACACACTTCTGCCCAAGAAGAATTTTCCTTTGCAGTGCAGAAGTTCTTTCTCAGCTAAAAAAAAAAAAAATTGAGCCATGATTTTAGTTTTGTTTGAAAAATTTAAGTGAGGTCCTTTTAAAACTCCTTCTTTGAAGACTAGAGAATGAGAATATGCTATGTATTATTTTTCAGTTACTAGCTCTTCTACATTCTCCCCATTATTTCAAAGGAAATAAATAACACACCTTTGTCTCTCATGCCATCAAATGCTTGATCATCTCACCAAGCAGGGCTACCAAGTTTCTGAAGAAAGACTAGGGATGCAGTTTTAGTTTCTCTGAACAAGGATCTCTATATGAAAAGCCTAACTTAGCTGATGAGCTGCTGTGGGAAAGGATGACTCCCTCATCCCAGCCCCTCCTGGCCCCTCGTCCCCTCCCCCAGCCACAGACAGAGGTGACTTTTGGGGGACTTGCTCTTAAAAGTCTTTGCATTGTCATGGTTATTTGACCCACGGAAAAGTATAAATTAAAATAATACTTATAGGGGCTTCCCTGGTGGCGCAGTGGTTGAGAGTCCGCCTGCCGATGCAGGAGACACGGGTTTGTGCCCCGGTCCGGGAGGATCCCACATGCCGCGGAGCGGCTGGGCCCGTGAGCCATGGTCACTGGGCCTGCGCGTCCGGAGCCTGTGCTCCGCAACGGGAGAGGCCACAACAGTGAGAGGCCCGCGTACCGCAAAAAAAAAAAAAAAACACAGTGAAATAATACTTATAATCATTGTCCATTCCATTTTGTTTTTTCTGTCTTTCAAACTGTGGAGTACTGAGCGAATTTCGGATAGGTCATGTACATAATAAAACCCCTCCAGACTGAACGCACACATATACACCACCGCCACTACCCCCATACACATCCATCCAAATTAGGACACAGGAGAAAAATCAAGTAATGTCCTGAAATGGCAGGGAAGAGCGTTTGCCTCTTTTATTCAGCTTAGGTGCCCCTTGGAGGATTTTCACATTTTGCTTTTCGAACTCTTTGAAAATTACCCTGATTTAGTGAAGAACAGATTCGTCTTTAAAAATCTATTTTAGGGGACTTCCCTGGTGGTCCAGTGGTAAAGAATCCGCCTTCCGGGCTTCCCTGGTGGCGCAGTGGTTGAGAGTCCGCCTGCCAATTCAGGGGACGCGGGTTCGTGCCCCGGTCCGGGAAGATCCCATATGCCGCGGAGCGGCTGGGCCCGTGGGCCATGGCCGCTGAGCCTGCGCGTCCGGAGCCTGTGCTGCGCAACGGGAGAGATCACAGCAGTGAGAGGCCCACGTACCGCAAAAAAAAAAAAAAAAAAAAAATAGAATCCGCCTTCCAATGAAGGGGACGCCGGTTCTGTCTCTGGTTGGGGCACTAAGCTCCCACATGCCACGGGGCAGCTAAGCCCGAGCACCACAGCTACAGAGCTCGCGAACCTCAACGAGAGAGCCCACGCCCCACAACTAGAGAGAAGCCTGTGCACTGCAACGAAGAGCTCGCATGCCTCAGTGAAGATCCTGCGTGCCAGCAACTAAGACCCAATGCAGCCAAAAATTAAACAAAATAAATAACTAAACAAAATAAATATTTTAAAATATCATTTAAAAAACAAAAGTCAGTGGGTGGAGCTCCACAGCCCGATGGCAACAAGCCCATGTCTGCCATGAAAGGAGTGTCTTTTATAAAAAAAATATAATAAAAATAATAAAATAATGAAAATCTGTTTTAAAGCAACTAAGCACTCTTTACTAAGCAAAGCTGAATTTTTAATAGCTAAAAACATTACCATCACCCTCCCTCCCTCCCCAACGACAAAAAAAGTGCTTATTTTTAAATTTGTATTCCTGAAACTTCCACGTCGGTTCCCTCAAGCCATCACAACTTCTAAGGTGCCCCACAGCAGAATGGGTGCAATCACCCTGGCTGGTGTGGTTCTTTTTCTCTCACATTTCTAATAGTTTTCCTGAAACCCTGAACTTCAGTAAAGTTTGCTAAGCAGACAAATGCTCTGACCTTTTGCTCAAGGAGACAAAGTCGGCCATGGCCACAGGTAGACAAGGTGAGCGGTCCACAGGTGTGCTGTCTGGAGCAGCCCCGCACTGGGGAGCAAATCCTGCAGAGAGGGGTCTCCAGCTAAATATAGTAGAAGACATCTCATGCTGTTAACCAGCTGACCTTTGCCATGATAATCAATTATTCAGAGGAAGAAAAAGCTGCTTTAAAACGCATTTTCTTTTTTTAACGTCAGTTTACCTAGTAGAATTTTCTTGCCCCGTCTTTCCTTTTTTTTTAAGAAATCTGCCCTCATTGACTGACAGGTACAAATTTCCCCCAACCCTCCCGTCATAAATCTACCTCACCCGTCCCCCTGCAGCCCCCAAATTGGATTCCACGATAAAGAAATATTGCTGCTGCCTCTGTTGTCTTTATCTCAAACCAGAAAATGAACTTGAGTTCAAAAACCTGTTCTCTAAACTCCAAGTGACTGAGACAGGAAGCGGGGGTGTTGGGGGCACTGGTGGATGGCGGCCTGTTTGTACACCCATTGGCACCGCCTCTTCCTCACGAGTGAAGCTTTCCATGGAAATTCTGGCTGCATTAGCCTTGGCTAAGTTGGGGACTATTTTTGGAAGCCTAAAAACCTCAGGGGAGTGACTTTTACTTTTATTCATGTAGAGGGTCCTTACTTTTATTTATTAAAGAAACAAAAACATGTCTCCTGCTTAACTTCAACCAGCTTTCATGTCAAGTAAAACAAAACGTGTTGGCTGGTCCAATCGGCCATTGGCCAGGGCGGAGGGGGAGCCCCTCAGACTGTGTCTGATGCATATGTGACCTGGGTGTTAATCACCTCTCAGAAAGGTAAGAGCCATGGTCTTTTGAGACTCTTGTCCCAAAGGAACAGCTTTGGGTGAGTGTTTGAGTCCAGCTGGGAGAGAAAAGGTATCTGGGCAAAATTCCAGCAAATTTGAAGTGTTACATTTAAAAGCATTTCAGGTGCAGAAGAAAAGCGATGGAAGGCTCGGCACTCTCTGCTCCCAGCGCGGTGACACTGACATCCCAGAACTCGAGAAAAGCAGCAGAAAGGATCATGGGGTGAGAATCACCCCACAGATTTAGCTGCACCCCACCCCCAGAGTCTATGTGTTCATTTTAACAAGTTGTGAAGGGCAGGCAGCCAACCCCTTGGCCTCCAGGAGACAAATTGATTCAAGGTTTTCTCCATGAGCCCGCAGCCAGGATGCCTGCAACAATAGCAGCAGGAGAGGTGCTGTTGTTTTATCTCAGTGGAGATTTGAAACTCCCTCACCCGGGCCTAGCTGCCCACTAGGCATCTACAAATGGGAACAAGAAACAGCAAGAAAGGCAAGCAAAGTGGAAGATAAAGTTTGCCTCAGGCACTAAAAAAGCTGCTGTGAGAATCCCCGGGGAATTTGCTTGGTGGGGCATCTCCATGCCAGTATCAAGGCTGGCCCTCTATCCCATCAGCCCACTCTTCCTTTCCTCCTGTGTCCTCTTCACTGTCCCATTTATGACTCCAGCTAGGATTCACATATCCCAACAGGCTGGATGATGGCTACAAATATTTACATCACATTGGGCAAATCACTTCAGCTTCCCTGGCCCCAGTTTCATTCTGTTAAATGAGTATGTGGCAGAGACTACCAGCTATTCGCCATAAATCTGTTTCATCTTCTTCCTGGGCACAGGAAGCTCCTCATTTCCCTTGTGGGTAGGTATGACGGTGTGACTGTCGTTCCTAGCCAACAGAATATGAGCAGGAGTGGTGTGTGCCATTTTCAGGCCAAGAAGTTGACATGCCCCCTTTTTCTCTTCCCACCAGTTGCATCTGGTTAATGATGGAAGCCCAGATAGCCACGCATTGAAGAGGGCAGAGCCAGAAAATATGTCCTAGAATCACCTTGTAAAAGAAAGCTGCCAGGTATAGATCTGGAGAAAACTCTAATTTAAAAAGATACATGCACCCCAACATTCACAGCAGCACTAATACCCAAGACATGGAAGCAACCTAAATGTCCGTCGACAGATGAATGGATAAAGAAAATATGGTATATATATACAATGGAATATTACTCAGCCGTAAAAAAGAATGAAATAATGTCATTTGCAGCAACATGGATGGACCTAGAGATTATCATACTAAGTGAAGTAAGTCAGACAAAGACAAACATCATATGATATCACTTATATGTGGAATCTAAAAAAAGTGATACAAATGAAACTTACTTACAAACAGAAACAGACTCACAGACATGGAAAACAAATTTATGGCTACCAAAGGGGGAAGGTGGGGGAGGGATAAATTTGGAATTTGGGATTAACATATACACACTACTACATATAAAACAGATAAACAACAAGGACCTACTTATAACACAGGAAACTATATCCAGTATCTTATAAAAACCTATAATGGAAAAGAATCCAAAACAAAATATATGCATATATATAAAACTGAATCACTGTGGTGTACACCTGAAACATTGTAAAGCAGCTATAATTCAATAAAAAAATAAAAATTAAAAAAAGAAAAGAAAGCTGCCCTTTAACCAAAATATCTTCCTTGGACTGTTTCATGAGTAAGGAATAAATATTGATCGGGCTAATCCACTAAAGTTTTGGGGAGCCTACTTGCTTCTACAGCCTAACCTACCCTGACTAATACTGGGTGAAAATAACCCCCGCTCTGCCTACCTCAAAGAACAATGGGAAGAATCAAATGAGATATGATTTGTGATGTGTGAAAAAACTTTGAAAGTATATCACATCATCCAAGTCTAGAGCAGAAATAACACCGTCTGTAGATGAGGAAGCACCCGTAAATTAACAGCATTCACTGAGTCCAGGCATCCTGCTACTTAAATGCTTTATAAGGATTGTTCCATTTAATATACATCACAACAACATTAGGAAACAGATGCTATTGCCATCCCCATGAACCAGATAAGGAAACCGGGGCTTACAAAAGTCAACAACTCACCCTGTACTCAATCTGGGCTAAAGACAGAAAGTCTGGCACCAGAACCAACAGTCTTAATGGTGAACCTAGAAAGAAAAGGTAGCTTCAAATGAATGAATAATTGGGACTTTTAATTAAATAAGTGAAACTTTAAAACCACTTTGCTTCAATTACCTTTTTCAAAAGAAAGCCATTGTTGGCCTACTATTTGTCACCATGCTGACCCAGTTTTTCCACTTCTTTTCCATGTACACACACATCTCTCATCTACAGCAGCTGGTGTTCTTTCAAACACATGATGATGTAGACCACTACCTAGGTTCCTACCATAAGCTTGGATGCAGGATTTGACATTTACTAGGTACATTTTTAAATCTCAGTCCAGTACATTTTTATTCCCTCTAGAAACTCTTTTGTCCTTTTAAATGCATTTAATATAAGCTAAGAGACAAGGAAATGCTGTTTAATTGGTGTAAAAGGGCAAGGGCACCTCCCAGGTATTAACTCATTTAAGAAATCATAAAGCAATGTTACCTCATGCTTCCACTGTTAGACAGAGTCCCAAAGTACAATTACTGAAGCCTAGTAACAAGACCACCAACAGTAAGCCAGGCCGTTATAAAAATTTAAGAGCTATTGTGTAAAATGAGCTCTTACAGTCGGTCAGCTGAGTTACTTAGCACGTGTGTTTTCCATCCTTGCAATGCATAGGGAAAATTCACAGCGTCCAACATCTCTTAAAACCACATTTCCACCTGTGTGGGACAGTGGAATTAATAAGCATATAGAACAACCTCACAAATTTGGATCCCACTCATCTGGAATTCATGATATTTCAGTTACGCATATGTAAGCCTGGCCAGACAAAAAGGCTGGCAGGGGTGGAGGTCATTGCACAAAGCTAGAGTGAAACAAGGGCTGGCAGGGTCAAGGGGAAGAAGAAATGGGGCCATGGAGTTCAGAGACTATTATACATACACGTTGTAATGAGCAAATGAGAATCATATATATAAAGTCACTAATTGTGTGCTGAGATTGAGTTTTTACCCTTTGATATTCATGAGGGTTTGGGAAATAAATTTAAACACTTACATGAAATTGCAGGAAGAATGTTTAACCTGCTTGCTGATTAAGGCAAATAAAACATTTTCTTGTACTTTTCAGAAATACATTCACAAAAGCTAGTGGCATAGTTATTTATTCACTAAAGGATGTAAACAATGTAACCCTTAAGAGTCTTCCTGACATAAAAATAATAAAATACCGGTCTATAGTATACAGTTCAAATTTGAGACTTCCAATAATTCTAATAATCCCCCTATAATCCCTAACCATTCCCACACATGAGACAGGGGAGACGGAATCAACATATGTTTAATGAGGATCAATTATCTGCCAGGCAATTGTGAGTAATTAACATTAGATAAGTTTAATTAATTGGTTTTTAGTGGACTGAGTATCTCAGCTAGCTGCATTTGCAACTGATTTGTAAGTTCTTAAACACTATAACAGTCCGAATAGAACAAAATACCTTGGAAGTGAAAAGTTATACGGATTTTGTGGTTCCACCTGTGCGCATTTTAAAATAATATTACAGTTAATAAAATTATCACATTTTTTAAAAACCCAGCAAGATGGCCTTTCCTGGTTCATCGCAATTAGAAACAAACTAGTCCCTTTTTTGCACACCCTAACCATTCTCACAGAATTTTTTTCACACTATACTTAGCATTAGCATGATAGCTATTTGTTTACTATTTTTTCCTTCTTACAAGATAAATATTCTTTGAGGACAAGGACCATGGTCAAACGGAAGAAGAGAGAAAAACTTCAGACCTTCAAATTCACTAGAGATTCGATTTAAGTTTCTTCTGGATGCCTACTTTTCTTCCATGTGAATTGAAGAATGAAACAGTAGTAGAGGGCTTCCCTGGTGGCGCAGTGGTTGAGAGTCCGCCTGCCGATGCAGGGGACACGGGTTCGTGCCCCGGTCCGGGAGGATCCCACATGCCGCGGAGCGGCTGGGCCCGTGAGCCATGGCCGCTGAGCCTGCGCGTCCGGAGCCTGTGCTCTGCAACGGGAGAGGCCACAACAGTGAGAGGCCCGCGTACCACAAAAAAAAAAAAAGAGTAAAAAAAGAGTATACTTTTTCTAAGAATTTTAAAACATTGTCAAATTATACTCCAGAATGCTCTGGACACGCAAGTGGTAAATGGTAAAGCAGACAAATGCTCACCCCTCCTACCCGACTGACAACTCTTAGTATTAATAGACTTTTTACTCCTTGCCATTCTGATTGCTGTTCAGTTTCTGGTAAAACAAGCCAAATATTCTTGGCCATTTACATCTCTTCCTTCGTGATCTACCTATCCACTTCACACATTTTTTTCTAATGATATGCTTCTCTTTTTCTGAATAATTTTCTTAACTTTGACCTGAGGGTCTGGGACCCTCGACTACTCTGAATTTTCTCCAAAGTTGTCCTTGCCTTTGCTACAGATCTGTTCGTCTCAAACTAGAGATGCCTTTCGTCATCTCTTTGCTAAATCAGTGTGCCTCTCTCCTAGCAAATGGCTTTTCTATTTTAGCTTTGGACACTCTGTGTTTCTCTTTAACTTGATAAAGGGTGGAGAGAGGGGGCAGCAAATTAGAATGTTAGAGGTAATGTACGGAGGAGCTCTACTAAGGCCTAACCTCTATTTTTTCTGCTGAGAGTCTCAGACATGGGCACTGAGATGAAATTTGAATTTTTTTTTTTTTTTTTTTTTTGGCTGCATTGGGTCTTCATTTCTGTGCACGGGCTTTCTCTAGTTGTAGTGAGCGGGGGCTACTCTTTATTGCGGTGCGCGAGCTTCTCATCACAGTGGCTTCTCTTGTTGCGGAGCACGGGATCTAGAAGCGCAAGCTTCAGTAGTTGTGGTTTGCGGGCTTAGTTGCTCTGCAGTATGTGGGGTCTGCCTGGACCAGGGATCAAACCCGTGTCCCCTGCTTTGGCAGGCAGGTTCTTAACCACTGCGCCACCAGGGAAGTCCAAATTTGAAATTTTTAAACAAAGATTTTCCTTGGAGTTGCCAGGACATATTCATTGCCCCAGGCAGAATTACAGCAGAGATGCAAAGAGAACTTTTTAATGTTCGGTTCCTGAACTTCTACAGAGTTGGTTAAAATCTGTAATAGAAACATGAATGTGGAAAGCCAAACATGTTTATGTTGTAGGAATCAGCCCTTCTGAGAGAAAAAGAAAGATTTTTGAAAATCAAAAGCTAAAATCTGAAGAAAACAAAGGTTAGACTTTGGCCCATAAGCTGGTAGTTTTGATCTGTAAGATATGAGGTACCTCCTTCTCAAGCATGATGGAGGTGGGAAGTAGGGGTGAGTTGAAATTATTGCTGGGGGTATTATTCAACTATCACACTGCCAATAGCACTCTCATTGAGAAACTGCTCAAATTAATGGATTGGAGAAAAAAATTCATGGAGAGCCAAAGAGTGGATATAGAGACCAGAGGAGAGCTGCCCAGCCTAAGAAGGGGGAAGCTTGAGTGGGCAAGGCTCTGTGAACCTATATAGAGGAGGCCAGACCTGGAGGGACCACCCAAAAGGAGCTGGATCAGCTCTGAGAGATGGCCCAGGCTCTTGCCCATCTGAGGCCAGTAACCAGCACCGAGGATGCACATGGTTGCCCAGCCCAGAGCTGCAGATTCTCAGGCACCACTCCCATGAACTCCTTTATCACCTGTGGCGGGCAGCATCTCAGCTATACTCATTTCCGCCTTTCCTTCTACAGCTGCATACCACCCAAGAATCTGCCCTGCCCATCCAAACTGCCCCCCTTGGACAAGCCCTATTCAATAGCTCATCAGTTTTATAAATCTCCTGAAACCAAGGGTGGGAGTCCTGACGTTGAGCGAGGCACAGGTTAGTGTAGAAAGGTAAGCCCCACACGTGTGATCTTTGGAGGGAGTGAAAAAAGGCCCAGAGGCTCCCTCCTCCCTCACACTGCCTGCCACCTCCACCATCTGCGACAGCTGTGAAACGCGGCCCCATAACACCCGCCTGGCCTCGCCTGGCTGAAGAGTGGGACAGACTTGCTGAGAGTCCACTTGTTGAGAGTCTGCGAAGTCTTATAGGGAAAACACCCAAAGACGAAAGAAGCAGACACACAAAGTCTGCTCAGTCTCATGCCTCTAAATTCCTGACAGCAAGGGCTCTATCTACATATCACTATCTTATCCTAAGTATCTGGCCCAGTGGTTGACACTTAGAAGATTCAGTAAATGGTTTGGCGGAAAAATAAGTGGATGGATGGAGTACAGCAGGATGTCTCTAACTTGGAATTATCTGAATTACAAGGAGGTTGAGAGATGTTAGGCAAGAATGTACAGCTGTGTTTACTCTGAACTCTCAGTGAGAAATTGGGACAAAGCAGAACTATTGTAAATAGTACCCTCAAAGCACAGCGTAGCAGAGAAGAGGACATAGCCATGCTTTCCACTTCTGCCCTGAAAGCAGTGTGACTCTGGCACATGGAGGGCCCCAGGGAGCACAGAGCAGCTCGGCGGCTTCAGGTGACAGCAGCCCCCAGATAATGGTGGCCCCACAGATGGTGACCATGCCTGTACCCATGGTAGGAAGCCACCTAACAGATGCATCACTGGGAGATGACTTGGACAGGCTTCGTGACAAGTCTGGGTCTTGAGATGACCCTTTTGTTTTATTACTTAGGTATTTTCCTGAACATCTAGTTAGCTCCAGGCGGCTATGTGCCAACCTCAGAAAACTGGGAAGGTTCTGGATGAATACTGAGAATTGGAGGGGGCTCCAAATGGAGAGAACGGAGCAAAGAAAGATAAAGTAAGAAAAAGGATAATCTAACTGAGAAGAGGCATGCAATTTACAAAGTAATTTTACATATATCATCTCATTTAGAAGGGAGACAATAGTGAGCACAGTCAGTACTGTGGAAACGATAAGTCCCAATTGGGAGGTAACTGGTAAAGGCAATGAGTGAAAAATAAGGAAGTGATATATTCACTCTCCCAACAGCTTTCTGGATGGAAGCAGGCAGCTAGACATTACTTAAAATTTCCATACAATGGTGCTTCTCTTAGATCAACCAGGCAGAGGCTAGAACTCACCTGCCTTAGACAAGTTTCCAGGACTGTTTCCTTAAGGCACATGTATTCCACACTACAGCACTTTTTAAAATAGCAAACTCAGGGAAGGTTTTCAAACATAAAATTTTTAAGTGGTTTCACGACAGTTTCAAAAACTGGACTGACAATTTATTCTTCAGAGGATCCTGGGCAGTTAGAATTCCAGGTTGCCATTTACAAGAACAAGAGTTAAGTCCGCTCTTGCATCTTTTAGAGTTTGTCACTGCCATATGTCCCTGGAGAAAATGCTGAATGCTATATTCATGATGAAATGAACTAAACATTTTGAAATCAATGGTAATGTGTGTTTTCATTCCCAACCCAAATTTCAGAAGCTGGTAAGGGGTGACACCTTTCCACATCCAGAGGTAGATAACATGGAAAAGAATGCCTTGTTTCCCTCTCCCCTCGGAGTGCATCTCCAAACCTATGCCCCAAACTCTTTAGCTAACACACCTCTTGAATTAGTGTGTAGAGAGTTTCCCAAGATCAACACTGAAGTCCTTCATCAAAGCCTTAATTCAAGGCTAACTGGTATTTTAAGGTAACAGAACCAGCTGTGCACACATGTTTGCCTTAGACAGAGACACCTCTGCAAGATCCAGGCTTCTTAATGTAATCATTCAAGCATGAATAAGCTGGGCAGCTCCCTGGAATCTCTGACCAGATAAAGGTGGACAGGAGGCACTACCCCTGTGAGTTTTACATTCCACATTGAGTCTAGCTGCCTTGACCCCCTGGGAATTTCTTTCTCTGTAATTCCAAGTATTTGTACCGAGCAGCTCGGTCTCCAGCAATTTGACAGTTCAATTAATATTGTCATACCTAGATAAATGGGACTATAAAACATGCATGTGTCGTTACAATATGGTCTATTTTTAGGAGGCACCCAAACAAGAACAGGGTCTTGCAGGTCACTGAGGCCTTTGGATTTACGAATTCCTGGTCAGAGGGAGGTCTCTCCCGCTCCCAGATGCCCTCCCTTCCTGGTTCGTTCTAGCAGATGATCAATTACTAATGTCATAGGTCAAAAAGGCCATTTATCTACTGCACATCCCCCAGAACTTGGTACCTGACAATATAACTCTCCAAATGCTTTTCAGCAGCAAACTAATTCCTCTAACAAAACTTCTTTCCTCTGGAGACTGGGAGTGAGGGTGGACAGATGGCCCTTTGCTTCTACCGCCATTGCCCCCCTTGTCTAAAAACAGGCTCTTCTTCAGAACAAAGTGAATAAAATCAGAATATCGGGAGAGAATTCTGACATAAGACTGGCTGATTACAGAGCCTGTACAACTTTGAGGAAACACCCTTCTGAGAGGCAGAAAACCTGAACTGGGTAAGAATGCAAAACAAGAGTTTCTAGCCTCTGGAGGCACCCAGCAGATTTTATTTCAAAGAACTGAAAAATCTGATATGAATTATTTTTCAAATAAAGTAAAATAACTTCAAGTATTTACCACATTATTAAGTTCTGAAATAATTGGAGAAATGAAATTAACTCCCATAAACTAGAAGTCTTCTGTCTTAAAATGAACAGATCATTCTATTGCTGTCATAGTCCTTTTATGTTTAAGATACATTTTTAATTGGATTCTACCTAGTTGTCTCTGTTAGTTTATCCCTCAAAAGTGTTGCTTGTTTTGATCCAATTTCATAGGGTGGGTTAGAAGTTTCAAGATAAGCCTTGGATTCAGTTTGCTAAGTCTAAAACCTTAGAATGCACAACAGAAATTTTCCAAAAGGTTTATATTCTGTCACATTTCATGGGGTTCAACTTAATTCTGCAAAAGCACAGGAGGAGGGCTTTGCTTTCCCTTCACACGGCCTTTCTGGGACTGGGAGCAAAATCACCTTTCAGCGAACCTGGCCACAAAGCCTAATAGAAGAGGATCTTTGAAATGCAGGGAAAAGAGGTCAAGACACTTAACAAAATAACATACCAGAGTTATGCTCTCAGAATATTTGAAAACAATCAGTTTTCTTCATGACCTCCCCTCCCTCTGTGTGCAGGACCTAAAGCACACAGAGCATCACCACCTCCACCAGTGCCCAGCTCCACTGAGAGGAAAAAACAGAAGCTTGGAGGAGGAACAGGGAACCTTGGGACATGCAGAGAAGACCATGAGAGAGAGGAAGAAGGGAGGGGATGACCAGGGAACAGACTTCTTAGGCCTATCTAAGGGCACTCAGTATGGACTGGAATAATCTGGAAGAGAAGAAAACTGATTTTTACCATCTTCTGAACTCCAAATGTGGTTGATCCCCCAAGAGTAACACTTTGATCCTCCAGGAATCACACTTTGATCCTCCAATAGTAAGACCCTCTCATACTTAGGAATAGGAAGTGAAGGGCTGTACATTCCTGCCTTCCAGGGTCAAGGGCATGAGTAAGAGGGTCCATATGGCTAATAGTTATAGAGAAGTCCCATTACACTAAGTAAGGTCCATGGTTCACAGAATTATACATTTAAAAAAATAAGAATAAGATTCCCAGGCAAGATAGCTCCGTAACTTCACAATTTGGCTTCCCCTCTCTTCCAAATAATAGATGAAAACAGAAAAAGATGAAATCATAAGACACATCTAATATATAGATATGACTCAAAATATCTTTAAATATCTAAAATCAGGGCTGAGGCTGTGGGTCTGCTGGGTTCTGGAGTCAGAAGCAGTGGCAGCCAGGAGCTGCTGGAAGCAAGGCAGAGTAATAGGAACTAAAGGTGCTCCATTTGCCACTAGGTATGAAGCCAGTTTCTCTGCATGAAGCCATGAGGTTTGGGGTTTCTTGATTATGAAAGAAGCTAGAAAATAAAAGGGTACTGATCTAATACAGAGGGCTATAGATTCATAAGAAGCTGTGAGCCAGGGAAGATGGGAGCAGAGAGACAAAGCTTCATGACAAGGAATTAAGTTTATCATCAAAGCTCAATTTTAAGGCCTGGCAGCCCAGAGATAAAGGCAAAAAATTAAACAATAACAAAGAAAAAGAAATGATGGACGTTGAGGAAGAGAAAAAAACCCAAAACAACAACAAAAGCTCCCACTTAAAATAAATCTTCAGGGATTTCCCTGGTGGCACAGTGGTTAAGAATCCGCCTGCCAAAGCCGCAGACACAGGTTCGAGCCCTGGGCCGGGAAGATCCCACATGCTGAGGAGCAACTAGGCCCGTGTCTCACAACTACTGAGCCTGCATGCTGCAACTACTGTAGCCCGCGAGCCTAGAGCCTGTGCTCCGCAACGAGAAGCCACCGCAATGAGAAACCTGCGCACCGCAAAGAAGAGTAGCCCCCACTTGCCACAACTAGAGAAAGCCCGTGTGCAGCAACGAAGACCTAACACAGCCATAAATAAATACATAAATAAAAATAAATATATATATATTTTTTAAAAACTTGTAAATAAATACATCTTCAAACCAAAACTCTAAAATACAAGAAATCTAATACCACGAAAGTTAGCCAACAAACCTGAACATAAATTTACTCTAAACAAAATAAACTGTATCGGAAGAATTTCACACAAAAATAAAATAAACATGCTTCAGATGCCCAGAGAGATAAATGAGAGAAAGATGACATTTAAAATGAACAAAAAGTTATAAAACTGATAATATATAATTGTGATATCATAGATGATTATAAAAGCTTATTTGAAACCTTGGAAATGAAAATATAGTCATTGAAATAGTTTAAAGACTCAAAAGATGTGATGAACTCTAGAAACAAAGAGATAATTAGTGAAAAGAAAAACAGGGCAGATCAAGCAGGATAAGAAGAATGTTCATGCAGGGGGGGGCAACCTGGCCTGAGGAGTCAGAAATCAAGCAGCCTGCCCGAGGCAAGCCCGTGTGTATGTGTGCCCATATATACACATGTATCTATATCTATTATTTATTTATAGATATATACATACACATATTTCACAGTTCTGTCCACTGAGAAGGCCTTGGGGCAGGGACACCATAAGAACACAAAGCACACCTAGTGCCCAAATCTTGGCTTCTAAGCACTCTTCTCCACTGCAAAATCAGAGTTCCTTAGGAAAACAGATGATTCCCAGACTGGGGTAGGGAAAGTAGAAGATGAACCTAGGCCATCTTGTCATGCTGGAAAGCAAGAAAATGCTCAGAGAATGATGGGGACCTGTCAAAAGAACACAGAGGGACTTCCCTGGTGCCGCAGGGAAGTGGTTAAGAATCCGTGTGCCAATGCAGGGGACAGGGGTTTGATCCCTGGTCCAGGAAGATCCCACATGCTGCGGAGCAGCTGGCCCCGTGTGCCACAACTACAGAAGCCCGTGCGCCTAGAGCCCGTGCTCCGCAATAAGAGAAGCTTCCACGACGAGAAGCCCGCGCACCGCAATGAAGACCAAAAATGCAATCAAAAATAAATAAAATTTAAAAAAAAAAAAGAACACAGAAACCAGCTTGGATGGGCCCCCACTCACCCTGGTGATGTTAAGCAGAATGTGATGAGACAAAAGCAGCAGCAAATTCTCCTGGACACTACGTGGATCCAGCCCAATGGGGTAGAACAGGACGTCAGATAGTCCTCAAGTACTTGACCTAACTGGTTTGGTTGTTTTCTTACACCTTCTGAAGTGCCCAGTGCTGGAAAGCAATAGTGTGAAATCAGTTGACTGCAGAACATTCTTCTGTCTCCCTGTGAACGCCATAGTGTGAAAATTTAAAACCCCAGATATGAACATTAATTCTGATCTTGGTGATCAGGCCAGCACTGAAATGTCCTGCTTTTTAGGGAGTCTATGACTAATGTTTTCATTTCACAGAATCATAGAAATTAGAAATGGAGAGGATTCATTCTATCATATTGTACTTGCCCCCTGCCTGTCAGACATTGTTCCCTAAGGTCTGTGGGCTCCGACTGCATCCAGGCGTGCTTGCAAAACTTCAAGAAGCAAGGCTGCCGTCCCTACCTTGGGCACTGACTTCACCGTCTCATGGTTCTTTCACTCAGGAAGATTTTCCCCTAGGACAATCTCACTAGTCCTTTTGTAACTTCTTCCTCTTTCATCTCCTTTTGCAGCTATAGCTTTTTTACTACTCCCCACGGAATGGGGAAATAGCCTTTTGGTTCTACCACCCTTAAAGGGAGCTGAACCTAAAACGCTTAGTGAGAATTAAGTTTTAGTTTAACTCCAGAGGCATTTATTTTTTCCAAGTAATTTTTTTAATTGAAGTATATTTGGTAACTGTAAGTTTGTTTTCTATGTCTGCGAGCCTATTTCTGTCCTGTAAATAAGTTCATTTGTATCATTTTTTTTAGATTCCACATATAAGTGATATCATATGGTATTTGTCTTTCTCCAGAGGCATTTCTAACATTTGCCCAGTGCCAACGGTGAAAATAAACAGAAGTGGGAGGAATAAGCAGTGAGTTACGGGAATCCCAGAATATGCAGAACTTTGCGTGATTCACAAGATATACATTTTGTGAGATAAGTGTAGCGCTTTCATCAAATTACCAAAGAGTAAACCCAAAATGTTTAAGAAACACTGCCCAAGAGTAAGGTCACAGAGGAGAAATGGGATGAGCTCTTGAGTTGGGAGCCAGTCAGGTATATGTTCTTGAATTTGTTGCCAACTAACTATGTGGTTTGAACAAGTCTCTAACTTCTCTGAGCTTCAGTTGCTATCTCCAAAAAAAGGAAGGCAGAGAGGAAAAGATGACAAGAGAGAAAAAGGAGGACAAATTAGATTATTCTAAGATCCCTTTCAACTCACTGAATCCTATTTCTTGATGAACACCACCAGCCCTTAGATTCTAGTTCTGAAAGCTTCACCCATGGGCTGACAGCCTTTAGTTCATTCCAACCGGTCCCTCTCTTCCAGATGAGGATCTTTGACACAGACTTTAGATAGGCAAGTAGCATCAGTAGACTCCGGCACTGATAAGCATGGCCCCTGCCCCAATCATACCCAACACCAGGGCGCTCCAGCTTAAGAATAAATTTCCTACGTCTTACTATTTGCTCCAGAATGGAGGCCCAGTGCTTTACATGAAAATTGCTTTGAAAAAGGCTATTTGAGTTTTCTTCTGTTTCTTCACTTATTCCACAACTATTTATTGCCAGGCACTATATGCCAGGCATTAAGCTAAATTTTCACACACTGCCGTAAATGAAACCGATCCCCAAGAGGCTAAGAATCCTAACGTCGTACAAAAGTCCTCTCTGTGGAGCTGTGCATAGGCCCAGGGTAGGTACTAGCTTGATTCAACTGAGAGGAAAGAGAGGGGTCGGGGCTGGCATTGAAATAAGGAGAGACAGAGCCTCTGCGAGCATCACACACCCACCTATAAAGGGAAGGGGGATGCTGGCACCCTTCCAGAAGGGAGAACGAAAACCTGGTCCAAGTTGCACTATACCCCTGAGTTTGGTCAGGAAAGATGCTAAGGTTTTGTGTTTTTATTTGAGATTTTCTTCCACTAAAAAGGAACTGACTACCATACTAGATTACCACTTGAATACTGCTCTCCCAAGGAGCGGGATTCCATCCAACTTTGAGCCAACTGACTTCATTAGACCACACCTAGTAACACGAATCCTGGTGTTATGTTTCCCATGAGGGAAGAGCAGACAGCATCTGTCTCTTTCCTCATGGCTAATATTTCTTGCCTGTGCTCTTTTCCCTTCAAGTTCGCATCTCGTGCTGGTAGAAAAGCATTTCTCTTATTCGAGACAAAAGCCTGCCAATTATAAAGGATTCTCTCGTGACAATACCAAAGTACACAGAATTCTATACTTAAATTGTTTACCCTTTCTTTCTGGTGGTAAGACTTGCCTGGACCAAAACTGTAAGTAAGTAAGACGAAATAAAAGCAGGCTCATGGCCGTGAATGAAGTGGTCACTGAACAGAGAGTACCAGCAATGCAGAACTGGGACTTAGCACCACCATCTGCCCCAGAACTCCAGGAAGATAATTCCCCTCCCACCAGAATTCAGGGAAAAGACCCATCTCACTTAATGAGAACACACTGCCACAGCCCCCCACCTTCCCCCCACCCCTCATGGCTGCATAGTAGTGGGGACCTTCTAGGTGAAATCCAGGATAGAAGAAGTGTCATGAGAAAGTAACAAGGATAAAGCAAGTAGTACTCATTCTCTGTAAATACATTAAACAACGATTTATCACTTTATCACTTGAGGTGAAGGGGGAGTCACAACGATGGTCACTAAACCACCTTATATGGAGAGGGTCCCATTGGCTGAAGGGCCCTTTGTTTCTCTGTTCCCTTTGAAGTTAGACGCGGTGGCAGAGCTGAACTGCACGATAGGAAAAAGAGGTCAGGAGTCTGGAGTTCCTGAAATAAAGGGGAGGTGGGAGGTGGAGAGGGCCAAGGTAGTTGGGGGTAGGGAAGGAAAGAAGCAGAGAAAAGAGGAGCAAGGTAACATAGGGGACCGGGGAGAAAACAAATGCCTAGTGAGAGATTTTAAGTTCTTTATAGATGAGGATGGTATGTGCTCCGAGTTTTCCTCTAAGAAAGCTACAAAGAGTCAGCAGAACTCACTGATGTTTTTGTGCAAGGGGATTATTTGGGGTCCAAAGTGAAAACAGAGTGTGTAGTCCAAACCTGGGACTGGAGGGTGAAAGGGCATGTGGCTCGCCCATCTCCATCATACTCCCACTACCCCTCTGTCCCCCGTGAGGAGGCTCCAGGGCAGGGGAGGGGATGTCCTGCGTGGCGGCTCACCGTGCTGGGCAGGGTCTACTCTCTGGAATGCAGTTCTCGGAAGTGTCTGTCACCACACCCTTCCCGCTGGAGGTGATTGATCAAGCCCCACCGAGAAAGAGCCAGACTCAAACTCCAGGAGCCAAGGCTCACGGAGTCAGCAATGACCTTTATCTCCTGAAGGGGAGAATGTGCTCCTGTGCTTACCAGGGCCAGCTTCCTGGGTGTGCAACCTGTGCAACTGCACAGGTGCCACGGTTAGAAGGGCCATCCTTGCTTTAATGCTCTGCTAGACGTCGGTGCTCCAGCAGAGTGAGGTGGCTTCCCACAGGAAGTGACACTCAGTGGATCACACGCCACTTCTCCCCCCAGCAAGACCGAGGGTCCAGTCTGGCCTCATCTCTTTCACTGCAGAGGGTACACTTCGTCGTTGAGATCTTGTTTGGTGTTTCCTACTTGCTCAGCAGATGCTTCATGCTGCTCCACAGAGCTGAGACACTCACCATTCTACAGCTACAATTCCACCTCTTTTGATTAATCCTCACAATATCCCTGGTCAGCAATTGTTGGAATTTGAGGGGTTGGTTTTTATAGTTTGGATCGAGTTCAGTAATTTTCCAGAATAATCGTGTCTCTAAAGCAGATACGCAATTTCTCTGATATGCCAGCTTCCCATGTCTTTCGTAAAAGAACATATTGTTTACAGACAGGGGTTTGCGGTGCCAGGAACCCAGGCAGGACTACTGAGATACAAGAGTGACAGACAGATCCCCAGCACTGGGGGGCTGGCTCCTGGAACAGTTAAGAAGGGCCAGCCATGAACATTTTCTCACCAGGAGCTATTCCCAGCTTTTACTGAGAGAGTAATACACGGCGTGTGGTACCACGGAGGGGGCTTTCAGCCCATGGCAGGTCTCCAATTTGCCTGACCTGTGTGAGGACAGTTACCACCAGAAGGGCCCTTTTTAGCAAAAGTGGCACATGCGTTTCTTTTCCTACTCCCATGTGATGTCTTCAGAAGATTTCATTCTGATCGCTCAATAACTGAACACTTTACCTTAACTTCGCCCTGACTACCCTGATGGTTGGAATCGCAAATCTGAGAAGGTTGGTCACCTTCTTAGATATCACAAGTACGGCAGAAACATTGACTGCTCACTGAATGTCACGAGCTTAGCCACGTTTGCCAGACGCACCCCACCCTCAATGGTTGGGGGCAGACCACGTGGCCAGTTCTGGCCAAAGGGCCGTGAGAGTGATACACATCATTTCTAGACGGAAATATTGAAGAGCTAGCGCGAGACCCTCCGACTCTGCCTTCTCCTTCTAAAAGCATTCACAGGATGTTAAGCAGCCTCCATCTCTGAGTCAAGGCCAAGAAGGAAAACGCCCTAGGGAACTGCCAGACTTTTCTTGAACACGAAGTAAACCTTTACATGCTAAGCCACTGAGACTTTGGAGTGTGCTCATCACCGCAGCAGAGCCTAGCCTGACTAATGCAAGCAGGCAACCAGAAGCACCTACTGCTCAATGGGACTCAAAGCTGCAAATGGAATACAACAGCCCTACAGCCAGCTAAGGGCACTCTTACCTTTCCTCAACATTATCTGGGTCAGGAACTACCAAAAATAGCAGCCATATAACCGGAAATAAGAGAAAAGTAGAGAAGGGAAGTGCCAAATAAAATTAGGACAGGAAATGTCAGCGAGCAATAGACGTTTGCCCTCTCTTGTGGATACACCGGTCATCCCAAAGATGCGACGCTGGGAAAGATGGTATAGTGAAGGGCTCAGGAGAGGATGAGGATGGAAGCCATACAGTACAGCACGGAACCTTTGATTCTCAGCCAGACCCCGGGCTTTTATGTCAGGCCAACAGCAGGGTAAATTAGAAAGCTGAAAACCTGGGCAGCCACAGACAAAATTGTAAAGTTTATTTTCAGAGCCTGGTATCTGCCACACAGCTGACACAATCAATATTTCTCAAAGCGTTTGTTCCTTCCCCTCACCCCATTCCCCTTGCAGTACCTTGAGCCCCATCCCTAGGCCACCCAGGATCCAGCTCTGCTAAAGTCCCCAAATTCTGAAGCCACCCAGCAGCACCCCACCCCCAACACCTTCCGTCTCCTTTACCCTGTTTGATTACCAGTCGTAAGTCCAAGGGTTTGGACAAGCCAACGCATCAACTTATACGGCCAAGGTGGTACTGGCTACTTCGGGATTAACGCCGTCAGCACCTATATAATCACATTGTAAGACTCCATGCCGCTGCTGTGACTGAAAGATGTGACCGTCTGAATTTCAGCCCTCAAGGTAAATGCAGGGAAGAAATCTTTCGGAGAAAAGAGGCTTTTCGAGGCTTCTCAAGTCACTTTGGGGCCATAGATGACTATGTCCTACACTCACCTACACTGTAGAGTCAGGCATTGTGGCCACAGCGCCGTCTTCCCCTTTCCTACCAGAGCTGCAATCCCCCTCCAACCCGTCCTACCACTGACACTCCTACCCTGAACTCTCTCCCACCTCCATTTGCACGGATGACATGTCTGCATCACTCTCACTGTGACTTCGGAAGCAGAGAGAGAACCAGAGAGACACCTGGGTTTTCTGCCACTGAAACTGGAAAACAGTCCTTGAGAAAAAGATGTCAAGGTCCAGCGGGACATATTTTTCCATCCAAACACTGTAAAATGAGTAGAGGTTTCACATGACGCTCACGTCTTGGTATGTGTTTGTTGTTTTTAGAACAGCAGGCCCCATATCTGAAGCGATACATGCATATATGATGTGGGTGTTACCATGGCAAATGCCGTGCATTTTTTTGGTTGAATAGAAGGGTAAATAAAGGTATAAATATTGGATTTTCTGTTACTATGGAGACGCAACGATTTGGGCCCTCGTCATTTTGGAAAGTTTTTTAATTTTATTATTTGGGTTCACTCCCTGCTGTGAATATTCTTATCAGAAAGTCTCCAGTCCCTGCTGCTGTAATTATGCTGACCCAACTAGCATTCTTGATTTGTCTTTTCAGATGGGATATCACTGATTTCTGGGAGAGAAAATTCATTACCTGTTTTTCCCTTATTACCAGATGTGAAATCTATATTTGCATTCTTAAAAGTATTATTATTAAAAGCATATTTTAAAGTCAGGATTCTGTAGTCTACCTGGCTGTTATTTTTTTTAAAAAAGGGGTAGGTCTCTTTAAAGTCTTAAAGAGTTTTTGATCTATTTTCTGATCTAGACATTTGAACTTTTCCTGCACAAAATGTTTTCATTTCTAACCCTGATATGTCAGCATTGATAATCAGAATGTTAACCTTTGTATAGTCTTAACATCTCCATTACAGTTATTGATTTAGATGTTTATAACTCCTAACCTAGAATGTGGTTTAGCCCTGCTAAACTTATGTCTACAACGAACAAAAATCTAGATTTGGGTACTTACCTAGACTACTAATTTTTAAATATGCTAGTGTGCTTCTTACCGACTAATCAATATATTGAACAGCCACTAAAACACTTAACCAGTACTTACTGTGCAAGGCATTTGGAATTCAAAACTAAATAAGACACAGTCCCTGTCCACAAGGAGCTTGTCTTATTGATAAAACACCAAAGTGTTACTACTGAGGATTTTTGTATTGGGTGAAGTTGAATTAAATTACCTCTAAGATTTCTTCAAACCCTAAGATTCTGAGCTTATTTATTCTACAATAAAGTTTAAGGCTAAATTAACACTAACATCAAAAATTTACAGTTTATTTTCTCAAATTATCTCACACGTATATAATCAACTCTCAATTATACCAGCAGCGTTCAAAATTAATTGAAACAGTTTCCAAGATGCTTTGCAGCCATAGTGTCAGAAGTCGTCACCAGTAACAAGGCAAATTTATTTGACTTAACATTTGCCCACTGAAGGAGGTGGTTAGGCCATGGAGGTGCAGTCAGATTACACTGTCTCTTCTCCCTCTCCCTCAACCAGCCTCTACTAAAAATGTGACAAGAGAGACCCCCAAGATACTAGGCAGCCCAGGGCAAGGTCGGGGCAGGAAGTCTGCAGACTTGCAGTGATCACCTCCAGGATAGAGTTAGCTGCACTCAAACTGTGGCCAACCAACTTTACCCACCACACCCTACTTTCCTTTTTCTGTTATTAATGGTTTACATTCTCCCAGTCTGGTCATTCAGACTTGGCCCTTCAAAGTCATGTTGGACCTTTTCTTCTCCCTTGTTCCCAACATCCAGACACAAAGTACTGTATGGGATTGTATAGTCTTCATTCTTCAGGTCTCACCTCTCCAATTTCTGCACAACAGTCTGTTGTATGGTGCGTGTTGGGGCAGGGGTATGGAAATGTACACCCTATGATTCAGATATTTTTAAAAGGTCTTTTTTTAAATTTTGTTATAACAACTTTTTCTTTCCTCAAGTCCTGTTGATTTGATGGTAGAAAAACAAAAATATACAAAGTAGCCCATTAGGAACATTCAAAGTTTAAACTCCACATTAGGACTGTTTATTCCATCTCAAGAGGTCTTTCTCCCCCTCCTTACTCCAGGAAGGTCCCCAAATGTAGGCATTTCTCCTGGCAGTGGAGGGGAGCCCCCAGGATGGAGGTATACGCAATGGAATATTATTCAGCCATGAGAAAGAAGGAAATCCTGCCATTATGCTTATAAGTGAAATAAATCAGACAGAGAAAGACAAATACTACATGATATCACTTATATATAGAATCTAAAAAAGCCAAACTCATAGAAACATAAAGTAGAATGGTGGTTACCAGGGGTTAGGGGGTGAGGGAAATGGGGAGATGTTGGTCGAAAACTTGCAGTTATAAGACAAATAAGTTCTGGGGACCTAACATACAGCATGGTGATTATAGTTAATAATTCTGTATTATATACTTGAAAGTTGCTAAGGCAGTAAATCTTAAGTGTTTTCACTCCAAAAAAGAAATGATAATTATGTGAGGTGATAGAGGTGTTAGCTAATGTTATGGTGGTAAATATTTTGCAATGTATGTCAAATTATCACATTATACTCCTTAAACTTACACAACATTATATATCAAAAATACCTCAATCAAGCTCTAAAAGTTATCTAAGCCATGGAACCAGTCTCAGAAGGGATGAGATACTGGGTGAGTCACCAAGACAAGGTCTCTGAGCTAGGAAAGCAAGACATCAGCCCTGAAGTGAAAAGTGAGACTCAGGAACAAGATGGAGAATCAGGGATGTTATTTTGGGAAAAGGTCAGGCCCAAAATAAGTCACATGACTAGCAGACTGCCCATCTGCTCAGGGCAAGACAGCAGAGGGCATCAGGGAGTCCCTCCATTGCAGGGAGTGGGGCTGTAGAGGTAGCGAGAAGGACGTCTGGTTTTTATTCCTAGAGTTGCCACCTTAGTTCTTTTCCGGAACAGCCCTTATCACAGAGGGTGACACCTACCTGGTGCCCAAGGTACACCGAATGAACCATGAATTGGTGTGCCAGCCTTCTAGCTGGTCTTCTTGCCTCTATACGATTCCTCTGTCAAGACATACGGTGTATCACCCATGTGGTTATCGCCCTACAATGCCACTTTCAATCTGTTCCTTCCCAGCTCAAGCGCCTTTAATGCCTCTAGCAGAGGCTGAAAACTGGAAGCCTCTGAGCTGAATCCAGCCCCAGATGGCTTTTGTTTGGCTCACACTGTGTTTTTCAAAAACTTGATTCAGATACAACATTTTAAAATAGAGATTTCATGTATGTGTCTGCACTCACTCACACACACACACACACACGCACGCACGCACACACGCACACACAAACACACATCCAGATTTCTGGCTTCTCTTAAAGACTCAGAAGGTCTGGCAAGTCTGGGCCCGTGTTCCCACCTGGCAGTAATCAGCTGGTGCTATGAACAGCTGCCCTGTCCCTGGCATCTGCTCTCTGCTGTTCACCATGTCCCCCCCAGTACCTCTGCACCTTTCCTGGCCCTTCACCCACTGTGGTTCCTGCTGGCCTGCAGCAGGTTTCAGAATTCATTAACCCTGGACCTACAGGATGAATGCTAAACTCCTAGCATTCAAGGCTCTCCTTGGTTTGGTCATACACTGCATCTCAATATCTCCTTTCAAAGACTTCTCTGATATCCCTTAAAAATATCTTCTTTCCCACCTCCCCTCTTTAAACAAACATTACCAGCTGCTGCCATGTACTAAGGAATGAGCAAGACCCACACAGTGTCTGCCTCAAGGAAGCCAGTGTTCCCTGGGGAAACTGGTATTTAAATCAGAAGGTGCAATAAGAGTGACGGTTGCTATGGGGCTGGCAGCAGAGGGGGAAAGAGGAGCTCAGAACAAGGGCGCTAACCAGACTGGAGGTTTCTGGGGGGAGTCACATCTAATACCAGGTCGGGGATGGTGAGTGAGGAGGCAGTGCCCGGAGAAGGGCCATGACAATAGCGAGGCCTAGAGGCGAGCAAAGAACGGAAAGGAGTTGGGTCTGGACACAACGGGTGGAGAGAGTGCGCGAGGGGAACAAGGAGTCTGAAAGCTGAGGTTGGAGAACTAGGCAGGCACGATCACTCCATTTATCTCAAGGGCATTTGGAAGCATCTGAAGAATTTAAAGAAAGGGAGGGACTTCCCTAGTGGCACAGTGGTTAAGAATCCGCCTGCCAATGCAGGGCACATGGGTTCGAGCCCTGGTCCGGGAAGATCCCACATGCCACGGAGCAGCTAAGCCCATGCGCCACAACTACTGAGCCTGTGTGCCACAACTGCTGAAGCCCACATGCCCTAGAGCCTGTGCTCCGCAACAAGAGAAGCCACCACAGTGAGAAGCCCATGCACCGCAACGGAAGAGTAGCCCTCGCTCACCGCAACTAAAGAAAGCCCATGCTTAGCAATGAAGATACAAGGCAGCCAAAAATAAATAAATAATTTTTTTAAAAAATAATGAAAGAAAGGGAGTGGCAGGTTCAGCTTTGTGGTATAGAAGGAGCATCATGACTACTTAGGGAGAACAGTTTGGAAAAGCAAAAGATGGAAGATATGTTAAAAAGACTTATGGGAGGCCAGACACAAAAGGTCACGTATCATATGATTCCATGTATGTGAAATATCTAGAATAAGTGAATCCATGGATATAGAAAACAGAGTAGTGTTTGCCAAGGGCTGAGAGAAGAGGAGGTTGGGGAGTGCCGACTGAACGGGCACAGGGTTTTCTCTGCGGGCGATGAAAATGTTTTGGAACTAGATAGAGGTGATGATTGCACATCACTGAGAATGCACTAAATGCCACTTTGAAATGAACAATTTTCTGTTTTATGAACATTTTGTGTTACGTGAATTTTACCTCAATTCTTAAAGGAGTATTATGGAGTCCAGGCAAGAAGCATTTGGAAGAAGAAACGTGATGACATGAGCCCCAGCCCCCATGCCTTGCCCATGCCATCTCCTTCTCCCTCTAGGTGCCCTCTCCCCTCCTTCCTTCCACCACTTACTCATCCTCTGGCCCCATTTCACTGGCTACCACCTCTAAGGCCAGCCCAGCTAGAGCTCATCACTTCCTTCTCGAATTACGGCCGTGCCTCCCATCACACACTCCCTGCCCCCTCTTTATCATTTCTTCATAACTGTATTCCTAATTTTCTCAACTGTAAAATAAGCTTGTGAACAATAGCACCATTTAGGAAATACAGGATGAGAAGTGTAGATGCTAAGCTTACTGTGTGACTTTTCAACAGCTAGGTAAGGTTTTTTGCCAACTGAATATGAGGTTGTATCATACATGTATATATAAATATAATTTTCCATCACGATGCAAGAATTTTTTAGACCTAGTAAAAAATATCATAGAAATATTTGAACATGATATGCAATTTTTACATCCTGTCAAGGGGCATCCACAGAAGCAGACATTATTATAGTGTCTTTTTCCACCTGGTCTGCAAGTCTAAACATCACTGCTCCCCACTGATGGAGGTTTACCCCATAAGGAGCTGATGCCCCATATTTCCAAGTTATATCATCCAGCCCCTCTATGGCTGCTCGGAAAACTGGAGTCCATCCCCATGGAGTGGCACTGTCCAAGTCCAGAAGTGGAGGGACACTCAGTGCAGATAGGGCTGGGGTGCTGGGCGTGAGGGAGGACCCGCTGGCCTGGGCTCTGAGCTCAGACTCCTGTCACTCAGGTTACTGGGCAAGGGCTTCAGAGACAGCCACACAGCCCAGAGGTAGGCAGCACATTCAGAAAATAAGGAGACAATGAAAAGGTGTCAAGGTTTGAGCCCAACACAGTGACTCACATCAAACAATATGCTCTGAACAGTTCTGCAATATAACTGGCATTGATTTTTTCATTCAGCATACGGTTACTGAAAAGGCACCACCAACCAGCCACTGTGCTGGGAAAACAGTGAATATCAACAAAGACAGTCACTCCTGGTGCTCCAAGTCTAGTGAGGGATACAGACTAGCTAATGGGACACTATAAAAGTGTGTAGCACTAAGATAAGGACAGCACCCAGGGAAGCAAAACAGCACAGAGATTGTAAGCATGAGTTCTCAACACTCACTGCCTGAGTTCACATCCTAGCCCTGAGCAACTGTCTGAGTTAATTGGTCTAGTGGGTTGAGTAGTGACCGCCCCCACCCTCCGCCAAAAGATATTCTAAACCCAGAACCTGTGAACATGACCTTCTCTGGATAAAGGGGTCTTTGCAGATGTAATTAAGGATCTCAAGATGGGGTCATCCTGGGTTATCCAAGTGGGCCCTAAATCCAATGACAGGTATGAGAGACAAGAGGAGACAAGACACAGACACAGAGAGGAGAAGGCAGAGATTGGAATGGTGCAGCCAGGCAACACATGCAACCTCCAGGGGCTTGAAGAGGTAAGAAAGGATTCTCCCCTAGAGCCTTTGGAGGGGAGCACAGCCTGCCCACCCTTTGATTTTGGACTTCTGGCCTCCAGAACTATAAGAGAATAAATTTCTGTTGTTTTAAGTCACCAAGTCTGTGGTAATCTGTTACGGCAGCCATAGGAAACCAATACTCTTAGCCTCTCTGATCTTCAGTTTTCTTGTCCCTAAAATATGGAAAGTAATAGTACACACCTTCTTGGGCTGTTTAAATGAGATAATGCATAGAAAGCACTTGGCCCAGGACCAGGCAGGTGGTAAGTGCTCAATAAGGGTTAACTAATAATTTGATCTCATTACTAGTAGTAGCAGTGCAGCAGTAGCCTGCATACAAGGCAAGTCTAACCAGGGTTTGGGGGAAGCCTCTTGAGAAAGTGGCCTTGAGCTGAGACATGATGGATGAGAAGGCATTAGCTGAACAAAGGAAAACGAGAGAGGGTTTAGAGGACTGGGATGGGATGGGAAGAGAGATAACGGGGGTGGAGTTTCAGAAGGAATAGCATATTGAGGCCAGAAGGTAAGAGGGACCAGGTGACATTTTGGAAGCTGAAAGCATTTCTAGCAAATGTTGGATGGCATATAGGAGCAGCTTTATTTCTATGATGTGCCAACATCATTCCAAGTGTGTGTGAGAACAACAGGGAAATTTGATTTGGTATTATTTAATATTTACTCCCAATCTGATGTCCTATCAAATATTCACAAACAGGTCTTCTCCATCTCTTCCCTGGGTGAGAGGGACAAGAGTTTTCCGAAAGCACAATTGACAAACTATTTCCCTTTCGACCTTGTACTATAATCGCAAACTCAGAACTGTCCTAATTCTCTTTCTCTTTCAGCCCTTTTACTTAAGCACATATCCCTCTGGCACACATCCATGAAATAGGTGTTTTCATTTTGTTGGGGATGTAGGGATACTTCACGTGCCAAGTCCATGGTGACTTCTAGATGATGTGCCTATCATTGATCTGTTTGCCATTAAATTCATCCCCAACATTTCCCTCTCCTGCTCTCCACATTCCTTAGGCTTCCTTGCCCTCTCGCTTCCTGGTAAGTTTGACCAAGGGAAGATGCTTCCTTGAGCCTAAATTTCCTGGGGATACTATATTTTTCAGAGTTGCTGTAAATATTAAATGAAAAAAATGTATGTTCGGTACCTCTGGCAACAACTACTGCTGCTCACTCATTGTGTACGTTCTCTTTCTTCCACTGTAATAGCATTTATAGCTGTGCACATGGTCATTCAGAGTCAAACCTCTATTTTCAACTTCCCTTGCAGCTAGATATGGTCATGTGCCTAAGTTCTGGAATTTGAAAAAAATGTGTGTGATTTCTGGGCTTGCCCTCTTGTCACCTTTCTCCTTTGCTGGGGCTGGCATGTGATGGGATGGGAAGCCACCTTGGAATGCACGGGCAAGGACAACACCCTGGGGATAGCAGGGCAGCAACATCAGAGACACGTGGGCCCCTGAATGACTTTGCAGAGCAAAGCCAACAAGCCAGCCAGACTTACAGATAGAGATATAAACCTCTATGCTCTGTAAGCCACTGTTACTTGGGGACTCAGCTGCACAACTAAACCTATATCTCATCTAATGTCGTTCCCAGCAAAGTGTCAGGTTTGCATTGCAGGGAGGTACCTGCAGAGATCAACTCTGCTTGCTTGAAAGCTGAAAAAAATAACTTCCTTCTAAAAGTAACAAAAGAGTTTCTGCCTTCTGGGTGCAGCCCAGAACTTGATTTGAAGCAGTCTATCCCTTTGTTCTCAGAGCAGTAACTTGGTTGACCCCTTTTAATGATGCGGTAAAGAAGTTATCTTAGAATTAGCTGGGGAACTTTTGATAGAAGCTAATTTCCTGCAATTAGGCCAATGGGTACTCCAGACAATTAATTGGGATGTTAAAAGAAAGTACACTCTTACAGGCAGGACACAAACTAATAAGGCTGGGGATTTATTGGTTACATTAGTTGCTTCTAAACTTTCATCACGGCCACAATGGACCATCAAACATCTTAAACAGTAGTTGGATGAAATGCTTCTAAGTAGTTTCATTTAATGGCTCTTTTATTAAAAATCCAAAGCTCTTGCACAAGGTTCCCTGCCTTCTCCCATCAGGCTCTCAGTTATCTTTTCTCTCCCTGCCCCTCCATGATATCAGTTTTATGCCAAAAAGATGTCTTGTCACTTCTTTCCTCTCTTTACTGAGAGCCTCACAAAACATCCTTGGAAAGCTCAATTGTGTTGTCTGTCATCTCCCTTCCCTTTTTTCAATAATCCACATTTACCCACTCTCACCAAATTCCTCCCCTTTTTACTTTGCATCCAAGCACTTTCTTGGTTGATCTCTTAACACACACTCACCTATTTCCAATTGCTATCAATAACAGTCACTGTCACTCACAATTATAATCTCTCTTTCAATAGGTACTATTTTTTATTGACTCAGCACAGTCATTAAACAGTTGACCAGGACCTTCAAGATGGTGGAGGAGTAAGACGTGGAGATCACCTTCCTCTCCACAAATACATCAAAAACACATCTCCCTGTGGACAAACTCCTACAGAACACCTACTGAACGCTGGCAGAAGACCTCAGATTTCCTGAAAGGCAAGAAAATTCCTATGTACCTGGGTAGGGCAAAAGAAAAAACGGAGACAAAAGAATAGGGACGGGACCTGCACCTCTGGGAGGGATCTGTGAAGAAGGAAAGGTTTCCACACACTAGGAAACCCCTTCACTGGTGGAGACGGGGGATGGCAGGGGGGAAGCTTCAGAGCCACGGAGGGGAATGCAGCAACAGGGGTGCGGAGGGCAAAGTGGAGAGATTCCCGCACAGAGGATCGGTGCTGACCGGCACTCACCAGCCCGAGAGGCTTCTTGTCTGCTCACCCGCTGGGGCAGGCAGGGGCTGGGAGCTGAGGCTCGGGCTTCAGAAGTCAGACCCCAGGGAGAGGACTGGGGTTGGCTGCATGAAGACAGCCTGAAGGGGGCTAGTGCACCACAGCTAGCTGGGAGGGAGTCAGGGAAAATGTCTGGACCTACCAAAGAAGCAAGAGACCATTGTTTCGGGTGCGTGAGGAGAGGGGATTCCTTTCCTGTGTGCCCACAGAAGGCAAAGCACCACCTAAGCGAGCTCCAGAGATGGGCATGAGCCCCGGCTATCAGCTCGGACCACAGAGACAGGCACGAAATGCTAACACTGCTGCCACTGCCACTGCCACCAAGAATCCTGTGTGCAAACACAGGTCACTACCCACACCCTCCCCAGGAGCCTGTGCAGCATGCCACTGCCAGGGTCCCGAGATCCAGGAACAACTTGTCCGGGAAAACACATGGCACGCCTCAGGCTGTTGCAATGTCATGCTGGCCTCTGCCTCCGCAGGCTCTCCCTGCATTGCAATTATGACTACTGTACCCCTCCCTCTTCCTAGCCTGAGAGAGCAAGAGAACCCTAATCAGCCGCTGCATTAACCCCCTCCTGTATGGGCGGGGAACACCCAGCGGTGGGGACAACCCAAGACTGAACCCCAGGAGCTGGGCAAACAAAGAAGAGAACGGGAAATTTCTCCATACAGCCTCAGGAGCAGCGGATTAAATCCCCAGAATCAACTAGATGAACCCTGCATCTGTGGAATACTTGAATAGACAACGAATGCTCCAAAAACTGAGGCAGTTGGCTTTGGGAGCAACCGTAGACTTGGGGTTTGCTGTCTGTGCCAGATGTGTTTCTGATTTTTCTGTTTATCTTAATTTAGTTTTTAGTGCTTGTTATCATTGCTGGATTTGTTTATTGGTTTGGTTGCTCTCTTCTTTTTTTTAATATTTTTTAAAAAAATTTAATTTTATTATTTTTTTCTTTTATTACTTTTTCTATTAAAAATTTTTTTTCTTCCCTTTTTTCTTACTTTTCTTCAGAAATGTGTGGCCAACAGGGTTTTAGTGCTCCGGCTGGGTGTCAGGCCTGAGCCTCCAAGGTGGGAGACCCTAGTACAGGAAACTGGACCATCAGAGACCACATGGCCCCACCTAATATCAATTGGTTAGAGCTCTCCCAGAGAACTCCATCTGAACACTAAGACCCAGCTCCACCCAACATCCAACAAGCTCCAGTGTGGTTCGCCCGATGCCAAACAACTAGCAAGACAGAGACATAACCCCACCCATTAGCAGAGAGGCTGCCTAAAATCATACTAAGTTCACAGACACCCCAAAACACACCACCAGACATGGACCTGCCCACCAGAAAGACAAGATCCTGCCCCATGCACCAGAACACAGGCACCACTCCCCTCCAACAGGAAGCCTACACAACCCACTGAACCATCCACACCCACTGGGGGCAGACACCAAAAACAATGGGAACTACGAAACTGCATCCTGTGAAAAAGAGACCCCAAACACAGTAAGTTAAACAAAATGAGAAGACAGAGAAATACGCAGCAGATGAAGGAGTGAGGTAAAAACCCACCAGACCAAACAAATGAAGAGGAAATAGGCAGTCTACCTGAAAAATAATTCAGAAAAATGATAGTAAAGATGATCCAAAATCTTGAAAATAGAATGGAGAAAAGGCAAGATGTGTTTAACAAGGACCTAGAAGAACTAAAGAGGAAACAAACAATGATGAACAAAATAAATGAAATCAAAAATTCTCTAGAAGGAATCAATAGCAGAATAACTGAGGCAGAACGGATAAGTGACCTGGAAGATAAAATAGTGGAAATAACTGCCACAGAGCGGAATAAAGAAAAAAGAATGAGAAGAATTCACGACAGTCTCAGAGACCTCTGGGAAAACATTAAATGCACCAACATTCGAATTATAGGGGTCCCAGAAGAAGAAGAGAAAAAGAAAGGGTCTGAGGAAATATTTGAAGAGATTATAGTTGAAAACTTCCCTAACATGGGAAAGGAAATAGTCAAGTCCAGGAAGCGCAGAGAGTCCCATACAGGATAAATCCAAGGAGAAACATGCCAAGACACATATAACTCAACCTATCAAAAATTAAATACAAAGAAAAAATATTAAAAGCAGCAAGGGAAAATCAACAAATAATATAGAAGGGAATCTCCATAAGGTTAACAGCTGATCTTTCAGCAGAAACTCTGCAAGCCAGAAGGGAGTGGCAGGACATATCTAAAGTGATGAAAGGGAAAAAACTACAATCAAATTTACCCTACCCACCAAGAATCTCACTCCGGTTCGATGGAGAAATTAAAACCTTTACAGACATGCAAAAGTTAAGAGAATTGAACACCAGCAAACCACCTTTACAACAAAGGCTAAAGGAAATTCTCTAGGCAGGAAACACAAGAGAAGGCAAAGACCTACAAAAACAAACCCAAAAGAATTAAGAAAACGGTAATAGAAACATACATATCTATAACTACCTTAAATGTAAATGGGTTAAGTGCTCGAACTGAAGGACATACACTGGCTGAATGGATACAAAAAAACACACTAATATATATGCTGTCTACAAGAGACCCACTTCAGACCTAAGGACACATAGAGACTGAAAGTGAGGGCATGGAAGAAGATATTCCATGCAAATGGAAATCAAAAGAAAGCTGGAGTAGCAATTCTCATTTCAGACAAAATAGACTTAAAAACAAAGAGTATTACAAGACACAAAGAAGGACACTACATAATGATCAAGGGATCAATCCAAGAAGAAGATATAACAATTGTAAATATTTATGCACCCAACACAGGAGCACCTCAATACATAAGGCAAATGCTAACAGCCATAAAAGGGGAAACTGACAGTAATATAATAATAGTAGGGGGCTTTAACACCCCACTTACATCAGTGGACAAATCATCCAGACAGAAAATAAATAAGGAAACACAAGCTTTAAATGAAACAACAAAACAGATAGATTTAATTGATATTTGTAGGATATTCCATCCAAAAACAACAGAATACACTTTCTTCTCAAGTGCTCATGGAACATTCTCCAGGATAGATCATATCTTGGGTCACAAATCAAACCTTGGTAAATTTAAGAAAATTGAAATCATATCAAGCATATTTTCCAACCACAACGCTATGAGACTAGATATCAATTACAGGAAAAAATCTGTAAAAAATGCAAACTCATTGGAGGCTAAACAATACACTACTTAATAACCAACAGATCACTGAAGAAATCAAAAAGGAAATCAAAAAATACCTAGAAATAATGACAATGAAAACACAATGACCCAAAACCTATGGGATATGGCAAAAGCAGTTCTAAGAGGGAAGTTTATAGCAATGCAATCCTACCTCAAGAAACAAGAAACATCTCAAATAAGCAACCTAACCTTACACCTAAAGCAATTAGACAAAGAAGGAAAAAAATAAAAAAAAAAACAAAGTTAGCAAAAGGAAAGAAATCATAAAGATCAGATCAGAAATAAATGAAAAAGAAATGAAAGAACAATAGCAAAGATCAATAAAACTGAAAGCTGGTTCTTTGAGAAGATAAACAAAATTGATAAACCATTAGCCAGACTCATCAAGAAAAAAAGGGAGAAGACTCAAATCAATAGAATTAGAAATGAAAAAAGGAGAAGTAACAACTGACACTGCAGAAATACAAATGATCATGAGAGATTACTACAAGCAACTATATGCCAGTAAAATGGAGAACCAGGAAGAAATGGACAAATTCTTAAAAAAGCACAACCTTCAGAGACTGAACCAGCAAAAAATAGAAAATACAAACAGACAAATCACAAGCACTGAAATTGAAACTGTGGTTAAAAGTCTTCCAACAAACAAAAGCCCAGGACCAGATGGCTTCACAGGTGAATTCTATCAAACGTTTAGAGAAGAGATAACACCGATTCTTCTCAAACTCTTCCAAAATATAGCAGAGGGAGGAACACTCCCAAACTCATTCTATGAGGCCACCATCACCCTGATAGCAAAACCAGACAAAGATATCACAAAGAAAGAAAACTACAGGCCAATATCACTGAGGAACATAGATGCAAAAATCCTCAACAAAATACTAGCAACAGCACATTAAAAGGATCATACACCATGATCGAGTGGGGTTTACCCTAGGAATGCAAGGATTCTTCAACATACTCAAATCAATCATTGTGATACACCATATTAACAAACTGAGGGATAAAAACCATATTATCACCTCAATAGATGCAGAAAAAGCTTTCACCAAAATTCAACACCCATTTATTATAAAACCCTCTAGAAAGTAGGCATAGAGGGAACTTACCTCAACATAATAAAGGCCATATATGACAAACCCACAGCCAACATCATTCTCAATGATGAAACCACTTTCACTAAGATCAGGAACAAGACAAGGTTGCCCACTCTCACCACTATTATTCAACATAGTTGTCAAAGTCTTAGCCACAGCAATCAGAGAATAAAAAGAAGTAAAAGGAATCCAAATCGGAAAAGAAGAAGTAAAGCTGTCACTGTTTGCAGATGACATGATACTATACATAAAGAATCCTAAAGATGCTACCAGAAACCTACTAGAGCTAATCAATGAATTTGGTAAAGTAGCAGGATACAAAATTAATGCACAGAAATCTCTTGCATCCCTATACATTAATGATGAAAAATCTGAAAGGGAAATTAAGGAAACACTCCCATTTACCACTGCAACAAAAGAATAAAATACCTAGGAGTAAACCTACCTAAGGAGACAAAAGACCTGTATGCAGAAAATTTGAAGACACTGGTGAAAGAACTTAAAGATGATACAAATAGATGGAGAGATATACCGTGTTCTTGGATTGGAAGAATCAAAATTGTGAAAATGACTCTACTACTCAAAGAAATCTACAGATTTAATACAATCCCTATCAAACTACCACTGGCATTTTTCACAGAACTAGAACAAAAAATTTCACCATTTGTATGGAAACACAAAAGACCCCAAATAGCCAAAGCAATTTTGAGAAAGAAAAATGGTGCTGGAGGAATCAGGCTCCCTGACTTCAGACTATACTAGAAAGCTACAGTAATCAAGACAGTATGGTACTGGCACAAAAACAGAAATGTAGATCAATGGAACAGGATAGAAAGGCCAGAGATAAACCCACGCACATATGGTCACCTTATCTTTGATAAAGGAGGCAAGAATATACAGTGGAGAAAAGACAGCCTCTTCAATAAGTGGTGCTGGGAAAACTGGACAGGTACATGTAAAAGTATGAAATTAGAACACTCCCTAACACCACACACAAAAATAAACTCAAAATGGATTAAAGACCTAAATGAAAGGCCAGATACTATCAAAACATAGGCAGAACACTCTATGACATAAATCACAGCAAGATACTTTTTGACCCACCTCCTAGACAAATGGAAATAAAAACAAAAATAAACAAGTGGGACCTAATGAAACTTAAAAGCTTTTGCACAGCAAAGGAAACCATAAGGAAGACGAAAAGACAGCCCTCAGAATGGGAGAAAATATTTGCAAATGAAGCAACTGACAAAGGATTATTCTCCAAAATTTACAAGCAGCTCATGCAGCTCAATATCAAAAAAACAAAAACCCAATCCAAAAATGGGTAGAAGACCTAAATAGACATTTCTCAAAGGAGATATGCAGATTGCCAACAAACACATGAAAGGATGGTCAACATCACCAATCATTAGAGAAATGCAAATCAAAACTACAATGAGGTATCACCTCACACCAGTCAGAATGGCCATCATCAAAAAATCTACAAACAGTAAATGCTGGAGAGGGTGTGGAGAAAAGGGAACCCTCTTTCACTGTTGGTGAGAATGTAAATTGATACAGCCACTATGGAGAACAGTATGGAGGTTCCTTAAAAAACTAAAAATAGAACTACCATACGACCCAGCAATACCACTACTGGGCATATACCCTGAGAAAACCATAATTCAAAAAGAGTCATGTACCAAAATGTTCATTGCAGCTCTACTTACAATAGCCAGAACATGGAAGCAACCTAAGTGTCCATCAACAGATGAATGGATAAAGAAGATGTGGTACATATATACAATGGAATATTACTCAGCCATAAAAAAATGAAATTGAGTTATTTGTAGTGAGGTGGATGGACCTAGAGTCTGTCATACAGAGTGAAGTAAGTCAGAAAGAGAAAAACAAATACCATATGTTAACTCACATCTATGGAGTCTTAAAAAAAAAATGGTTCTCATGAACCTAGGGGCAGGACGGGAATAGAGACGCAGACATAGAGAATGGCTTGAGGACACGGGGATAGGGAAGGGTAAGTTGGGACAAGGTGAGAGAGTGGCATGGACATATGTACACTACCAAGTGTAAAACAGATAGCTTGTGGGAAGCAGCCGCACAGCACAGGGAGATTGGCACAGGGCTTTGTGACCATCTAAAGGGGTGGGATAGGGAGGGTGGGAGGGAGTTGCAAGAGGAAGCGGATATGGGGATATATGTATATGTATAGCTGATTCACTTTGTTATACAGCAGAAACTAACACACATTGTAAAGCAATTATACTCCAATAAAGATGTTAAAAAAAAAAAAGAAAAACAGTTGACCAGATTTTAAAATACTAAGCTTAACTGGAAATCTGATAACGCTGTTTAATTTTTTCAAAGAAACTGGACCTTATTGAAGATCTCCTCCAGGGCAGGAATTGTGCTTACAGTTTCATAGCATAGGAAAGGGCTGCCAGTTGCTGACTGGTGTTTTCTTCTCGATTTTTGATTCTAATTGCTAGAAGAAGCAATAGTGGAATAAAAGTCGTCTCCATGTTTACCCATATTCCCTTTTGTTGGACTAGGTTTGGATGCTCAGTTTTAATCTTTTTCCTTATCCTCCCTCTTGACTTCCTTTTCATCCTCCTCTTCCCCCACGGCCATCATCACCACCTGCATCTTCATAGTTATTTTCAGAGAATTAAGCCCCGCTCTGGAGACCCAGGCTGTGCACCGTTGAGCTCTCCTGCTGCAGTCAGATGCTCTACCCCTGAGCTGTACCCGCCCCCCACCCCCAGTTTTCCTGCTGGCACCAGCCCAGAAGGCCCTCAGGGAGGCAGTGTGTGGGATTGCAAGGGGCGCGGTGGAAGACTTCGGAGAGTCACTGCTGGGGGACTCAAAGAGCCCAGAGGCTCTGAAACCCACTGTCCATCAGCTCCTCCACTCTGGCCACAGGAACGCCTCCCCCCTCCTTAGGCAGGGAAGCATCTCTTCTGTGGCTCCTTTTCCCTTCCCACACTTTCTCTGCCTGTGTTTAACCAATTTTCTATTTGTAAGAAGACATGTAAAAGCTAGAGGGAAAGAGGCTGCATACAGGGCACTATTCCGGCTGAAGCCCCTGGAATGGATCCCTGTGGAGGGAAGGTGTGGGGAATGTGAAAGCCCCAGCATCTCTCAGCATTGCAGCTGTGTATTTGGGAGACAAAATTCACAATTCTGCCCCCATCCCTTGAGCACACAAAGTTTTGTTGTTGTTGTTGTTGTTTCCCCAGACATTACAAGAGGGTTATTTCAAGCAGGTTGCAAGGTTTTTGATTTAAGAAATCCACGGCCACCTGTCCCTCCCTGACCAACAGAGCAGACCCCCAGGAGGCTGACAGCTCCGCAGAGGTCCAGGCGCTTTCAAGGGCACCACTCTGGTTTATATGTGTTTGGAAAATGTTGCTGCATCAATCCGTCACCTCCGCAAAAGAAAACACCTATAAAAGGAGAACCTGGCCTTGAGGAGGACAGTGGAGGTGAGATTCAACTTGCACAGGGCATGAACGGAAGAATCACAATCGGCAGGAAACAGACCAGAAATAAAAATGGATTCCCACCTCCCACTCACCCAAGTTAAACTTGAAAGGAGATGGAAATGGCCGCAGCTGGGCTGGCACTGCCGTTGGTGGTGGCATCTACCTGGCTTGCTCTGAGTCTTGCTCAGGGTTTGGCTGGGCAGGGGTTGCCCCTGCACTACAGTCAACAACACACGAATCTCTGCTTTTAGTTCCCATGATGTATACTTTGAACCTGACTCCTCTGCTGAGAAAGATAAAGTTTGAGTATTGAACAGGATTAGAGATGATCAAACTGAACAACACGCCCTGGCCATGAGGCCCGTCCTGGACTATTCAGTCCCTGCCAAGCTGCCTGCTGAGCTGCAGTTGCACGAGTGAGCCCAGCAAGACCAGATTGCCCAGCTGACTGCCACGCCATGGCATCGTGAACTAACAGTATTATTCATTATTCATTAATTTAAATGTTACTGTCTTAAGTCATTATATTTGGCAGTGATTTGTTGAACAGCGTAAACTAACTGACAGACTCCAATATGTCAGGAGAGGATTGGCTTTCCCCCTGCAACGTACGCACACACACACAAGCTATGCTTTGGAATGCCCACCTGGAGTTCTCGCCGCTATAAGCTGCCTACAAAGTGTCAATGTGTTAGGTTAAAATTATTCACTGAATGCGCAGACAATTGTTAAACCATCTTGGTTTATTATTTAGGGTAGACTAAATGCTAGAATAAGTACCCCAAATGTAAAGTTCAACCCTAATAGTGTTGATTTTTTTATTCACGTAACAATCCTGGGTGGTTCTAGATTTGGAAAAGGAAGGTCTGCTCCATGCATTTATTCAGGGACCCAAGTTGATGGCAGCTCTGTCATCTCTAACATGATGCTCCCAGGTTATCCTGGGCACTGCTCTTCCAGCTGGGCAGAAGAGGGAACGAATGAAGGAACAAACACAGAAGGGTACAGCCAGCTGGAAGTGGCCTACATCAGATTCACTCACACTTCATTGGCTAGAATTCTGTTACCTGGACACATATAACTGTGAGTGAGTCTGGGAAGTGAAAGAGAGAATGACTCTTGGTGGGCAGCAGCAGTCTCTGTCATATCTGTGTGGCATGTAGTGTTTAGAAATTATGACCTTAGAGTTAGGGCTCTAAGACAGAACCAGGGATCCAGGGTTGATGGCGTTCACAAGGGAGAAAAGTTAGAAAACTAGGAAGCTTCATCATGGGCGGAGGGGTCACAGTATCTCACACTTTATCTTCTCCCAGGGAGAAGTGAGGCCAGTAGAGGTGGTGACACTTTGATCCATACCTGGGGTGACTTGAGAGGAAGACTGGGGAGCAGCGTCTGACAATCTCCTGATTCATTTGCAGAGAAGGCCACTGAGGCCAAGGCCGACTGGCATGGGCGTGTCCATTCCAGCTGGGGTCCTGGCCTGAACAGAGGGAAGAAAGTCCTATAAGGGCTTATGAGCAGATAATTTCAGCTCTCTTTCCCAATTACCTAAGTTCAAGATGACTGGAACGAGGAAACAGGCCCTTAAAAGCCTCATATCCAGGATCTCACACAGTGGAGAGGACGTTTCTTAATACTGAGGGCTACTACCCACAGAAAAATAATCAATTGGTATAAGTTATGGAAGAAAAAACTTCCTAATAATTTGGTATGTTTTAAGAAAGATAATTATATAATGTATTTATTTGATTTTTAGATTAAGAGCAAAAAACACAAGTGTTTTGTAATATCATTAGTAAAATATGTACTGTAGTTTGATTTTAATGCTAAGTAAGATACAGAGACAGAGCAAATGTCTAGAAAGACAGAAAATCAAAAGACAAAAACAAGGACAAGGGAAAAGGGAGAGAAACAGAATAAGAAACACTTAGAAATACATTTGAGCAAAACATATACCCTAAGTCCTTTCTTCACATGAAGTAGAGAACATGGGATGCACAGCTAGAAAGATTTACAAAGCCAATTTGTATGAACTACCAGTTCTTCCTCAACTCTAATTCTTAGCCATTCACATAGTATCTACCTGCCTCCTTGAGGCAGATATTGAAACTAAAGACATAATTCAATAGACTGAAATCATCTCTGCAGCAAAGACTTCATGGGTCATAACTTCCTCCTCAAAGAAAAATGTCCTCCAGACATAAAATTTATCTGAGGAGTCCAGGCGTCTCTGCAGTGAGCACTACATGCCCAAGCACTTAACAGTGATACCCAGGCAGGTAGCAAACTTAACCCTAATATCCGTTTCTGTGGTTCCTGGGGAGCCCAGCCACTGAAGGCAATGTGCCCATCACAGAGACCTGGCATCCGCAGGCCACTGAGGTGGACCACCACGTTCCACAAGGTGAGGCTCTGCTCTGCGGACTGCCATAAATACCCCCATGGAAGAAATGGGAATTCTGTCATCCGTTGGGAAATCATTGCAAAACACAGTGGACTTCATTACATAAAATGTGGAAATAAGTACACTTAAGGAAAAAAATGGATTAAAATTCTTTTTTATTCTCAATTAAGGGGAAAATGTTTCTTTTCTCCATTTTCTTGACTAGTATCAATGACTTACTCATCACAAAGCTGAAGTCAATGCTTTCCTTCTCCTGAGATTTTCAAGAGAAAAGTTAAAGAGGCAATAAAACCCACTTGGAAAGCATACGAATGAAGTGCTGTGTAACCCCGGGTGACAAATCACACATGTTCCCTTTCAACTCTTTGATTCTAGGATTTTTCTGGATGTTCCAAAACAACAGGCCCAAAGCTTGAAATCATTTTCCTAGAAAAGAGCAGCCTAAAAGTTTCTCCTTGTTCCCTGAGTATTCTAATGGCAGCAATAATGAAATGGCCATTCATTCATTTATTCATTCAATAAGCATTTTTGAGCACTGTAACAGGGATAGGGTGATTAATAAGAGTCTAACTATTGGTTCTTAAAGCATCCAGCTAGAATTATTGCAGTCTTGAGTTTGTCTTGCTTTCTCTTGTAAATGTTCTGGTTGTATATTGCTTAATAACAGACCACCCCAAGCTATAGTGGCTTAAAACAAAACTAATCATTTATTTTGCTCATCAGTCTATAACTAGGATAGAGCTCAGGGGAGACGGCTCATCTCTGCTCCAAGTGACTTCAGCTGGAGAGGCTCAACCGAAGCTAGAAGATCTATGAATACTTCGAGACGGTGCACTCACGTGCCTGGCAAGTTGATGCTGGTTAACCAGGGCTGTCATCTAGGGGCCTTATTTCTTCTCCACCTCTTCTTAGACCTCTCCATGGGATACTGGGACTTCTTCACAATATATTGGCTCTATTTCAAAAGTGAATATTCCAATAGGTCTGGGAGAAAGCTACAAGATTTCTTATGACCTAGTCTCAGAAGTCCCGGAACTTCATTTCTACTACATTCTATTGATCAGGTAAATCCACAAAGACCAGCCCAACTCAAGGGGCGGACAATTAGACTCCATCTCTCAAAGGGAGTTGTAGTGAACTATCTGGACTCCTCTTTATACTACCATAGCAAGATTAGGTCCCACAAAGTCTTGCTCAGTTTTTTCCCTGTGATTTTAATGAGAGCTTCTTATATGTGTGTCTGAAGAAAGAATGAATGTCTGAGAAGAACTTAAGTATCCAGGAGGGCACTGTGGAGTTGGCCCAGAAGTCTTCTGGGGGTGGTAGAAAGTCTTACATAAAGTAAAGCATAAACTCAATTTGCAATTAAAATTCTTCCCATATATTCGTGCACACTCTTTCATTAGTAAGTATGGTACACACTATTGTCTGATTACCACAAATTCATTTCCCTTTCCTCTTCTGAGAGAGCCCCAGTCTTGTTCAAAATCAACTTCTCCACAAAGCCATGTGCTTCAGAAAAGTGTGTGCGTTCCCAACCCCAGGGGTGAATTAGGATTGGTTTAAGTCAATTATCATGGCCTCATTACTCTCGCCAGTAAATGATTAGACATGTGACATACTCCTAGCCAATGAGATGTGAGAGGAAATCTCTCAGAATGCTTCAGAGAACTTTTCACTAATAGAAGACACACAGGAAGAAATGGTTTCTCTTTTGTGTCTGAATAAGACACCCAGAACTGCCACAACCATCTTGCAGCCATGAGAAGAACAAGCCTGAGAATGGACCTCTGGGTGTCTTTCCATCATCTTTCTGAATCTCCTCACCATGTTACATCCATCCATCCATCTATCTATCTATCTATCTATCTATCTATCTATCTATCATCTATCTATCTATCTATATGGTATAGGCATTTGGACTGATTTGGTTTTAACCCCCAGGACAATGATAGAACCTCAGTGTAAGAAGGTGTGTTAAATGTTTATAATAATCAACTTCTAACAATCCAAATTATAGACATCTACAAAAGCTGAAAATGCTAATACACAGTAGATTCTCATTATTCATGGATTCCATATTTGTGAATTCATCTACTCACTAAAATGTATTTACAACCCCTGTATCAATATTCACCCTGCTTTCACAGTCATCTATGAACATGCACAGAGTGGGGGAAATTTTGAGCTGCCTGACACGTGCATTCCCAGCTGAGGTTGAACAGATGACACCTGGCTTCCTGTCTCAGCTCTCATACTGTAAACAAGTGTCCTTTTCATGGTATACTTAGTGCCACATTGTTCATAGTTTTGTGCTTTTTGTTGGTGATTTCACTGCTCAAAATGGCCCCAAGCATAGTGCTGAAGTGCTGTCTAGTGTTCCTAAGCTCAGAAAAGCTGTGATGTGCCTTACAGAGAAAGTACCTGTGTTAGATAAGCTTCACTTAGGCATGATTTCTAGTCCTGTTGGCCATGAATTCAATGCTAATGAATCAACAATATATATTAAATAAGGTGTCTTTAAACAGAAATATTCATAAAACAAGACTATGTATTGATCACTGAAAAAAATATTGTGACCAGAGGTTCACAGAAACCTAAGCCTGTATTTCCCTAGAAGCAATGGTTTGGTATTTGCCCATTCAGTGTTTACAGAGCCTTTATAGAACAGAACTACCATGAATAATGAGAATTGACTATATGTTTTATTTCCTATTATTTGTTTCTTTCTCTCACCAAAGGTACAGTGTTCGAGGGTAAAACTATAGAAAGTGAGTACCGTCAATCTCAGTGAATCAGTCCCTTACAAGATCCAATGACTTTACAGTTATGAATCCTGGCTGCCTGGAGCCCCCCAGTAGCCGGGCATCACGACCAGATGACCTGAGGTAGTTCACTACACATTCCAACAATCACCAGCAAATACAGCATGCTACAAGGAAAGGCTCACACTCTACAGTCAAAGAGCCTGCTAGAGGAAAGTTTTCCCAAAAGCAGAATGTCCCACAAAACAAATATTTACAACCTGGACCTAACTGTTCTTCCAGGTTTCCTTATCTAAAGCGATAAAACACACCCCTGTTAAAGTGTTACTTTGATCTGGGGTCTTCTCCAGACCCACAACAGACAAGAGGGATGCTCTTGCTAAACACAAGCATTTGAGCCCAGACTCAAAGTTTTCACAGCCTGGGAGGCCAGTTTCCTTCTTAATCAGGGGTCCAGCTTACTCTCTACAAAGAGCCCGTATGCATGTTCCCCAATCCATGGTGTATCATCGTCTTCCTCATGTGGTGAGATCTCATTAGCCACTGCTAAAGTTAGGACCAATAAACCACAGAGCAACCCAGCCAACACAGGCCACGTTCACCAACACTGGACTCAGCCCGTGCAGGAGAACTCTGAGGCCAACTCCTCCATCCAGCTGAAGGCCATGACCAAGGGATTAATAGCTCGCTCCACTGCACCCAAAAGGGTATTCAGACTCTTTAGGGTCCTTATCAATTGGCCCACACTTGGCCAGGAGGAGGCCCTGTGTTTCTGGTCCAAGTTTCCTTCTCTGAAAAGCCAAACTTCTCAAATGATTTGTTCCCATGTACCGTCTCCCTCTTTCCTCACCCTTCAAGCTGGTTTCAACCTCCACTGTGCCACCTAAAACTTAGCGAAAGCTTTCAATGGCTTGCTCCATCAGCCAGGAACTTTCCAGTCTTAGCATTCAAGGACTCCCACCTGCTCCTCAAAGCTCCGTCTCCTCTCTGCTTCTGAACTTCTCTCTCTCTGTCCCACTCAGCCACGGGCACTTTGGCTCTCTCCATCCTCAGTCCGCCCTTGGACTCCTCAAGACCTGGAAGTAGCCCTTTCCCCCTCCCTCGGAGTCCACCACCAACAGCCTCATCGCCACCTGCAGCTTCACTCACCTTTCATGAGGAAGCCCCCAACTTACAGAAGTAGCCCAGACTTCTCTGAGCTTTGGACTTGTATATAAATTACAGTAGTGACTAACACTTACACAGTACTCACTCTGCACTAGGTACCCATCTAAGTGCTTTACATATGCTAACCTCATTTGGGCCTCACCAGAACCTTATAAGGTGGGTACCACTGTCATGATCCCCTCCCTTTTAACAGATGAAGAAACCAGGGGCACAGAAATGTTAAGAAACTTTCCCAAGGTCACATGGCTGCTAAGAGGCAGTCAGGGGGCTTCCCTGGTGGCGCAGTGGTTGAGAGTCCGCCTGCAGATGCAGGGGACACGGGTTCGTGCCCCGGTCCGGGAGGATCCTACATGCCGTGGAGCGGCTGGGCCCGTGAGCCATGGCCGCTGAGCCTGCTTGTCCGGAGCCCGTGCTTCGCAACGGGAGAAGCCACAACAGTGAGAGGCCCGCGTACCACAAAAAAAAAAAAAAAAGAGGCAGTCAGGGTTCAGAGACCATGCTTTTAATCATTACACAATATTGCCTTTCAATGTATTTACTTACCAAAAAAATCACTATTTGAATGTCTTATAAAAAGTAAAAAATAAACTTGTAATACTTCTCCCTAAATCTGATCTTTTTTCAGTATTCCCTATTTTGGAGAATGTCACCACCACGCCAACAGCAATTCTGCTGCTCCCTTACCTGAGTATCAAACAACCTCCAAATCCTATCCAGTCCACCTCAAAGATATTTCTCAAATCTGACTTCTCTTCTGTACTACTGCCACCTTAGACCAAGCAATAGTCACGTCTTGCCTGGGCTTTTGCAAGAGCTTCCTAATTGGTCTACCTGCATGTACCCAGGCCTGACTCCAGACCTTTCTCCCACTGCAGACAGTGACTTTTTAAAACTCAGATCTGGTCATGTTACATCCTACTCAAAGTTTCCCATCATCCAAACTCTTTCCCAGGCCTGCTCCCTGCAGGTGTAGCCCATGTTCCTCTCCAGCTCTCCCCTGCCCCTCACCTCCTTGCTCGCTGCAAAGGTGTGCTCTTAATCCCTCACATGTGGACCTTATTCCTCCCCGAGGCTGTTTGCTCTGCCTGATTCTCACCCTTCACTTACCCACTCCCACTCCCCACAAACTTACTCGATCTGATTAACTCTTGCTCACACTTGGGAACACCTTTCAGAGATCAGCCAGCCTTCCCTGACTCTTCACATCCCTGTAACACACTTCCCAAGCACACAGTGCTTCTCCTTCGTAGCTCTTTGCACACATGTCAATAAATAGCTGATTTTGTCATAAGCTCTTTAACATCTGTCTCCCTCATTAGAATATAAGACCCACGATGGCAGAGGCACTCTGTGTCCTGTTTGTCACTATGTCCCCAGAACCCATCATTGTGCAGGAATAAGGCTCTGAAATGTTTTTTCAATGAATAGGTAATAGCTTGGAGTCATATTATCAACAGCTTAAATGCCATCTTGAGAGGTTGGCACTTACTAGGTAGGTAATAAGGAACCAAGGCAGTGCTTTAAGTAGGGAAATGGTGAGAGTAAGCGCCACGTTAGGAAATTAATCTGACAGTGCTGTGGTGGTCAGTGAACTGCATTACCTAGGTGAGAAGTTAGTCCAGTCATGTGTGGACTACTAGAGACTGGACAGGCAGAGTGATTTTGGAAATGGAAACAAAAGAGGGGTCAGAATCAAAAGATGCTGCAAAGTAAAAATCTTGAGTTACGTGGTAACTCAAGTTATTAACTAGTTGGGAATGGGTCAGTTTTCTGATAACTAGCAGAGGGTGGCTCTGTATTAGATGCTTATGATGTAGTCATCTACATCAGTGGAGGAGTGGAATGCAGGGGCTTGATAGGAGGAAAGGACTGTAGGAAGGGTGCTCAAATTCCCCCTTCACCCTGAAAAAGTGCAAATAAATAACATGACTACATTCTCAATAAGTAAATATGCAGATAAATTAAGACAAAAGCAGATAAGTAAAACAATTACATTTCAGCAGAGGACACTCACTCTTCCCTATCCAGTATCAGAAAGACTCATCTCTTACTGCTTAAAGCAGGTCAACCTAGATGGTAGGAACAAAAGCCTTTCTGCTTTGAGCAGACAGACAACCATTCTTTACATCTGACACTGAAGTTTTATAAAGTTATCATATTTTAAAATATCTACCTCCTCTTATGAAACAAAACTTCATAAAATGGGAGAAAAGCATTCCAAGTACTCCCTGATAATAGAGATAGGCGTTATCAAATAATCTGGTTGTAGTTACAAATACATAGTAATATTTAAACTCATTAATTTGAGTGCTTATACCTTCTTTTAATAAATGTATTCATTTATTTTTTATTTTATTTTTGGCTGCCTTGGGTCTTCGCTGCTGTGCGCAGGTTTTCTCTAGTTGCGGCGAGCGGGGGCTAATCTTCGTTGTGGTGCACGGGCTTCTCATTGCAGTGGCTTCTCTCGTTGCAGAGTACAGCCTCTAGGCACACGGGCTTCAGTAGTCATAGCACACAGGCTTCAGTAGTAGCACACGGGCTTCAGTAGCTGTAGCATGCAGGCTCAGTAGTTGTGGCTCGCAGGTTTGGAGCACAGGCTCGGTAGTTGTGGCGCACGGGCTCTAGAGCGCAGGCTCAGTAGTTGTGATGCACGGGCTTAGTTGCTCCGTGGCATGTGGGATCTTCCCTGACCAGGGCTTGAACCCATGTCCCCTGCATTGGCAGGTGGATTCTTAACCACTGCGCCACCAGGGGAGTCCCTGAGCGCCTATACCTTAAAGGTCATTATTTACTTTAGCATTAAAGGGCTTTCCATTGTGCACACGCAATAAATGAATGGAAAGGCTGAACAGCCCCACAAATGAGATGCCCCCACACCTCTTAGGCTTTGAGGGTTCCCCCCACCAACAAGTATACTTGGAAATTTTAAACTTTAATTTTCAGGAGTGGCTCAGCCCTAAGTGAGATATATTTAAGTAGATAAAATGTCAGACTGCATTTCTCATTCCTGGCTTTTTGTACTGAACTTATAGACCATGGGAATAAAATGGCACTCAACACCACACTCCGCAGAAGTATTTTGGGCGCATCACATAATTTCTCAGCCAGCAAAAGCTTGCCTGAATCAAAACGTATTGGAAGTTTCTTAAAAATGTAACACTCTGTGCAAATCTGCAAGTAAACTCTCAGCCCATTTCCCTGTGAGGCTGCAAATGGATTGAAAAGGCAAATCAGAACTGTAGGCTAAAACGTGCCCCCATTAACCAATTGCAGTGCATTTACTTACGCAAGCAGCCATGTGGTGACCAGCTTTCCATGTTTGTGCTGGTGTCCCTCTTATCTTAAAAATCATGATTTATCTGCACAAACTTTTCATAAGGTCAATGGTTATGTCAACAAAAGAACAGTATCTGGTCTTGAAATTGAAGGGGGAAAACTCTAAGCAAAGTGCAATTAATGACAAAGCAATAATCCCCTCAAACCAAGAGGAGATGGCTTGAATGAAAACCAATGACTTGAATTTTTAAAAAATAAACCATTTTTAAATTACTCAAATGCAATTTCCCACTTCTATTTACTTTGGTCATATTATTTTTCTATTTACATATAAGCCAACCAGAGTTTGATGGCTGATTTCATCATGGGAAAGAGAAGCAGAGGAGTGCCAAGTTTCTTGGTACCTGCCACCATAGAAACTGCACCCTTCCATGTTCGTTGGGTTCAGCCTGCACAACTATTGGAGATTACTATTTTACATGACTTCTTACCTTTATACAGCACTAATTTCATCTTGGCAACAAGCCTGTGAAGTCAGTACTACTGTGCCCACTTTATAGACAGGGAAACTGAGACTCGGAAACATCAGATGGTCAGAAGGATTAAGCAACAACTAGCAGAGGGGTGAGATGTCACATAAACTCAGGTCATCTGACTCTAGGTCCATTCTCCCCATGCTGCTATGTGCTAAGCACAGATCAAAATGTCTGAAATTCCTGATACATGCCCGGGGATAAACCAACACTCTTCATACCCCATGTTAGTCTGACAGCTGGACCTCTTCCAACCTAATGAGTAGAATCAAGCCTGGAATAAACAGCTCCACATATACACCTCTAAAGAAGATACAAACGAAAATACCGAGATTTCCTTCTGTCAACCACCCACACCAAGTATCTTAATACTTTGTAATTTTTTTTTAAGTGTCATTTCCCCTCTTGACTTGCCTGTCATGGTTGACTGCCTTCACAACTAGCTGTGGCCAGAACTAAAGGAAACGGTGGGTCTGGGGTCAGGTTGACACTCCGGAGCTGCCTCACCTGGGGGACCATTCCCAGCACCCCATTGCTTGGCAGCACCAAGTAGGACCCATAAAAATCTTATGCCCAGACTTGTCCCGCCACACCATAGAGCCTCTTCCCTCAGACATCAGAGGTCTGGAACAAACACTAGCTACTGTTTATTCAGTTACTTTGTTCATTCAACAAATATTGAGTGGGAGAAAACCAACTATGTGTCAGGCACTGTGACAGATGTTGGGGAATAAGGCAGAGTTATATAGAGGGTGGAGTTTAGAAAACAAATGTTTTGAAGTGTGTTAAAGGGTATGGTGGGGAAGAATGGTGTCTATAGAAGGGATGCCTTACACAGATTTAGGAGGTCAGAGAAGGTTTCATGAAAGAAGGAAGGAATGTTTAAATGAAATTATTAAGGATAGGGGGAGTTTGTCAAAGGAAGAGCCTACTATGTACTGAGCATTTTCTGTTATTAAATCTTCTGAAGTTGTTATCTCTATCTGATACATGGGGAAACCCAGGCTCTGAGGGATATCATGATTCATGAGGGCCAGCTAGTCTCAGAATTCAAATTCAGCTCTGCAAACCCCAAAGCCCATGTTTCATTACTCTTTCACTACTTTGAAGGCAAAACGCCTTCTCAAGTGTCCTACAGGAGCCCAGGAATATGCATCAGTATGGGTCCAAGACCTCCCCGCGGTGCTCTGTTAGTCTTAGGGATGTGCAGGAAAGGTCTTAGTGCCAGCTGCTGTTTGGGCGGCCGTCTAAGGCATTACAGCAATGGTGCTGGAGCAGAGTTGGGGCAGGATCTGGGGAGGCTCTGTTCAGAATGTGCCCTTCCCGAACCACAGGGGAGCCCTGGGCTTTGTAGTACGCTGCGTTCATGTTCCACCCATGAGCATCTCCATGACTTTGTCTTTCAAAGCCATATATCCTTCGGTATCAAAATTGATATACAGCTTGGTCAGCTGTCTTCCCCAAACGTGATACCCAGAGACACCGGAATGTTTCACAAATCCCATCCACTGTCAACAGAAAAGGAATTGAATCCATTAGAGATGCTCATAAGAAAAGTACTACAGGCCCTGATGGGTCATGGTAAGACCATGGGGATCACATGGATAAAAGTGTAGTACAGATTCCTACATTGGCTACTTTGACTTAGTGGACAAACCCATCTGGGTGTGCAAATTCCGATGCGTTGATTCAAAGAACAGTGTCGTCAACCGCCAGCTGTACCTTCACCAGAAAATCTAGCTTTGATGTCGGAAAATCTTGCAAGACTCCAGAGTTCTCATCCTGATCATCAGTTTTCACTAGTAAGATGTAGGCATTGTAGGCAATTTGCTAGACCTTAAATTTGGTCCCTATAACATCCTAGATGCCATCTTGCTCTCTCTCGATGCTTTTTCTTTTGCAGATTATACCAAACACATCAGTTAACTGGGATTTCTGGTGAGTTATATGCCAGGTAATTGAGGTGTCTTTGAGTATAGGTTGTTTTCTGTTCACTGAAACCTCCTAGGTGCTGGGTGCCGTCACATCCTGCAGAGGACCTCCTCTTCAAGGCAGTTGTTCACAGTCACAGACAAACACTGTCGTTTCTCTGATGAGCCTCACTCTGACCCAGGCATTGACTCTGGGAGGGAATCCTCCCTTGCAAGGTCGTCTTCAAGATCAGAGCAATGATACAGTTCTCTGGCTTCCTCTCTCCTCCCTCCCTTGTCTGCTTTCGCCCCTCACTGTTCCCCATGACCTCGCACCGCTACTGGCTGCCCATAATCTCTTTATCAGGGTGTTCGTCATGGGGAGAAGAGGTCTCCCTACAGTGGTGGCTTCTCTATAGGATTTCTACGCCCTCCAAGTCAGTTCCCATCCCATTCCCTGTTCTATTATCCTCGAGGAGATCACCTCAAGTAGGCTGAAAGTAATTTGCATCTAATGTTTGAAAATGATTAAACAGCACTAACTAATATGAGTAAAATGAATGTCACTGAAATGTCAGTAGATTTAACCCACTCTGGTGCTTCTGTTTTAAGGAAGGCTTCATCGACCTAAAGAAATTCCTACCTGGGGAGATATAACCGAGCAGGGAGAGTCTGTCATCACTCCTCCTCTGTGCTGAAACTCCAGAAGAAACTTGATCAGCAATATATGCTGACCTTCTAGTCCACCATTGGCCTTTGCCTTAACATAGACAGTAACACCCACAGTACTCCATTTTCTCCCATGCTTAAGCAAGAATTAACTATGTGTTATCCTGAAACACAGGAGGAGTGATGAGAATTTTGTCTCTACATTATTGATTCATTCAACCTTTACTGAACATTTCTCATGCCAGGCAAAGAGGCCTTAGGCCTCCATGCAGTGCATGAGATTATATTCTAGATAAAGAGGTAGACATGTATAAATAAGGACAGTACAACATGAAAGATGTTCTTCTTACTAGAGTCACACATGGGGGGCCTATGGGAGCAGATTTACAGAAGACTAATATTCTCCCAGTGATGGGGGCAGAGGGGAGAGTGCATGCAGACACCTGGGGGGTGGGAGGGCAGGGCCAGGAGTCCTGAGTGGAGGGCACCCAGCCCTTATCCGCAGGCATGTTCCTGATTTTTCTACATTTGGAAAAGAGGCCCTGGGAACATGGCCAGATGATCTGTGCTGCAGAGGTCAGTGAAGAATTAAGTTAATTGCCCAGACACCTGACAGAGCTGGTAGACTGAATGAGGTACCATGGTAGAGTAAGGAGCAAACAACTTGGCCTGGGTGTGCATATTGGCTCTTCAACTATTAGCTATGTTATTTGAGACAATTTATTTCAATTCTCAGAATCTCAGTTTCCTTAGCTGTAAAATGGTGAGAAAATAGACATCTCATAAAGTTGCCTTAAATACTCAATTATAGTGGTAGTATATGTGAAGCCCCTAACACCCAAAGAAATAATCTCACAGCACCCCCTAGTTTCTAATTTGCTCTCCAGTCCCATCTCTCTATCTAGAGAATCTAAGTAGAAATGACTGTTCCCAGTCACAGTAGAAGGAAGTAACTCCCAGCACTCAGGTCTGAGAGCTCAGAGAAGCAGTGGAGAAGTGGACACAAGGGGATGTGGTATTTGAGAGAATAGACATGTGTGCCCTAAATATATCCAAAGGACACACTCGTGCTTTTTGACTAATTTATAATGATCCTCAACCTGTGCTTTAGCCCCTAATCCACCCTTTTGCTGGTCTTCCAACATTTTTCTGTTAGCAATTCCTTGAGCCTTTATTAGCTAACATTCTGTTTCTCCAGTAACACCTTGAGGGACAGACAGCCATCTAAGGGCAAAAGCCAAGGATATATCATAGACACAGCTGGGGGAAGCATTCAGGGAGCTAAGCAAGTGAGAGAGAGGAGGGAGCCATGGGAGGATGTGGACGGGCACAGGACAAGCTTCACCCCCTACACACAGCCTTGCTGAGGATGAGTCCTAACTTGTGTCAAGGTCCCACAGACATTGGGGACAGCAGTGTTCTGGAAAAGTCCCAGAACTGAAAAAGGACTTTCAAAATCCTAAGGTTTCTCCTCTGTCCCCAGACCCAAGACTACCTAAAAACTATAGTAAAGATGGAAATATGTCTAATTATTGAAAAGTCCTTCATTTCTTATGAGCCACCAAATGAATTTTTAAATTCTCTTTACTGCCTCCCCAAACTAAGGAAACACATGCAGATTGACCTCAACCAGCTCTGAGTGACAAGCAGAGAAAACAAAGGAGAAAAGAGAAGGGGAGGAAATGTGTTCAATTAAATCAGTAAGATTTAATTGCCCATATGGAGTTAAGCTGACAAAGGGTGATATCAGAGGACTGCTGGAGGTGGGACTATCTGCTTGCATTGGGGGCTGGGAAGGCCCTGAGGCTATTTACCCCATATGTTTAATCCTTGGGCTTTGCTAATATGAGTACCCGTTGAACTCCCATGTTAAATACCAGCTAGATTGCTCTCATGAGAGACCAGAAACAAGCAGCAACCTTCACTTATCCATTCACTCATTGGGCACCTACTGTGTGCCGAGGGTGTGTCCAAGCCTTGGTCACGTTGAACTCCTCAGTAAGTCAACTGGACGTCTGCGGGTTATCGCCCTTGATAAGAGGAGCCCTCGCGATCTGGAACACCCCCTCCAGCCTGACCGTGAGCGCCTGGGAACTCAAGCTTCATTCTCTGCTTGCTCTCTTTTCACTTCTGCCGACAACACAGGGCCGGGCACCTGGAGGTGCTTGGTAGGTTCTCTCTGACCCATCATCTAGAAGACAAGTTCCCTGACTTCAGGATAGCATTTACTCCACTAAAGGAAACTTCTTCAGAAAGGCCTATTTTTTTTTATTTTTTTATTTTTTTTTTTTGCGGTATGCGGGCCTCTCACTGTTGTGGCCTCTCCCGCCGCGGAGCACAGGCTCCGGACGCGCAGGCTCAGCGGCCATGGCTCACAGGCCCAGCCGCTCCACGGCATGTGGGATCTTCCCGGACCGGGGCACGAACCCGCATCCCCTGCATTGGCAGGCGGACTCTCAACCACTGTGCCACCAGGGAAGCCCAGAAAGGCCTATTTTATAGAGTAGATTTCAAAAGACTGCCTATGTTCTCAGAGTAAGTAATCTGACATGATAAGGGCCACGTTCAGAGCGTCCCTAAAATGCAGGCACACGTGGTACAGGACACGAACAGACTCCAAGCCTGCAATTGCTTTGTTTTCACCTTGGCAGCCCTGGAGCTTGGCTCCCAGATTCAAAGGGATGATGTATTTTCCCATATTTATTATTTGCACTGGACTACTGAGGAAAAAAGCAGGGCAGCAGGCCGATGTGTCTCAGTGATCCTGCCAGGAATAACAGAGAGGCCTTGCACCAGCGACTCATTAGCTTATGGAAAACAGTTCCCTAAGGAAACTGCAGGGTGTAAATAAATTTAAAACATTTCAGCCTTTTGAGGCCTGCAGATGCCAAATTTGTAAAACAGTGGTGGCTCGAGAACGATGTAACATTCTGTTGCACGTCTCATAAATTTAGCAGAAGTTCTATAGTCCGTTAATAAGCAAAATAATGTGATATCACAGACATACTTTTTTATTGAAATATGCATTACTTTGTTATTTATAAGAAGCAAAAATGTAGTTGGTAGGGTAAATTCAGTCTAAAAGAAGAGGATAGTTCTAGAGATATCCATGTATCTACCTTCCTAACTCAGGGCCCTATTAAAGGAAATCTCTTCTGTAGATGTTATCCCAAGCCCGAGTATATGGCCAAATCTGGCTACAGCTTCATGTATTATCCATGCTTCAAATGTGGTGTTAGAGAGTATTATACATGAGGGAAATAGGTGAGGCTTAAACCCGAACCTCTGATAGAATATATCTGTTAACTGTTAACAAGACACACAAAGAAAGCAGTATCTTTGAAGTCAAAGACAACCTTTAGTCTAATCCCTCCATTTCATAAACAAGGACCCTGAGACCAAGAGAAGCAAAGCAATTGGCCAGAGTCGCACTGCAGGAGAGTGGCAGAGCTAAGAGAGCGTTGTTCTCTCTGTCCACTGTTTGTAAGACTGACAGGATCAGGGCCGCACAGCCTTAGCACCCTGTCTGGCACATTGGGAACACTTGACAAATGTTGGCTATGACTGTCACTGTTACCGTTATCATTATTTCTGCTACCCCAATGTGCTAAGTTATACCGCTTATTTTCATCTCTTTGCCAACAATGATGACTTGAGAAGCTCAAACTAGCATTAGTTTTACATCTATTATCAGAACATCTTTTTGTAATAAATTTATTTATTTATTTTTGACTGCGTTGGGTCTTTGCTGCTGCACATGGGCTTTCTCTAGTTGCGGTGAGCAGGGGCTACTCTTCGTTGCACTGCACAGGCTTCTCATTGCGGTGGCTTCTCTTGTTGCGGAGCACGGGCTCTAGACATGCGGGCTCAGTAGTTGTGGCGCATGGGCTTAGTTGCTCCACGGCATGTGGGATCTTCCCGCACCAAGGCTCGAACCCACGTCCCCTGCGTTGGCAGGCAGACTCTTAACCACTGCGCCACCAGGGAAGTGCAGAACATTTTAAAGTGTTGTATCAAGTCAGTGTCATTCTTTAGATGATCCTCCCCAGTATTAACTCTTGAGTCCAAGAAACCCCATATACTCTCAGTTTCCCTTAATAATACATAACATACTGTTTCCCACTAAATCATGATTTATTCATTGAGTACCACCAGACTAAATTTTATAAACATATCTACTTTTCCATCATTGTAGCCTCGAATCCTGTGCATAGTATACGCTCATTGACAAATATCTGATAGTCGTGGTGTTAGATGATGGGGACACAAAAGCTAATAAGGCATGGTCCCTCTCCTTTAGAGTTTCGCAGTCTGATGAGGCTAATCCTTATTGAACCTATTTCCATTTTTAGCCCACATTATGCCTATATATGGTTGAGCCCATGTACTTACTTCTTCACAATATAATCCAAATTCCTAACATTCCAAGAATAGTCCTTAAGCAAGATTTCATCCAAGATTTGTCATAAATAATAGCCCAAACAATAATGCGCCACAAATATATTAGAGGAAGGCGATCTTTAAGAGACAAATGGACAATTGGGCTATAGAATAAAAGAAAGCTACATAACACAGGCTAAATAATTAAAAGGCTCTATAATTTTTTAAGGAAGAGGAAATTAACCTAAATTTAATTCAAATCAGATAAAATGAACTTCTCTAAAGAATCAAGTTCTGAGAAGCTACTTGATCTATACCAAAGTTGCATAGTACATGACTTAGAGAAGAGCCAAAGGTCTCAGCACAAGTTTATGAATCAGAATATGCAAACGAATGCCAAGAACTAACACCTGGTCCCAGGCTAAGGCCAGTCCCAAGAAGGGAGCAGCTGGGCAGCCTGGAGGTGCACAGTCAAGGTCCCGATTCATGAGGGAATATCCAGGGGGTTTTAACAGTGCTTCTCAAATATTAATATAGATCAGAGTCCCCTGGAGGACTTGTAAAAACACAGATAACTGGCCACCCTCAAAGTTTCTGGGGTAGAGCCTGAAAGTCTGCATTTCTAACAAGGCTGGTCCAGGAATCCCTAGTTCAGGGAAAGCACAACACACATGTCCCAAGACATATGGACAGCAAGGATGTACTATGTTTGCCTTTTTAAAAATTCCTTGAGCCAATCACCAATTTTGTATGCTGTACATCTGAGTGACCCTTGAGCCAAAGAAGAAGATGAAAGAATTAAGAAACCATTCTGGTTAATGGGACAGAATGTAGGAAAATAGCCTGACATGGAAACCCAAAATTTTTTTTGCAAAAAACCTCCTGGAATAGAGAAGAATCAGAACCAGAGTCAAAGGGGTGGTGAGTGGAAGAACTTGACAAGAAAGGGAAAAGTTGAGAGGAGAAATTGCACCACTGGAGCAGTGCCAAGGAACTGGCAATTCCCCAGACTGTGAATCCAAACCTTGTAACAGCCCCATTTACTGAGCACTTACTGTTATTCCAGTCCCTGTTCTAGGGGTTATACATGTCTCTCTGAAACCTCAGAACATCCTCTAAGGTGGTTATTGTCTCTCTTTTACAGATATGAAAACAAAGGGTCAACAAGATGAAGTAATGCTTTCCTAATTCCCCTTCTCTAAAGATAAAACCTAAAGGAAGAGGTATTGAGGGAAACCACAAATAGCTGCATATGGCTAGAAAGAAGTAAGGTATATAGAATAAGAGGGAGTATAGTATAGTGGCTGAAGCTTCAGCTTTGAGACTGGATAGACCTGCATTCAGATCTGTGCTTCTCTACTAAGGAGCTATGTAGTCTTGGGCAAATCACATAATCTGATCCCAATTTATATATCTGTATAATGGGGATATTAATATCTACCCTCCAGAGTTATTAGAAGTAGTATGGATTTTCACATTAGAACTTCAAATTTTTACATCAGAACTTTAGATATTTTTACCTTAGAACTAGTATGTTTTTTACAACATTTCCTAGCAAATTGTAGCTGTTCAAAAATGAAGGTGGTGGTGGTGATGATGGTGGAGAAAAGACCGGAACCCTAGTAGCTGAGGAGCTGGAAAGAGAACGTTGAACAGATTTAAATATGTTTCAAGTCTCGATGTTTGAATCAAGCCTACACCCAATACAAAGAGACTCTGCCACTATCAGTTAACCAACATGAGATGTGGAAAATGGAGAGGTATCTGAAGATTGGAAGTGAACAACTTCTGATCCTAATTTTCAAAACAAGAATAAAATATACACTCCAGAAATTCTAGACTTTCAAGCCTATGGTTGAACGTGTACATGTGCAGTACTTGAGCACCACAATGGAGCATTCCTCCATAATTTAGAGATAAAATAAACAAGGCTTCCCTCTGCGGGTTATCCAATAAAATCAACATACAATACTGGAGTTGAGATCCGAAGTATTCAAGGTGACCTTGAAGAGAGACTGGCTCAAAGGCTCCAATGGATTTCACTGGAACCTAATGGAAGATATTTACAGAACTGAAGGAAGAACATAAAGGGGAGGCTGATATGAGATGTGACAGAATAAAAAGGAACAATGGGCAGTAACTCTTCCTTACTAAGAAGACTTTGCCATGATCCAAGTACCTGAACCCGCAACTCCTTGAAGACAGGAACTGTTCTAATTCACCTTTGCATCTCCAGGAACCAGGAAACCAGTGCCGGGAACAAAGTAGCAACTCAGTACATGAAAGTCGTACCGTATGTGTTCTGGGAAGCCAGGACCATGATGACAGCCTTCACATAGGAGTTCCCTGTACTCTGCTTTGACATGTCATTTGAAAATGTTCCCTGGTTCTCCATGACCCATACTCTGAAGTCCCAAGTCTCTCTTAGCCTGATATTCCAGCCTCATTCTATCCTCCTTTCCAGCTTGGTTTTCCATTCCTTTTCCTAAATCAACTCTCTCCTCCTGCCAAACTTATCTATTCATGCCCCCAACTAAGTAGCCTTATATTCTCTTGACTCTGTGTATTTCCCTACATTATTTGTCTCAACCAAAACTGCTCCCTCTGCTTTTCCTCACCTTCTGAGATCCTATCTCTAGAAACCTCCCCTGACCATCTCAGAACTTTCCATCTCCCACTTTCAAACTCCTTGAGCTCTTGTTTCTCTACCACTCATTCAGCATTCACCAAATACCACCTTGTGTTGATGTTTGTGTTTTTTCAAATGACTGTGTCTTACCTCCCTAGATGAACTACAAACATCACGTCTTATTCATCACTGCGTCCTGCCTTGGGCCTTGCACAGAGTTAGCACTTAATAAATGTGTGTTGCTGCTGTTAATGATGAAAAACAAATGCTTTGGTAATTCTGAGGCATCTGACATGCCCAATCCGCCCACACTCTGTGTCATTTCTTCCTCTGTAGGTAAACAATGTGCCTTCCACCAGCAGTTTCCACCGGTCCCTCCTTGTGCCCTGAGTAAGCAGAGACAAAGAGAAACACTTGTTATGTGTCTCAGACTGGTTGGGAATCTCCAGACTGTCAGAGGTTCACAGGGTTTCATATCCCCAATAGCCAACTCTGTAGACCTGCTTCTGGTTGTCAACCAGCTATAGGATCTTCTAAAAAGCATTTAACATCCCTGGGCCTCTGGCCCTAAATGTCTCTGCCCTTTCAACATGGGGTTGTCATTAAGATAAAAGAGATAATAGATCTAAAAATGCTCTGAAAAGTCTAAAGTTCTATGCAACCAAGAAGAAACCAACTTAGCCCTTTTAGGCCTCTAGGACATCACTTAGCCCTTGTAGGCCTCTAGGACATCACTTAGCCCTTGTAGGCCTCTAGGACATCACTTAGCCCTTTTAGGCCTCTAGGACATCACTTAGCCCTTTTAGGCCTCTAGGACATCACTTAGCCCTTTTAGGCCTCTAGGACATCACTTAGCTTGGCACCTTAGTAACCTAACTCCTTGAAAGAATTGTCCCCTTTCCTTAGAACCTAGTTCTGTTTTTGTTTTAATCAGAGAAAGACTAAAGCATTAGAGAGAAACTGGCTCAGAGAGGAATGCTTGGGCAGGAAGGTATTTTAAGAGTTCGTTTGATTGTGTTCATTTTCCTCTGTGGCCTAATTCTGAGTTTAGACATGCTGAAAGGTGTTTCTTTTCTTTCAAATGCTTCAGAGAATAGCCCTGAGAAAACAACAGGGATTGCTTAAACATGCAAGACAGCTGAGAACAAAAGGTCAAGCAGCCTTGGAAAACAGCCCCTCCAGATTCCTCCAGTTACACGAGCCATGGGTAGGTGGGTTGATTACACAGCATCCATCAACTGGCTAAGAGGAGACAAGAGAAAGCCATCTCCCTAGAATCCCTGGTAGTTGTTTCTTCTACTAAGAGATCGCTTCTACTAGTAAATGAAAACCCCCCAAAGAAGAGTTCTTTCTCCTCTACAGGTGCTCCTAATTACAACCCCGATGAGTAGGCCCTGACAGGCTTAGCTAAGTTACCCTCAAACACCTACTGAGTGCTTACTGTGTGCCCAGCAGGGCCATAAGTCTGGCCAAGCTTTAGGTTTCCTATATATAACTGGAAGGCATACCACAGTTAGAAAATACTTTGGCCAAAATCCTAGTACCTGCTCCACTGCAATTCCCCTTGACAGAGATTCTTCTTTGATATTTGTCCAACCCCATTATTTCATGCTGCTGATTGAATCAGGCCTCTCTTGAGAACAGATATTGACAGGTGCACAAATGATCATAAAAGCACATGAGAAGTGGACAAGAAGGTGCAGAAAACATAACAAGACCTTTCCCTGACCCATCATTGCATGAAAAAACAACTGGCAAGCTTGTCTTGGTCAGCTTCGGCTGCCATAACAAAATACCACAGACTAGGTGGCTTATACAACAGAAATGTTCTCATAGTTCTGGAGGCTGGAAGTCCAAGATCAAAGTGGCAGCATAGCTGGTTTCTAGTGAGAGCTCTCTCCTGGGATTGGGGAGAAGGAGAAAGCAGGCTCTCTGTGTCTCTTCTTCTAAGGGCACTAATCCTACCATGAGAGCCCCACCTTCATGACCTCATCTAAACCTACCAAAGGCCCCATCTCCAAATATAATCATACCGGGATTAACACTTCAACATATGAATTTGGAGGAGACACAATCATTCAGTCTATGCCAGAGCCCCAAAGCATATCCAGAGCAATCCTCCATATTAGAAGAACCAGCAAGCCCCACCTGTTATTTCCTCAACGATAACAGCCTTGGGTCTCCATACAACCTCCAATTCCATTGGCTTTCAAACCTTTAAGTGGCTCAAAAGCAGTAGACCCCAAATATGAGTCCCGAGCCCCTGCCCTCAGTCTTATTCCTTCATTTATTTTTAGTCTTAGAGATTGACAAATTATAAAATATTATATGCAAACACAAGCATAATAACCCATATACTTTTGTTGTTACACAAATACCCAGAAACTAAATTAAACAAATAAGACTAAGGGTGCAAAAAGTCTGATGGGCCTCTCCCATATCCTGTTTCTGCCCGAGGGGCTCCTTAATCTGAATCTCTCCCCAGAATGTGCTCTGATGCACAGGCATGATATTCAAAACGCTTACCAACCAACCAACCAGCCAGACAGCACTCAGCAAAGGACTGGGCTGGGTCCTGGAGACCCCTACTGTGTCCAGACCATTTACCAACCAGGACTGAAGTCTCTCCACAGCAACCAGTACAGCTGCACGCCTGTGTACTGAGACCTTGCCCTGCTGGTGCATAATCTTACCATTGAAAAGTTCTTCCCCAGGATTCGTGCTTGGGTTCAGAGGCTCTCACTCAGTACTCAGCCCTCTCTGTTTCTCCCTTGTCTTTTCTAGATGTTATCTGCTTATTATACTACATAGTAAACTCCTTGGAGAAGTCCACCCCACTGTTTCATCCACTGCCCACAAGGCTCAATCCCATGCTTTCGCACACAGTGGGTCATCAAGCAACACAAAATAAAACCTACCCTGAGCTTTTGGAACCACCCAGATGATCCGGACATCACTGCCTGACCGTCATGTTATGGACTGAACGTTTGTGTCCCCCCAAAATTCATATGCTGAAGACCCCCAGTGTAGCTATTAATATATTTGGAGATGGGGCCTCTAAGGAAGTAATTAAGTTTAAATGAGTTCATAAGGGTGGGGTCCCAACTGGACAAGATTAGTGTCCTTATAAGAAGAGAAACCAAAGAGAGCTTGATATCCCTTTCTCTCTCTCCCCCCCGTCTCTGCTGAACACAAAAAAGAGGTCACACGACCACACTACAAGAGGCGGCCACCTACAAGAAAAAGAAGAGGGCTCAGAATGAAACCTACCTTACCAACACCTTGCTCTTGGAGTTCTAGCCTCCAGAACTATGAGAAATGACTTTTTGTTGTTCAAGCCACCCAGTCTATGGTACTATGTTATGGCAGCACAAGATGACAATACAACGTGACATGCCCATTTCTTTCATTCTCACAACAACCCTATGAGGTTAGTATTATCATCTCCATGTAAACAGTATGAAAATCAAGGCTTAGAGAGGCCACCTAATATGTCTGTGATCACAGAGGCAGTAAATCCAGCATCAGGCTCAAGTCTCCATTTGACAGACAGCAAAGCCCATGGTCTTAACCACTAGGCTAGACTGTCTCCTAGAAGTGCCTCAGAATAGAAATCCTCATCCTTACTGCCACAATAACAATAGCTAACGGACACGGAGTCCTTACATGTTGAGGTACTACTAAGCACTTCTCATTTAAGCTCACTTCTTTCTCGCAACAACCCTTTGAGGCAGATGTAAACACATCCTCAATTAAAGAGCACCTAATGAAGTAGCCGAGGACATCACGACTCCCTTAAACCCTCATTTCTCCTTGTCGCCGCCTTCACCAAACATTTATGGTGAGTCAGGTACCATTTTGTTGGGTTGGGTGTGACTTTCCGAACGGCCTTAAATTCTTTCTGGAACAGGGCAGGGTGCACCCTGACTCTTCTTCTAACCCACAGAACAGCAAGATGTTAGAGCCCCACTGGACTCACAGGACGATGTCTGGAAAAGAACCAAACAAGATGCCCTCTGCTGGTAGCTTCTTGTTTTCTGACTCTTCACACGCAGCCCGCGGACTGGTACTGAGAGAAGCAAATCACATCCAGGCACACGTCGGGGAACAGGTCCAACCCCGCTTTGCAGGCAGAGCCGCAGCCCTCACCCTGCCCTCCTCACAGCTCTAGCAGCCCGAGCCGGCAGCCAACACCACGCTTCTCGGGTTCCGCCGAATGGCGCATGTGGACCAGTGCGCCATCATCCACCTTCCCCTGCCTCCTCTAGGATGTTAACGGAAAGTGCTGGATCCTTTTCCAGCAGGGGTCAGAAATGCAAGCCCTGCCTTCAGGGCTGACCCTCTCCCAAAACTCCCAGAACGGACCGCACCCCCCCCCAGGATGCCCAGACTTCCTGGGATGGCTGCATCCCTCTGCAAGGCTTCAGGGTAGAGTCTGACATCACAGCATGCCCAGAATGTGAAGTAATAAATGGGCCATGATCCAAAAAAATGTCTTTCTTCCCCACCGGAGCCCCCAGAGCATCTATGTACCCTCTAAGAGAGGGTTTGTGAAGCTGAGAGCAGCATTTCCAGCCGCCTGCCGATCTCCACTGGGGAACCCAGCAGAGTAAGATGGCTGCTCCAAAGAGCAGCTCCACGCCCAATGCTGTGGCTGCCAGGGATGGGGGCTGGGAGAACACATGGATTTTGTTTAGAAAAGAGAAGACTTCCTGTTTCAGTGCTTGTTACTCCAGCATTACCCACGGCGGTTTTCTTCATGGGTGCAAAACTAAAGTAACGCCGCTGCTGTTCCCTTCTGACTAGTTATGTCTAAGGATCTGCCCCACAGTCCCCAAAGCGTCTTCTGCTATGGAGGGTCAGCCCTGTCCATGCCCATCGCAGTCAGGACTCACCTGGTTTCACAAGAGAGGTCTGGAAAGGTCCAGCTGACCTAAATCTCTCCTCCTGCAAGAAATGCCTACCATTCAGTCATTCCTTTAGGCAGGGAAGCCAACCAGAACTACTTTAGGAGACAGAATTTGTCACCGTTACCAGAAAGGGCCTTGAGGGCTTCCCTGGTGGCGCAGTGCTTGAGAGTCCGCCTGCCAATGCAGGGGACGCGGGTTCATGCCCCGGTCCGGGAGGATCCCACATGCCGTGGAGCAGCTGGGCCCGTGAGCCATGGCCACTGAGCCTGGGTGTCCAGAGCCTGTGCTCCGCAATGGGAGAGGCCACAGCAGTGAGAGGCCCCCGTACAGCAAAAAAAAAAAAAAAAAAAAGGGCCTTGATTATTTTTTCCAACTGGTAACACCTGTATCAAGGGTCTGAAGTTCGCACACTACCATTCCAATGTGCAGAACTGTTGCTTCTTTTATCTTCCTATGTCTGAACTGAGCCTGCTAAAAAGCTCCCATTCCCAGGCCCAGTAGAAAAATAATACATCTGCTAGTTACGTTTACCCAGTCTCCTCCCATTTAAAGCATTTTCACTGAGGGTAAATATTCTCTCGAAGTTCAAAGTTACTTCAGGGGTAACTTTGAAAGGTTTCTTTCTGCAAGGGTCTCCCCTGCCCCTCCTAACATCCTAGCATCCCTTACTCCATCCTAACATGGCAAGTAAGGTGATGTTGTTTCCTCAAGGTGCTGAGAGGAGGGGTGCCCTGTGACCCTCTGTTGAGCACTGTGATGCCTCCTGGTTCCTGGGCATTGGCATCTGTCTACTGCAAACTCTTCTGAAGCATCAGCCACTGGGGACATTCGTGCTCTTTTTCCTTGGCTGGGATAGGGTCCAGGGACCCCCACTGGCTGAATCAGTCCCACCTTGGCTCTTGGGTGCGTCAGAGTGTCACCCACACCCTTCTGATCTATGGACTGCCTACCTCAAGGCCCCCAAAGGCATGCTCACCTTGGCCCCCACCATGCTGACCCCACGGGGGCAGGCTCACTGCTTCTCAGCTGTCAGCTATTTTCTGAGTGCCCACGAAAGGCACAGAATCCAACCACACTTCTCACAGATCCAAGCCACGTGGTCTGCTGCCTGGGTGACTGCAGCAGCTACTCAACAAGTCTCCTGACCTCCACCCCTGCCACCCACAGGCTATTTTCAACACAGTAGCAGAGTGATTTTTTTTTTAACATCTTTATTGGAGTATAATTGCTTTACAATGTTACATTAGTTTCTGCTGTATAACAAAGTGAATCAGCTATATGTATACATATACCCCCTTATCCCCTCCCTCTTGCCCAAACCTAGGGGCAGGACAGGAATAAAGATGCAGACGTAGAGTATGGACTTGAGGACACGGGGAGGTGGAAGGGTAAGCTGGGACGAAGTGAGAGAGTAGTACTGACATATATACACTACCAAATGTAAAACAGATAGCTAGTGGGAAGCAGCTGCATCACACGAGCAGAGTGATCTTTTTAAAACAAAATTCAGGTCCCATCACTCCTTTGCTCAAAACCCTCCAGTGGCTCTCATTTCACTCAGGTTAAAAGCCAAGGTGTGAGGCTGCACTGCGCAGACACCCGCCCCCTCTCTGACTTCACCCCTCCCCACCTGGCACTCTCACATCCCTCTTACCCCACTCATAATGCTGGCTGCCTTGCTTACTCCAACTTAGGGCTGGGAGGGGAAAGGATGGAGAAGGAAGCAGAAGGCAGAATCAGAAAGGAAAAGGGTGTAGACGGAAGGGTCAGAAGCTGGAGGAAGGCAAACATGTCTGCAGGTAGCCCCATGGCTGGCAGACACTGGGGAGAGAGAACACCACGGAGCTGGTCCCTCTGCCTCTGTCCCTGCATCCACTTGGCCAAATGCCTGTTTCCTTCATGCCTTTGTTCACCCTCCCCTTCTCCATGTGACCTCCCCTGCCCATTTGATGCTGTCTACTTCCTGCCACTCTGACCTCATGAGGCCCCTCATCCTGTTCTACATTTCCATTCTTCCACAGCACTTATTACGTAACAAAATCTATAAGCTACTTACTTTTTTTGTCTGTTCGTGTATCTTTCTTCCCCACTCCCTCACCCTGCCTCGTTCCTCCAGAACAAGGATCCTTGTTTTGTTCACCAGGGTGTCTCAAGTGCATAGAACAAAGCCTTACACATAGTAGGAATTCAATAAATGATTTTTCAATGAACAAAGGAACTTTCTGGATCCTTTTCATCCATACAGGAGCTGAAGGAGGACTGGGGGAGTCTCTCAGGCCCTTTTTCTGCTGATATGCTCTCCTGGGCTGCCATTCCCATTGCAGCCACCCCATGTAGTAGGGCAGAATCCTCCCAGAATTCCAGAGGGGCTTTGGAGACCCAAGATCTCCTCTGTTTCTGGCTTCTCCCTCACCCTACCCAGCATTTCTGTTCTCTCCTTGCTCACCATTCCCTCCTCTCCCCGTCTCAGGTGGAGGAACTTTGCATCCTGTCCTATTTTCTCTCTGCCTGTGCCTTAGGTTCTAATCCACTAAGCTTTATTCTTAATATGTAGTGGGAGTTGGAAAATTCAGGGCTTCCTCTTGTCTTTCAAGAAAGCCTGGATTTCTGGGCTATTATCTTTTTATGGTCCCAAAGGCACATAGTCATTCCTCTGTTTTAGGCCATTCCTGCTCTTTCCCTCTCTGGGACATCTGGTCTAGGACATCTGGACCGTCATGACTGGAAGAGGTGCAGGAAGGAGACTGGCTGACCCATAAGGGTATGGCTTACTGTCCCCAAATCTATTCTCTCCTCTGCTAGTATTATAGAATTACACCTGGGCACACGGCTGCTCAGTGGAAAACACACTTCTTAGTCTTCCTTATGTATGAAAAAAATGTATACTTATATAAATATTAAATGTAAATATTTATATAAATATTATTCAGCCATTAAAAAGAAGGAAACCCTGCCTTTTGCAACAACATGAATGGACCTTGAGGTCATCAGGCAAAATGAAACAAGTCGGACAGAGAAAGACTAATATTGTATATTCTCACTTATATGTGGAACCTAAAAAAAACTGAATTCATAGAAATAGAGAGTAGAATGATGGTTGCCAGAGGCTGGGAGGGCGTATGGGGAGATGTTGGTTGAAGTGTACAAACTTCCAGCCATAAGATGAATAAGTTCTGGTGGGTGGCCCTAAATAGGCACTCAATGTGTGTTTATTAAGAAAACAAACAAATATAAATAAAATCTTTTTCTCAATAGAGAAAAGTCTTTCCCAATGTAGACTATAAGCAATGAAATTCATTCAGAGGTAAATAAACACAATTTGAACCTTCTCCTTCTACATGTCAGATCTGACCAGTGCCCCTACATCCTCATATTGTCCCTGACAGAGCATCTACTCTAACAGGTAGAAGGAAATCACCTTCCTCTGTGATGTCAATCTCACAACTTGTGCATGTAACTAAAGGTTCCCTTAAGTACTCATCTTCCATGAATTTAACTACATGCTTCTTGGACCTATTTATAGCTTCAGCCTAGACCACCTTGGAATTGTAACATATTTCTTAGGTCTACCTAAAGTGTCATGCTGAAGCTCCCAGCACAGCCCCTAGTCTTACCTGACTTTATAGAAGTTTAAGCCTATGCTCCTTCAACCTTGACCCTGCAAACTAAAGAGTCTTAGTCTTCATAGTCATGCCTCTGCAGGCTCTGGATTGTTCCACTGTCCTTCTCCAGGTAAGAAAAGAGGTTGCAGATTTCCCTGGAACACTAACACAAGGTTTTTGAGAAGAAGTACCAGCACCCTCCACACATCTCTGCAAAGCGAATTCTACTCCCTCCCGACCCCATTTCATCCCCATCTCCTCCTCTCTCGGCCACATACCCTAAGCTAACCTCAAATATCCCATCATCCACAGGTTCCATCATTTTCCAACATTTACACCTTAGCGTAAATACTTTTCCTAGTCCGGGACCCACAAAACAAGGTAGAAAGAAGAGGGGCTTTGAGTACCCGAAAGAACTGGGAGGTCACCAGGGAGAGGAAAGACAGTGACTAGGAGGCACTGAAGAAAAAGAGACATAAGATATACTATCCCCTTGGACAACTACTGAATGCCAGGCACTATGGTAAATGATTTTATGCAAACATTTCATTTAGCCCTTTCCCTTCAAGACACACATTATTAATTCCATTTTCAAAGGAGAAAACTGGCTCCAATGGGGTTAAGTGACCTTTCATGAGGTCAACTCAGTCAACAAAAATTTTAAGTGCTCCAGGCACAGGCACAGTGGAAATTATTAAGGCACAACACCCATCTGTAGTAGACACAACCTGCTAAGGCCTGAGTTAGTAGATGAAATAACCAACATCTAAATACCTGGTGTCATATACACGTCTCTACACCTGCTTTTTCTGGAACCAGCCCTAATAAACATGACTCCATCATGTACTTGTGAGTGGTTCCTCTGAAAACCAGTGTTTAGCTTGAAGACAGGATGGTTATTCTCTCTCTGCACCAGCCAGGTGGGAGCCCAAAGCAGACACAGAGCATGAGCAGCGGCCAGAGCAGATGAGACAGAGCCGGGTGGGGGCAGGGGGGACCCGCCCAGCAGAGGTGACGCGTCCCACCTCCCTCCTCCAAATCCCTCTAAACACAGTTCTGCCCAAGAGCTTCTAAGAACCATTTACCAGAAAGCCCCACAAATAATAGTGAACAGTGTGCTTCAAGGTAAATTACTGACTCTTTGAACTGGAGAGATGTGCTTACTAAACTCAAGAAAACACCCAAAGACAAGAATGGACGTGTGCTTCCACGTTGCCGGCCCACACAGAGGTTGGGAACAGGCCAACAGATAGAGAGGTCATTGTCATCAAGATTTACATGTACCCAGCAGGAGCAGAAAGGCTGCAAGAGTTATGTGACTCACTGAAGTACAGGGTTAACTGATATATCATAAGCACATAAAACCAGTGATTTCTGAAGGTGACCATTAAACACAACATTCAATCTTCTTGAGTCTGGAAGCCATTCTTCAGAGTGTCCCAGTAAACTCCTTTTTATTATCAGCAACTGGCCTTCCTTAAAATATCCAAGCAGCTAGTAGCCTTCTACTGTCAAGAGAGACTCAGGGAAAGTGGATTTTTTTTCCCCTTAAAAAAGTTATATTGAAGTCACTTATTTAAAAAAAACAAAAGCCAAGTAAAGGAAATTCTTACTTGGAAGCCAGGACTCTGGTGCTTTAGCAAGATACAATCACAAAACCAAGTTCCTTAAAACTGGGCCATGCCAAACACAGGCTCCTGCTCACCCAGTGCCTAGCTGGTGATCTGTGCTCTGAAACACGTGCTGTGTCTTTTACAGTTAGGTGATATATATCCCATAGGGGGAAAAGTGAAAATGACTGAGGAATTTTTCTAAAGTTCAATTACTTTGCAAGGATAAGGATACACATAAATGTCTTCTAAAACTTCAGAGGTGATCCTATAGAGGAAGCAGACATTGGAAAATAAGAAAACAAAAATCCATTCTTATAGAAATGTAGAGGACATCTTCTTGAAGACTTACAAAGACTTGATGAGGACTTACAGAGCCTGCAGATACCTGCACACACAGCACACAACAGTGGCTGTCCAACTGTCATCCCCAATCACCTTTCTCTCTTGCTCATTCTCGCTATAGAGGCTGAGAAAAAACAGACACTTGCTTTCCACGCCTCTCTTGCAGCTAGAGTGGTCACGTGACCCACCTCTGACTAGTGAGAAGCATAGGAACGTCTATGGAAGGCATCTGAGAAAGATATTTTTTCTCCCTAATGAGAAAAAAGGGGCTCATTTTGCTCTCAAGTTGAGTGTTTGGTCATCTTGCAACTATAAGGGGCAGAAGATCAGGAGAATTCCAGAGATTCTGCACCAGCATCGGAATTCTAGAAGTGTTCAACCAGTCCTAGAACCGCCTGCCTACAAGCTTATGAAATAAACAGTAAAACATCTTTTGGTTAGATCACCACTTGTTGGCTTTCATGTTACTTGCAGCCAAAAGCATCCCACAGAATACAATGAGCATCCTCTGTTCTCACTCCAAGCAGGATTTGGCACTTCATGGCAGATCCTAAAAAGCAAATCCCATTCTGCCAAGCATTAGAAATTAATGCAGATTTTTGCTGAAAATCTTAAGGAAACATGAAGGAGGATCCATGACACATCACTCAGTGAAAATTAAAAAAAACCCAGAATCAGTCAACTTGTTTCCCTTCAGAGTCCCAGCGTGCACCTAGTTGCCTTATTTCCTCTGGACATTTGTCCCATGCAGATTTCACAGCCTTGCTATCTTCAGTCTTCCCAACCTACCGGAAATTCCCAGTTCCCAGCCCCTTTTCTCGTCTCTAGCAATTTAGCCCTCTCCTTAATTCTCCAATCATGAGTTCTTACACCTATAATTCTACTTGGTAAACAAAAGGCACTACTTAGTAGGATCTGTCCTATTTAGAGGACAGGGTCTATGGATAGTAAATAGCAAGTAATCCTTCTTTTTCACAAATATACTCTCTTCCACTGCTAGAGTTTGATTGGTTAACTGAGAAGGAAGGAGGAAGATGAATGAAAAGGAAGAGAAAGGGGGAAGAAAAGAGAAGGAAATAGAAATAAAGGTAAGGCTTCCCCTCATTGCTTAATTTTCTACATTAACCCCCTCCTCCCCCCCCAAAAAAAGATACTTCCTTCTATTCCCCCTTCTATCTTCTGCCTTTTGGATCTCCTTCCATTAGCTGAAAATAATTTTGAAAGAACAACCTACACCCCCCATCTCCCTTTTCTTGCTTCTCATTCGCATCCTCACCTGATCTATGGCTTCAGCCTCGTGACACAGCACTAGAACTGCTTGGGTAGAGCCCATAACTCTTTGGTGCCCAGAAGACCCTGAATGAAATTGAAGTACCATCATGACGGTGTGGTGCTCTTTCATTTTGATGTAGCCCCTATTACAAGCTAGCATCGTAAGGTGTCTTTGGGCTACAGCTCAAATTAAAAGCCCACAAACTGAAAGACCAAAACTATCACCTTTTAACCCCCCATTACTACCAGGCACACACACTCTCCAGAGTCACTGTATCCCCACAAGAAATTCAATGGTGACAATACTGGTTCAGGCCCAGAGGCTGGCATCATAGACACCCAGGACTCTTGCAGGTGGAAGCCAACGCCAAAAATGATGAAAACTGCAATCTATGACGCAACAGATGGCAAGCAGTGGTGGTGATGAGCAAACGGGCAAATGGGCTTTGAGGTTTTCTGAGATACTTTCTGCTTTTCACCCCATGGGTAAGGCAAGTATGTTCTGAAGAGATGGCTTCCAGCACTTTCTCACCTGACTGGAGTCACAGGTGCCAATGCTATGATCTCCTCTACAGGACATAAAAATACACCTTGGGCATCAAGAAGCTTTTGCCATTTTTTAATATTCTTTCTGAAAGCATAAAACCTTTTTTTCAACTTCAAGAGATTTCCTACCCATTGGGGCTAAAAGTTGAAAACCCAGAGTCTGGTTCTATCCCTCAAAATCACCACAGACTGCCTATGGCCAGAGGAATGCACGAGGCTGCTGGGCTTTCTTCCCTGGGCTTCTGAAGGGTGCTTCAGGATGGGGGCCTGGAATTTGGAACGTTCTTTTGTCTCACGATTGCAAATGGCATGAAATTGAATTGTGTGGAAAGAAGAAGGAAGGAGGAGCTGCCGGAGCTACAAGGGCTCTTGTCTTGCTGTAGCACCACGGCTGAGCTTAGAGCTAAATGCCTTTTCCATCCCCTGAGGTCTCAGCTTGATCGGGTGACATATTGCTGGCCTCCTCTTACCCCAGCCATCGCTTTCGACTCAATTTTTGTCAGGCATCATGAGGCCGAGGAAAAGGCTAGAGGAGTAAATCAGGCATCTGTTTATTCAAGTGTTTTTGGTTCAAGTTTTTTTTTTTTTTTTTTCATTGTACTGTGCTCTTTCCCAGCCCTACTTGTAGAAAGAGCAGCTCTGCCAGAAAACCTGGTAGCACCAGCTGCTTCAGAGGACAGGCATCTTAAACAGAGCCCAGAAGAGGCCAATTACCTGCCTGCTTGTCTGAGTAGGTTTCATTTGGTCAGTATGCGCTAAATGCAAGTTGCCTTGGAGGGCACACAATGGCTCAGTTAATTTCATTTTATACACGTGTACATAGGAGGGGAATTCCCAGGAAGACACATCTTAAGTCTAATCTCTGTGTACGTTGCAGAGCTGTTTTTTCTACTCATGTATGGGGGAAGTGGGGGAGTCTGCTTTTTGCTAATTAAAAAAAAACAGAAGTGCTAGGGATACACAGCACTTCATCCTAGAGCTAGAACGGAAGGCTCATCTGCCTTGCTTTCATCACTATCCCTCTCATTCCTCCACTGGCGCAAGTCAAGCCCCCAAAGCCTCCCCAGTCCCCTTTTCCTGAGCCAACACTGCCTCCTAGGAAGGTGCTAGAAATTATTACGTGGAGCTGGTTCCTGTCTTTACACGGCTGGGTTAGTCCCATTGCCAACTCTCTATCTTACTAGAATCATATTTCAGTAAAATTGTCAAATCATGTGGGTCTCTCCCTCTAGACCACAAGCTACATGAGGGCAGAGACTATGTCTTAGTCATATTCTATGCTCAGCCTCTTTCTTGGCACATAAGAATCACTCTACCAATGTTACTTGAACCAAATTGGTCATTTTCTGGAATTAAAAGGGTTGAGTTCTCATTTTTTATGTTCACCAAGCAAAGTCCTTGCTATCAGGTTCTCTCTTGTCCTTAGGAATCTCAAAGCATTCAGGATTTCTCCAAAAAATTTTGTTTAGGTTTCTCTAAGCCAGTACTGGTTTACTACTGTTATTTTTTCATCTGTGTCAGTGTGGTCCACTAAGAAGCAGACACCAAGATGGGATTACATGGGCAAGGACTGTATTAGGGGAAATACCTTGTAAGAGATGAAATGGGGAGGGAGCTAGGGAAAGCTGGGAGAGCCATCAGATTGCCAGGCAAGTCTCCAGAGGGAGGGTAGGGCAGAAGCCTCCAAGACAGCCAGAAGTCTAAGGAAGGTTTGGTAAGGCAGTTGGAAACTCTGGAGCCAAAGCTGGCCACCAGAGGATTCACAGGTCTCCCGGGAATGGGGCTGCCTCAGTCTCCCTGGCACGTTCAGCCATAGGCTGGAAACAGCCTGTGAGAATCATGACCTTGACACAAACATAGAGACGGATTTCAGAGCTAAGGTCTTTGGTCAATTACCCTCCTGTGATTGGTGATCTGCAAAGCAGGCACATTCTCACGGCCACCCCCATCACTCGGATCATGCTTCTTGCCCTCCCCTCAGCCAGATGAACCCCAAGTTTTGGTACAACAACCATTACAAACAAATCAACTGTCCTCCAGGTGGTCAGAAGGACCCAAGCTAAGTCACACTATGGTTCACCCTCTCCTACCACAACCAGGCCTGGGAAGTGACCAGATGGTAAGAGCTACAACAGGACAGAGTGCCATCACATTTTGCCCTGTGATTCTTCTCTGCAGAGGGAACTAGTCAAGGGTGACTTGACAGAGCTACTGCTCCATGACCCCAGGGCAACGTTCACACTGCAACCTGTGTGGTTGGTGCCCCCTTGGGTTGTATGAGGCAACAGCCCACCTAGCGATGCTTTGGCCAAACACCCATAACCTCTGTCAGGCTCTGCAGAAAGCCGCCCCTCATAAACCTACACTCCAAGTAAAGGGAACGTCCTTGGTCTGCCTACCAGACCCTGCTGTCCTCCTGCAGAGGGATCTGAAGGCCTAGCAGAGCATATAACGACCCAACCTCTCTGCACTTGCCAGGCAAGTAGGTTCATCAAGGGCAAAGACCTCCCCATACCAGGGTCTGATAAAGAATCATTATGTTTCCAGCCTTTGTCTCCTTAATTGTTTTGAAAAAAAGAATGGAGCTGGCAATGAGAAGGGCTGGCAGCCAGGGTCCCTTACTCTGGTCTTCCTTTATTACAACACAGCAAACAGATGAGGCTGTCAGACAGGGACATGTCACGTACCACCCCCTTTGCCTGCCAGCTAACCTAACGCCAGATCATGCAACTCCTTCTAAGATAAGAAAAGGCCTCAGAGAATTTGTCAGTGAGGCCTAAATTGATCTTGAGGACCAGGGGGAAAACTGCCCCAGGCCATCAAAATGTCCACTTTGCTGTTCACCATAAGGAGTGTGCACAGGGAGAGACAATTACTTCAGCTTTTCTTCCTGCTCTCCCTGGCACAATCACTCACCTGGGCATTAGGGGGAAAAATGTTTCCTACCACGTCCTCCACAAAGGCATCAGTTCTATCTCCAAATCCAGTATTCTGTTCACCCTCTCTGGGTACTCTGACAAGTCCTATGTCTACGTACCTTCACATAGCCTTGCACATAGGGGAGGCCAGAGGAGTGTTTGCTGAAATAGCTGCCCATTCCTGCCAACATCCAGTCTCCTCATGCTGCCTGTTTGCATTGAACTAAAATGTCACATTTGTACTATATGGTCACAGCGGATAAGCCCAGGTTGAACACCTGACCCAAATTTGGCGAATCAGATTGCCTGTCCTGGGAACTTTGAATTAGAATTTAAAGTCTGATGGGATTTGTGTGTGTGGCTGGGAGTGACCAGAAATCATATTCCACCATGTGGACAGAGGAGAGGAGAAAGGTGGTCTGCAGAGAGAGAGTGAGTATAGGAGACAGACGGAAGCACGTGCTGCCAGCACCCGCTCAGGTGCCTGGTTCTACTTCAGTGCACACTGGCCAACTTCCAACTGCCAGCATTTGCCTGAGAGCTTCCTTCAAAGTCTTCCTCAGCAGCTTCAAACCAATGACAGAGAAATTAGCGTATAAATACCCCAACTCCCTCACCTGGAGGTGCGATAACCCTGTGTGTGTTCTAGAACACTGATTATAAACCAGTCCAATTATCCCCCCAAGGGACATTTGGCAGTGTCTGGAGACAGTTTTGGTTGTCACAGCCAGGGGAAAGGGAGTGCCATGGACATCTGTGGATAGACACCAGGGATGCTGCTAAACGTCCTATAATGCTCAGGACAGTCCCCACAGCAAGGAATTATCCAGCCCAAAATGTCCATAGTGAGAAACTCTGCTCTAGAGGAAAAGATTGAAGACTAAGCGCCATTCACCCAGCGCCAGTAACTAGCTTGCTAAGGTACCCTTGACTGGCTGTCCTACCTTCCTTCCCTCCTCCCCTACGGTGTTTTCTTTGACGTCCCAAACTACTTGCACTTGAATCCTTAAGTCAGGATCTGCCCCTGGGTGAACCCAAACTGATATACTGAGTTTCTGATATGTCTTCGGTTCCTGATTCCAATGTTTCCTAAGATGCAAACAATTAATGTCAATAATGAGAGTTAGCCAACTGTACACTTTTAGAGTGGGCACAGTCAACCTACAAGACTACTCTCACTTCTAACAACAATTGTAGGTTCAAGGGGTTATCAAAACCACCCTCAGTTTCAACCCAGGGGATAAATCAGGCTAGACCTGCTCTCTTTATACAGTTTTTTTCCTTCAAGGACCCACCGCATTCTCTAATCCAAACCTCTATTGAGATTAGGGTGACCAACCATCCCAGTTTTCCCAGGACTGTCCTGGTTTTAACAATTTAAGTCCCACTTTCCAGGAAATCTTTCGGTCCCGGGCAAACCAGACAACTGGTCACCCTAATTAAGATTCACCATTTGGAGGGTTTTAGTACTGGAAGCTTGCCTGGCCAGTGGATACTCCAGTCTCCATTTGAAATCAACATGAATATATTTTATGGGTCAAAAACATCAAGAAAGGGGGGCAGGGCGGGAATGAGTGGCTGGATTCAGGCACACTCCCCAAGCTCATAACATTACTGAACACCAGATCTGCAGGCTGGTTGGACTGAGACACCTCCCCCAGGGCTACATGGAACCTCTCGGCAGTGAGGCATCACAGCTTGGTGGTGAGATCATGCCTAGAAAGACTTCTGAATGTGTGAACTGCTGAGAGCCATCATTAATTATATATTAGAGGGCACTCAACCAGGAGAGCTGGTATGCACAGCCAAAGGAAAACCTTCAGTGGTCAGCAGTTGGAATTAGAGATTGCCGCATGTTGTGATTGACATCAGCCATCTCCAATAAAGGGATGTGGCCCAGAGGACTGTCAGCCTCAGGGGCTTCAGGATCACAGCATCACAATCTTGTGCTTGGGGAACATGGGGATTGCTTGAAGAGAGACTCAGAGATATCACACTGGCCATAAAAATAAAACTGACAGTCCTTCAATTCTCGAGTCCGAAAGAATCCAGTATTATCGTGCAATCTGGGGGCACATGGGAAAGTCTTACCTGCAGAGAGCTCAAAATCTAGCCATAGAAACAGACAAAAAGAGCACAACGTATAAGGAACCACCACCATATTTGCAATAAACAAGTTCTCTAGGAGGTTGTGACATTCATTTCCTCTACAGGTGTTTGTTGAGCATGACAGAGCACATCAGGCATTATGCAGGATGCTAGAAACCCAAGAGGGGAAAAGTCAGGTATCCTTGACCTCATGAAGCTCATATTCCAGCAGCTATGAAACTTCCGATGATATAATTGTATAATGAATAAATATTTGGTAAACACTATGAAGGAGAATGAGAACAATAATATTTGAGCAAAAAAAGTTTTGGGCTTAAAACAATAAGCAAGTCAGTGTTGTCATAATTCAGGTGGACACCAGGGAGGAAGATTACGGGGGAAGGAAGCCTTGACCAAACAGAGACCGACTCTCAAAGGCTGGAGTGACCCTGGCAGGAACTGACTCAACTAAAGAAGCTGACCCAGGAGAAGGCAGCAGAGTGGTCCGGCAGTGACGGAAGAAAGAAAGGGGGCAACCACCAGGAAGGCATACTTGGTCTGAGTCTGAAAGGGCCACTAACTTCTAAGACGGAGTGAAAGCGGTTAAGGTATGACCGGCCTGTTGTGGAAACTACCTGGTAACTACACCAGCTGTGTGCTCTTCTCACCCTCCTCCTTCATCCAGTCAGTCAGTAGTTACTGAGTCTCCCCACTCTGTGCCAATCACTGTGCTAAATGCTGGGTTCATACCATACTGAAAGAGTCATAATTTCTGCCCCCAAAGGAATGCTGTCTGGTGGGGGAGCTAGACAAGTAAATAAGAAGTTATGATGGGTGTGATAAAGCTATAATCGGGTAAGTAGAGAATGCCAAGAGCGCTCCTACCCCTGCTAACACATTACTCTATTCAAATCAAGTCCTACCCAACTAATCATGGTTCCCTCACTTTGCCTACTATGAATGCCATTTCTTCCCATAATGCTTTACTCATGCTGTTTCAGATGCCTGTCGTTTCCTTCTCCTCCTCACTTCATCTGGCTGAGTCATACTCACCTTGCACAATCCTCCTATCCACATGTTCTGTCTCCTCCTTTGCTCTGTCATGGTGCATATGGCATTCCCCTACTAGAATACTTAACACACTCTAAGGCAATTCTTGGCTCATGTATCTTCCTTCTCTATTAGACATGAGGAAAGGGCCCATCCATGTATCATTTGTGCTGTTTCCCAATTTATTCGTTCAGCACAGTGCTGAAGGTTTCTAAATGAATGAATGAACACGTGAATGAAATGGGATGATCAAAAAATGCAACTTCTGGGAACTAAAACAAAAAACCAGAGGAATGAGGCATGAGGTTGCTAATTCTTACAAAGATCGGCAAAGATGACTGTGGCCTTTGGCAGGATTTTTTTCCCAACAGTTTTCTCCTTTATTCTGTTTTTTTAAAACGAAGAACTGCTCATATTTAACGTGTACAATTTGATGAGTTTGGACATACGTGAACAGCTGTGATAGCATCACCACAAGGTAATAGATATATCCAATACCTCCCAGAGAGAAGGCTGACCGATCTGGGCCACTCTGCCCCAGAGTTGGTCTTTTGAGCCACTCAGACATTTAGAGTCAATCATATTATACCAATCAGTGACATTTACAGTCTCCAGGTACATTCCACCTGATCAAAAATATAAATACCCATTTGCATGCATAGGTACACATGACCTGCTATTTAGCCTTTTAATCACAAAGAAAAAAATACATTTGTTCACTCACAACTACAGTGTATAAGCCCCTGAAGCACTCTGTCATTTAACATCTGGAATTCATCACCAAGGTTATGCTATTCAGAGCCTGCAACAGGGAGATAGGATAAGCCTTAAAACTTATACAAACACAGAAGTGGGCTGAGAGGCAGGGTAGATTACAAGCTCATCTTCAACTTAATTTTGCTTCTGGACAATTAGCTTGCAGGTCGAGTGGCATTTACTAATAAAACTAAGGTTGACAAAGCCATGAAAAACACATTGTGTTAGAAGCAAAAGCCTGGGGGAGGTTGAAAGTCTTTGAGAAAAATCCAGATACCTCTCAACATATGGCTGTTTTCAGAACTTAAAGATTTTGTTTGGTTTGGTTTTTTAAGTGGTTTCTCCTCACCTACAACCAGAATCTTACCACACTTTACCGGGGAATAATCAGGGTGGTGTTCTTAGGATAGCCCAGTTCCTTGCCTTGTGCCAATGTGAACTGTGTTCTCTGTTCCTCAGGAGCTCTACAACCTCAGTGAGCTTGTAAGTTATGAGTCCTTCACCAGGAAGACTGCCCAGGGCTGAGTGCTGTTCTTAGTGTGGGATTTGTAGCCCAGGTGAGAACTTAAGTCACCTTGACAGCCAGTCGGCTGTTACACTCACTCAGGAAAGGAAGCCTTCCCACTCTGGAAGAGCCACTTGGGGACCCACAGGGCAGAGGAAGCCTGCAAAAGAGCCTAGAGCCATGTAAGGGAATCCCTGGGTCAGAGAATAAGAACCAAGAAGAGTATGGACTGTGGAGTCAGAGCCGATTTTGAATCCCAGCCCTATTTTTTGTTTGGTTGGTTTTTCGTGTGTTTTGAGCTGGGTTGCTTTATGTCTCTGAGCCTTAGTCTCCTCATTTTTAAAATGGTAAAAGTAATAATAGTATCTATCAGAGTCTTATCATGCATTTGATAGCGTGTCCTATGCAATAGTTCTCCAAATCCCTACTGGTTGTGAGTCTTCAGTTACAGTCTCCTGAGAACAGGGAATGTGGGAGCTTATGATCTGGCCTGTATACAGCCCCCAACATTTGAAGGCTTTAAATACTGATCACAGATACCCAAAATGTCAGAACTAGAAGAAACCTGAGAAATTGTCTAGGCTGAGTGCTTTCCAAAATTTTCTTTTAGACCCATAACTTGTCCTTCAAACAAAAAGTTTCTGCAGAAATTCAATACAAAACAGACAGAGCAAAGTTAATTTGGTTGTAGTGAGAGTGACAGGGCATGGCAGAAACCACTTACTTAATACTCGCAGCCATCGCTGCAGTGATCCCTTGAAGCATATCCACAAGACCCCCCAAGTCCCCAGATAACATAGTTAGAAAACTAGTGGCCTGGTACACCCTCCTATTTTATAAGTGGAGAAACTGAAGCCCAGCAAGGTTGAGTCCCTGACCCAGTGATACAGATTGAGTATAAAGCCAGGTCTGGAACTAAGACTCTTTGCCACAGATGATGGTCAGTCCATCATCATCACATGAAATAATAAATTTGTCTTTGGTGCTTCCCCACCTTCCCAGCTCATGCTCTATTTCCTCCATCATCTCCCAGTTACCCAGTGCCCTCATTCAAATCTCTGACAACACGATATTGTAGATCAATTAAACTTCGATTAAAAATAATAAGTAAAAAAAAAGTCCCCTCTAAAACTAGCACAGCCCTCCACTCCAGTCCGCCCTCCCCAGAGTATCCTGTCCTCCACAACTCTTCAGTTTCTTCCCTCTCAAAACTTATCCACCCTCTCTCGTTCCCTCAAGACCCTGCTCACTGCTGATCTACATGCTGACAAACCAATCAGTAAAGAGATAGCCTGAATGTTTGTATATTACCCAAATAATTTCTATAAGTGTATTTTAACAAGAACCTTCTAGTAGCCCTTAAAAGAAAAAAAAAATTTAAGAGGAGATTCATGTTGACCACTAGGAGGTTTTAGACACATGCTCCTTCAAATCATACCATGCCTCACCTTACAACACTGGAATCACTCCACCAATGGCACTGGTCACTTTGGCTACACCTATGACCCACACCATGCTCCCATTTCTCACACACCTCCAAATCCAGCCAATTTAAACTATTGTTACTTATCATAAGGAGAGGGGACTTCTGTTAAGTCAGAAGTGAAAGACTAGAAGGGGAAAGTGGAAGCCAAATTAAACACACCAAAAGGAAACCTGACTCAACAACCCCAACTGAACTTTCCACAAAAAGTTACCCATCCACTGTTCTCAGGTACCTGATATATAACTATACCTGAGCAGCGCAAAAATCACAAGCACTTTGTACATAGTGCTGCAGAAATAACTGGCAATCAGAAGACCCAGGTTCTAATCCCAACTCTGCCATTAACTAGCTGTATGGACTTGGAAAATTCTCATTCCCTCTTTAAGTCCATGCATCCTCAACTGTAAAATGGAGAGTGGAGTTATCATGGCCCTGAAGTCCTTTGAGAGATAATTTTGTATGATTCTGTCATTCTTCAAGGTATTTACCTTTTGGGAAAGATGGTAGAGATGGCTGGCCTCCAAAAACATGTGCTCCTCTTCCTATAGCATCCCCTTCTCTACTGAGAAGCAGCAGCCTGCCAGGGACTTCTTCTCCCCATCCCCCTGCATCCAGGTAAGACCACGTGACTAGTTCTTCCCAACAGAATACGAATGAAAGTGATGCATGTCACTTCTAGGCAAGGTCATTAAGACACAGATATCCTTTTTCCGTACTCTCTTCCCCTATCTCTGGCTGGATGCAGAAAATTCTGAGGGCCTAGAGGAGGCAGAGCCACAAGACAGAAGGAGCCTGGGTCCTTGAGTCACCATATGGAGGAAGCCACACTGACCAGGCATACTCATGCCGGACAATTCCATGAATGAGAAGCAAACTCTTCTTGGGTAAAGCCACTGAAATTTGGTAGTTTACTTGTTACAAGCAGCTAGCATTACCCTAGCTACCACACAAAAAAACAGAGTTCTGTATGATTGAGACCTTTGATAAAATTTGAAAAATATTTACGGAAAGCACTATGTTAAGAGCTGGGAAGACTGAACAATGAGAAAAATAGTCCCTTCCCAGGCTCAAACCCAGTAGAGCATAGAGACATACATTCCTAGTAGAACATAACATATTACTATATGTTGCAAAATGAGATAAATTCCGTAAGAAAAGCAAAGATCTGTGGAGAAGGGAGAAAGGGAGAATGAATAAAGCCCACCCAATGCACTTCACTGAAGACTATTCAGAAAACATCCAAGAGAACCATAATTAGTTCCCAGGTTGAGTTGAAGTTATGTTTCAGTACAGTCCTGTCTCCTGATACTCAGGGTGACCCATACTGCCCTCTGGTTAACACACACGGTTTGGGGGTAATGGCTGCTCCCCTTGACACACCATAAGTCCCAGCATGCCCCATGCTCAGCCCAGGCACAAAGAATGTGATTTGCCTGGAGCTGTAGTTCATCCTTTCCTAACTCTTTAATTCTCACAGATGAAGGAACAAGATATGTCAGGCCCACCGACCACCCAGAGGGACTGAGGGGAAATACAATTACCATCATGGGAAAGCAACCTAAAAGGGCTGATCCTGAGGTATTTCAAATTTGCTAACACCTCCGAAAGGAGAACAGTTGGATATTAGGTGGTCACTAGCCACTGAAAGTTACTCTAAACGACTCAGGGTTCGAGAATATTGCATTTATTACTTGGGGACTTGTCAAAGTATTACTTTCATTACACTAATAAATACTGTAAATGTCAAAATAAAAAATACTCTAAGTTCTGGAACTTGTCTTATCTAAATCTATGTGATCTGGAAATATTTAGCAAGGGAGCCCTGTAATACAAAACAGATACAGAAAGGGTCCCGAGGAAAGCCCTTGGGAAATGCCAAACTATTAATTACACATTAAACTGAAACCCTCTTTAGCAGCATTTGCCTCGGCTGCAGAGAACAAAGCCGAATGTATTCCAGGGAAGGAGAGAGGAATCCAAGTTCTTTGGCTCCTTCCAGTAAAGGCCCTTTAAAGGTGAAAAAAATTATGATGGGTATTTGAATTTTGTTTAGATTGTGGAGAGTGGAGAAGAGAAGCTTGCGTATTTCTACTTCTCAAATTCAAGAAAACAAAAATTCTGATTTTTTACTGTAATCATGAACCTAAACTAAATGAAGATTGGAATGACAAAAACTCCAAAGGAAAATTTGCCAGGAAGATGCTAACTTCCTACAAACCTGTCTAGAAGCCCTCTTCTCACATGAAATCCATGTCATTTTTCAAAATATTTCAATTTTAAATCTAAAAAAGAAGAGAAAAATAACATAATGTGCATTCAAAGGTGAATTTCACATACATACACATTGATGAGTGGATCATAGTTTTTGAGGATATCCACTTCGATGTAGCATTTAACTATGTAATATGTGTTCTCAATTATTTCACAGAAGAGCATAGAATATATAATCATTAAGCAGTAACACTGATGATACAGACTGATTAGGTCAAATTCAGAATGCACATGAATGTGACTGGCACACAGAGGGCATAGTCTTGTAAATGGATCATAAAAACGGCTCAACTTCCACATAAAAGCCCAGCAACTTACCTGCACCACCCCAGCTGAAACCGCCCAGCTCTGCACTCTTCCGAGAGTCATAACCACCCACAATGACGCATCTTTGGGCTCTAGTGGAAGCCCCATAATAGCTAACATGCTACACCGGGCCTCTGAAGCCTGTTTTTAAGTTTTATCTTTATTTATGTGCTTTATTCCCCCTGAGCCTCCTTGATGAGGCCATGTAAGTGCTGGGTTCTGAAGCTGGTGCAATCCTCGTTTTTCCTTTGACTTTTGCCATTCAAATCTGGATCTCCACCCATGAGTCCCTGGTTGCCAGCTGGCTCTTGGGTACCTACTTGGCAGAAACCACTCACTCTTTTATTCCATGCTACCTGGCTTCTTCCTGCCACAAGGAGGTTTTCCCAAAGAGGATGAAAGGCATTTCACACAGGATGAGCGATTATTTGTGCTGTGTTTTGCCACCAAGGTTCTTTATTGCTCTCCTGGGCAGATCTGATAGAGTTCCTCTGAACAGCTGTAAAGGATATGAACCTGGGAAGTTTCTAGTCAGTTACTTCATTGGCTGTGATCATGGCATTGATAAATTTTATTTTGTGGTTCATTTTTTTACAATCTATTCATTTCTCCAAAAGGTATTTCTGCCAGTTATACATTTTTTTAACCTGTAATAAAATGTTAGTAATAAAACAAGAATTCGTAATGTGTAAGATATTGTTGAAAATACTCTTCAGACCCATCCAACTTGTTACATGTAGGTAGTGAGTAAAATTCAAATGAGTAGCAGGAGTATAAAGTTTAGTCAGGTGATGGTGAACTAGAAGAGCTACTCCTCCTACTAAAACACAAAAAAAATTTCAGGCGAAAAAATGACAGGGTCACAAAAGATCAATTTATATCATGTATTCCAGAAAACTGGACACGGAAAAACTTCCCATTCTGCATTTGGCCCTATTGGCAGAGCCTCAGTCTTTAGAGGCACCTCTCCAGCAAGCATGAATTGAATGCTCTTAGGTCAATTTCTGTTTCTCCAACCACTGCAAAGACCAAGGACTAAATGTTGAGTTCTTAGTTGAATGGTCAGTCCACTTTGCTCATTTCAACTCTTCTAGCACTAAAGTTGGATAGACATTTTTGCAGTCAATTAATTGACCTGTATTTCCAAGGGGAAATAAACAATTGATATCGAAAGGATGATGAAGTACACATAGGCACCGCATACATAATGTATTGTATGAACTCTATTATAAGCACTAATCCAGACTCTATAATATATAAGTATATGAATATAAAGTAAAATAAATAAAAGTGAATAAAGAGTATATAAGTAAAACATTTAGAGCTTGAAAGTATATAAGTACATATACTTACATAAGTAAATAAAGTAAAAAGCATAGAGTATAAAAGCAAAGCATATAAGTCTAAAGGTATGAGTATATAAAAGTATACAAATACTAATTCAGACTATCAAAACAATGAATTCCTTCCTTAATATTTAGATAATTGCTTCAACCCCTTGAGGAGGAGAAAAAAAAGTCTGCGACAGACATGTACAAATGAACCAATCAGCTGTCCACTTTACCTGCATAGACATAGCCAGTACAGACAAAATAGCTGGGGTGAAGTTAGGCCACAGACGGTTTTTCTCGCAGTTGGTTACTTTTGTTTGTACAACATTTATTTATTTATTTATTTGGTATAATTATACTGCTACTAAGAAACTTGACATGAAATGAAATCTCTGCTTATGATGTGGTTTTTTACTTCACCCAATTTTTATGCAGGAAAAAAGTAATGAAAAAATGTGTCAAAAGTAAGTGATGTGGAAAAGAAAAAGAGCTATAACATTTCTAATTTGTAGGCTACATTTCAGGATATTCACTAATTTTTGAAAAATAGGCAGTATTCTGCTGAAATCCTCAGCTGTTTCCCTGTGAATTTCTAAGAATGGGGAAGTCCATTTCACCTCAGAGTATTCCTGGTGTTCATGACTCCTGAGTTTCAAATCAAACTTGAACATTTTGGGGTTCAAGTTTGTTTTCTCTCAGTGATACATGGTTTCCTGTTTATAAGAAAAAAGCAAAGTCCTTAAAAAGCTTATAAAAAAACTCAAAAGGCTTCTTGGACCTTGACTCCCTCTTGCAAAACAACATTTTGATGAGTTAAGTGTAAATAAATCTGAAACATATGATTAAATTTCCATTAAAATGCACACAAGTTTAAAAATTATGAGGAAAAAATTCTGGGCAAAACAAGCTCTATGCTTTTGCTAACCCCATAGCACTTGAAAAGTGGCTGGGTGTGTCCAAATCGTTGCTAAGTTTGCCATCAGTAAGTGAATACACCTTTCCAAGTTTCTAATGTAATGCTCATCATTTTAGTGCACCATTCATCACCTCAGAGCTCTGCCACAGAAACAAATGCCAACATGACTGACCTTCATCCAGCCATCTGGTATGTTCCCCTCAGCTTGCACCTTGGAGTCTACGCCCCCCAGTACCTCCTGAGGGAATGGGTCCAGGCCAGGATGTGCTAATCCCAGAGCTACCCTAGGAGATATGGGCTATTCCCAACAGCTCAGAAAACAGACAAGTGTGTATGGTGGGCAAAGGGACAGGGAACTTAGCCTCCACACTCAGGAGCTTTCTTGGAAGACCACTCTGAACCACGAAGAAAAGAACTGGGTTCTCAATGCATTAATTGAAGTGAAAGGACTATTTTTGTCATCTGTCCCTCTTTACTGTACACTAACCTAAACTCTCCCTTTGGTTTGGTTCAGCAAAATACTGGCAGTGAATCAAAGAAGTAAGGTAAGACCATGGATCTCATTTTCAAACTAAACATGGAAAGTAAGCAAAAGAAGCTGGGGTAAGGCTCTGAAGCATGACAGGCGTGCTCACTTTCCTAAGGCACATGTTCCTTATCACACCCCACACTGCCTACCTCATGGAAAGAACACTCAAAGGAGTCTCCAAAAGTCAGTGTCAGTGTCTCCAGGTGTTCTGTAAAATCTGAGAATTGTAAAGCTAGGAGAGGCCTTACAGGACTATCATCTCTAATTACCCCCACCCTATAGATGACGAAATGAGGCCCAGAGAAGCTGAAGAGACCCGCAGACATCGCAGATATTACTACCACCTAATATGTCTCATAGCCTGAGCCTAGAGCTATCTTCACTGCATCAGGCTGGCACCCTGGTGCCTCTCACCCCTAGCCCTTTGGTGGTTTACCTACTTAAGAGTCACAGTGGGGGGGTGGGATAGGGAGGGTGGGAGGGAGGGAGACGCAAGAGGGAAGAGATATGGGAACATACGTATATGTATAACTGATTCCCTTTGTTATAAAGCAGAAACTAAGACACCATTGTAAAGCAATTATACTCCAATAAAGTTGTAAAAAATAAATAAATAATAAGGTTGGCCATATTGTTACTCAAAAAAAAAAAAGTCACAGTGGGATATCACCTCACACCTGTTAGGATGGCTATTATCTAAAACATAAGAGATAAATTTAGGATAGGGTGTGGAGAAAAGGGAATCCTGTACACTGTTGGTGGGTATGTAAAGTGGTACAACGATTATGGAAAACAGTATGGAGGTTCCTCAAGAAATTAGAGGACTCCACTCAAGTCTCTTGAGAGATAACTAAATTAACATCATAATATTGCTAGACTCTATATCAGTTCAAATTCAAAGAAAGAGTTCTGGTTAAACATGGAGTATTGACAACATGAGTCTATCACCTCTTCCTACTTAAATCCAAATATAATACAGCAAAGGAATTCTTTTAATCTTTTAACCCATAAAGGCAATGGGGAGATTTCAGAAGGCAAAACATTTACACTAATTTTGGAAAGATGGAGTTGAAGGAATGATGTGCGACTTAGCAAAGCAGGAGAAATGATAAAATTTGTGATTTGAGAGTCTACAGAGGTCACAATACCAAGGAGAGTTGTGTCAGCTTGCCGCATAGAACCTCTGACAGACTCCCATTTGGAGATACAAGCCCCACAGGAGGCAGCTGTGAAATTCTGCCTCCACAATCCCTGCCTGGGCAGACTAGGAGCGGGGACATATCTCTCTCCAAGTAGGTCCTTTCCCCTATTTCTCCCAAACAAGAATTGACCTGGCCCTGGCTCCTGCCAGACACCACAGCCTTGTTCTCTGCAAGAAGCCAAGCTACAGAGGCTCCAGACTCAGGGGCACCAAACACAAAGGAAAGCAGAGAAGTGTGTGGGGCTAAAAATAGGGGGAGAAAGTTAAAAATAGAACTACCACAAAACCCAGCAATCCCACTTATGGGTATACATCCAAAGGGAATGAAATCAGTCCCTTGAAGAGATATCTGTACCCCCATGTTCACTGCAGCGTTATTTGCAATAGCTAAGACATAGAAACAACCTAAGTGTCCATCAATGGATGAATGGATAAAGAAAATGTGATGATAGATAGATGATAGATAGATAGATAGACAGATAGATAATATATACATACATACATACAATGGACAAGTATTCAGCCTTAAAAAAGGAAGAAATCCCACTATTTTTGACAACACGAATGAAGCTGGGGGGCATTATGCTAAGCGAAATAAGCCAGACAGAGAAAGAAAAATATGGCATGGTATCACTTATATACGGAATCTAAAAAAAAAAACTCCAACTCATAGAAACAGTAGAATGGTAGCTACCAGGGGCTGGGGAGGGTGGGGCAAATGGGAAGAAGTTAACTAAAGGGTACAAACTTTCACTTCTAAGATGAACAAGTTCTGAGGATCTAATGTATAGTACTGTGATCATCCTTCATACTGTATCGTATACTTGAAATTTGCTAAGAGAGTAGATCTTAAGCATTCTCAACACACACGAAAGGTAACTTTGTGAGCTGATGGATGTGTTAATTAACTTGATTGTGGTAATGTATATCAAATTGTGTACACGTATATCAAATAATTATGTTGTACACTTTAAATATGTACAGTTATATTTGTCAATTATACCTCGATAAAGCTGGGGGAAGAGGGAATGACAAGATAGGAATTTGCAGCTAGAAAGGACAACTATCCGAGTTAAATGACGGTACAGTCGGCTTCCAACCATCTGCAGCAAGGAAGAGAGCAAAAATCTGGACAAGTCACAGCAGGTGACAATTCAAATGGAAATGCTGTTTGTCCTGGGAAGGCACAATGTGACTTCTCAGCCACAACAGCAAATCTCTTTCAAAATTAAATTCAATGTCATGGGCAGAGATTGGTCTTCATCAACAGATGGGTGGGACACAGGGCCCTGAACCATGCTGGGTGTCACAGAAGAATGAAATCAGCAGCAGAGAAAGTGCATCTAAGTTTTAAAAATAATAATAAAGTGTGTGTGTGTTGTATGTGTGTGTTTTCACCCACACAGTCACACCTGCATGTCTTAGGAAGTGACAAGAGAGAAGGGAGTCCCTCTTTTCTGCTCTGAGGAGCCCTCTGCGGTGCTCTCTGGAGTCACAAATAGAGAATGGAGCCCAAGGTGCTGATGTGGCAAAGTCTACAATGGCCAGGATCCCTCTGAGGTTTATGTGATTCTGTACTTGGGAATCAGCATACTTGGTAAACTACATTTACCTTGTCATAGAACTATTTGCAACGTTGGCTATGAGTTTAGATAAAATGCATCACTACCTTTTACAAAGGCTCTAGAAAAACCTACAGATCAAAAACACCTCCCTCCTTCACCCTGATCGAATGCCTAGAATGTCACTCCTGGTGCAGTTCAGTTATCTATGGCTGCACAGCAAACCATCCCAAATATTAGTGGCTTAAATAAACTGTAACCATTTTACTGTCTCTCACAATTCTGGGCCATGCTGGGCAGGTCTTCTCATCCCCATGACGCTGGCGGGGCTGCAGGCATGTGGAGCCCAGTTGGGCTGAACCATCCATGCACGTGGCTAGCAGTTGAGGCTACCTTTTGTAGCCTCTCCACGTGGTCTGGGCTTCTTATCTCATGGCAACTGTGTTCCGAGAGAGGACAGCACAAGAATGAACATTCCAAGAAGCAGCACATAGGAGCTGCCAATCCACTGAAAGGCTGGGCCCAGATGGACAGTGGGTCACTTCCATGGTGTTCTATGAATCATATAACCACTGGCCTAGCCCAGATACAAGGGAATGGAGGAACAGACTCTTCCTCAGTCAGGAAAATGACAAACAATTTGTCAAAAGTACAGTCCAGTTCATCAACCCTTTCTGTATCTGCATCTTTTGCCATGTAATTAATGCCCCCCACTCTGACTCTGGGCTCATCCAAGTGATTTGCTGTTCCAGTGAGATGTTAGCAATGTGATGCAAAAAAGATTTGAAAGGTGCTTGCCCTCCCTCTTGCAACACCGCCAACATCATAAGAACATGCTTGGACTCACCTGACAGAAGATGAGATACTTAGCAAAGCCAATTGCCCCAGCTGAGGCCATCTTCGATCACTGAAAAGCTAGCTGACCTCGCCCAAGATAAGTAAACAAGACCAGCCAAGATCAGCAGAACCCTCTAGCCAACCCCATCAGCAGAACCCTCTAGCCAACCTCCAGCTGACTCCAGAATGAACAATAAATGCTAATTACGTCACTGAGGTTGTACACCTATTTGTTACTCAGCATTATTGTAGCAATAGGTAACTGATACAGAAAGAATGTTGGGACTAGAGATGTCTGAGAGTAGTCAAGTTATCAAGAAAGAAGAAAGGACACAGAAATCAGACTTGACACACTTTCAATTGTTGCCCTGTTGCCGTGTACAATTATTAAATATCAAATAGACTGAACTATAAATATTTCACAGAACTGATTCACTTGCAGCAGGGAATCATCTGGCACCGAGAGTGGGGCTTATAAACAACTTGCGATGACAACAGGAAAGTGCAAAGAAAGAGCTCCATTTGGTTTCGCTGGAATCAGTCACATCCACGGGCACTTGGGGCTGGATGCAGCTCAGCAGGGCCCAGAGAAAAATGACAAATGAGGCCACTGGGTGCGTGTACACCAGAGGGAAACCTGGCCTTTGGCTACGGTTCATTAACGAGATTGAGGTTTCTCCTTGAAAATCTGGGCAGCAGCTTTGAGAATCCTTCTAGGGATTTAGCCGTAAGTTTAATAGGCAGATGTAAAGGTTCCTTTTGTCTGAGTTTGGGTGTTTTGCAAGGCTTTAGCCATTGAGCTTATTTATTTTCTTTGCCATAAATTTTGAGCATAATGGGTGTGTATAATATATGTGTATAAGTATATAACTGTATACACATCTGTGTGTCTGAATATATATCTATCTCAATCCGTGTGAGTATACTGGGGAAAATCCTAGAGGAGCTATAATAAATAATGGGAAATGCATGAAGCCCTTAAAAAAAAACGGTAATAATCCATGATTCACATTGTCTGTCACAGCCACACAGAAATTATAGCCTCCTTGCAGGTGCAGTTTTACAAATATTTCTATCTTTCCTTTCCAGAAAACATCCTATGTTATCACGATGATTGTAAATTGTCTTATTATGTAACACACTGCTCTGAGCTTATGCACTCCAGTTTTAACAAGAAGTTGTCAGCGGTGGATGGACTTTTTCCATTGTAGATATACCCCTAAAATGTGTAACCATTATAAGGTATCAGCAACACTAGAGTTAACCATAAATTTCAGGATAATAAAATAAATTGAATTCTCACGGTAACATTAAATTATTAGTCCTCTCTCTCTTTCATTTAAAATCTGTAATTAAATAAAATATGTATGCAGTCACACAAATGCAGAATGCTTAGGCAACAGAAGAGCTTCGCATTCATTTTCCCAGACATGACAGGTGTGTTTTATTTGATGCAAGGTGCTACAAGGTCACATAAACAAACATGAGCACAAAAATGAATGTAAAAGATCTAAGGACACAAATTATTAACAGAACACACGGATACTTATATATTTTTTCAAGTATCTAATTAATACTACTACAGAATGGCCATATACTCAACCATATGATGGTTGTATCCATTTTGATTCAAGCTCTTTTTTGAACTACCTAGAAGACAGCAATCAAAACATTTTCAAGGACAAGAAAACATTTTTGTGGACAGATGCCTCCATACATAGACAAATTTAGTCAGTTATTCAGTCTCCCTGGGCTTTGAGTAAGCGTGAGGTGGGGTTGGAGGAGGGAGAAGAGTTGGGGAAAATAGGAAGATGTCTCATTTCCAAAGATGTAGCTGGCTTTATGGCTTTGCATTGCCCCCATGGAGGGTCATGCTCTCTAGGCAGATAGGTGTCAAGTGTGGAAGCCTAGATCAGAGAAGGGGGAAGAAACTGATCAAAATAGACTGAAGGTTTTTGTAACACTCAATTATCCATTTCCAGTAACAGTCTCTTTTGGTACTGAAAAGGCACTGAATCCATGAAAAGACTTTTTTTTTTTTTTTTTTTTGCTTATAGCTTCAAAACTCTTTGAGATAATCGTTCATACAAAAATACATACTACTACTTGAAAATCAGATTATTTCCAAACAAAACACAAGTTTAGAAGACTAAATAACCATTTGTGATCCATGACTGGTGCTTATTTTTTAAAGGAAAGAACCAAAAAGTTGTTTGCATCCAAAGGAGGAATTAACAGATCAGATTCACACCTCCATGCAAGGGATCATTCGTTCCAATATTTAGTTTTAAATTCAATTCTAAAATTTATCTTCTTCCTAGATATAAGGAAAACCCTTTGTTCCCACATCCCTTCCTCCATTCCTCCCTCCTGGTGCACTCTGGGTGGCAACTGACTCCTTTTTCCTTAGAAATCTAAGAACAAGAACATTAGGATCATGCCAAAGAACAACAATAATATAGTCAATTACTGAGCTCTTAGAATGTGCCAAGCACTGTGCTTAAGTGGAGGAGATCACCATCTCACCTAAATCTTCCCAACACCACTCCAAGGTTTGTGCTATCTCCCATTCAACAGGTGGGAAACTGAGGATTAATAAGCCTTCTGAATCATGAAGGGCATTCATTTGTCTTAGGGTGGGGCCTTGAACATCAGCCAGCCAGGAAGTGGCAGAGCTAGGATTAAAATGCAGGTCTTCTTCCACCCAGCCTGATATCCCTCCTTTACACCAAGGTTGCTCTCCGAAGACTTTCCAAGGGTGGAATGGGCCAGCACCTAGTGGGGAAAAGAATGCCACTAGCCAACCTTCCTGGGAAGAATGAAAGACTATCTTCTCTGCCTCCAAATTCTCCTCCTCCCTTCCCATCTCCTGCCACCATCCTTACTGAACCAGCCAGCCTCACAGAAACCTGCCAGAGCTGCCATCCACATTTCCAGGGAAGTTCAGGCTCTGCCCCACTGTAGGAGAATGGGACTCTTTTCCTGTGTCACCTGAAGATGCCACATATGTGCTCAGCGTCATCCTGCTGTTGTTACAGTATTTCCAACTTTTCCCAAGCATTTAGGGTTTGGTTTGGACAAACCTAAAAGACATTTTGCCCTGTGCTTTTTCCCATAATTTTAAACCTAAATGTATTTTATGAGAAATCTAATCCGTATGTTTCTGATTAATTTGTAAGAGCCATTTGATGTCCAAGGGCCTTTTAAGTTTTTATAAGCCTTTTTAAGACTTTCCCTTAGAGATGTTTTGCCAACAGAAAATGAACTTAGATCCCCACAGTTCGAGTTCTGTCCCAATCTCAACAATCACAGGACTCTCTGCTGAAACTATATTGCTTGCTGCTCTAAGAGTTAATCATCTGTAGCTGCCCTGGGGAACTAATCACTTATACCTTTGCTCAAGGGCCCCACTGAGACATTGCTTATCTTATAAATGGGATGATGTTTAAGTTTCATTACCAAATACATACTTCACAATTTAGCCTGTGTTTACACCCAGCTACCAGAGAGACTCTTACACCTCAATTGGATGGTTAATTCAGTAGAGCATTAAGATCAGCCCCCATTAGGTTCCTCAAAAAACTAAAAATAGAGTTGCCATATGATCCAGCAGTCCCACTACTGGGCATACATCTGGACAAAACTATAATTCAAAGAGATACATGCACCGCTATGTTCATAGCAGCACCATTCACAATAGCCAAGACATGGAAACAACCTAAATGTTCATCGACAGATGAATGGATAAAGAAGATGTGGCATGTATATACAGTGGAATACTACTCAGCCATAAAAAAGAATGAAATAATGCCATTTGCAGCAACATGGATGGACTCAGAGAGTATCATACAATCCAACTGAGCTGTAAGAGTCTCTCTGGTAACTGGGTGTAAACACAGGCTAAATTGTGAGATATGTATTTGGTAATGAAACTTAAACACTTTTTTCCTCAACATATAGGATTATTTCTGTATTGATAATCTGGCTCCTACTCCCAGCTCTACAGTTTACTAGCTGTGTGACTCTGAACAAGTCACTTATTGTCTTCAGCCACAGTTTTTTTAACTATAAAATAGAAATTATAATTTACAACCATTTTGAGGATTGAAGACATTATGCCAGGTACTTGACAGACATTTAATAGATCAGTGATTCCTAAATTTTAGTCTTTAGACAGACAGATAGCATGATGAAATACATAGATTACACAGACATAAACAGATAAGACAAATATATAGAAAAAACATGATATATATAGAAATCATCTGAAGAACATGTTTGAAATGCAAATTCCTGGGACACACTCCAAAAGTCAGCCTTAGTAGATCTTGGATAAGGACCAAGAACCTGCATTTTGACAAGCCTCTTGGCAATATAAATGATCTGAGGACCACACTTTGAGAAACAATGACTTACGGTAATGTGAGGTAAGGGGAGACAATAAAATGTAATAAAAATTGTAATAAGATGATGATACCATCAACTATACTGCAATTTTAAAAAGAAAAACATTAACTGAAATAAATGTTAAAAAATTTTTAAAGATCATGAGATTAATAATGAGGAGAAGGTATTGCCAATCAAACAAAGGAAGATTATGAAACACTTAAGGAAAAATGATTCACTGCTTTTTCTCAATACCTGCTTAATTTTTTGTATTCTCAGAGGAGAAACATAAACATGCACATAAAAGTAAATTCATGGATGTATTCTAGTTAACATTCAAAATGGGTTCAATCAATTTGACACCAAAGATTGTTAAATTTTTAGTTATAATGCAACCTATTGGAGAAAACTATTTTATTGGGGATAGAGAATGTTGAATTTTAAATTATAAATCAAATTTTAAAATTCAGCCTAATTTAAAAGTTCAAATCAGAGGACACAAATTGTCAATAACAGGAAAGTTGAGAGATTGAGAAACTTTAAATTATTGACTCAGGACTTTGAGAATACCAGCACGCTTATAGGCAACAGGGAAAAGAGGAATATCTTTACAAGACAAGGTTTCTTGAAGACACTACAGATACGTGGAAATAAAGCAAGACCAACCAAATGAGAACAAGCAAAGGCTATTTATTCAGAGCTTGCTATAGCAAGAGTCAGTCACCATAACTCGCATTTTGGCAAAGACTCAAAGGCAGGCAGAGGAGTGGGGAAGCTTCATAGTGGAAAAAAGCGGGCTTCAGGTATGGCCTGACTGGAGGCTGTTGGCATGGGGAAGCTGCAGACAGACTGACTAGAAGTGGGGTGTCCTAGGTGATTGGTTAGGAGACATACTCGGCTTTCTCCCATTGGTCTTAAGTTGGAAGCAAGGGCAAAAATTAGGGAAGCTGCCAGTTATTAATCAGGTCCTGGCCATCTGGGGCCAACTGTTATGGGGGTTATTGTTTGGGTTCCTAGATGGTTACTAAAAATAGCAGTCTGACTTCCTCCAAGTCTAATGGATAACACACTGGCTTCCTGGGCTGGTTATTACAAAAAATGGGTTGGTTTCCTGGGCAGGTTGAGGCAGGCTGTGGGTCAAAGTTCTGTTTTTATATATTGTGTGGCCATTATCCATCTGTATAATCAGTCCTTCAGATATAACTTTTTGCTAAGATGGGGGTGAAGATATTATCATTTCAAATTTATATTTATTTTATATCTGGCCATTATAAAATGGACTACTTCTTATAAATTCCACCATGAATTCTAATTAATTATAATGGTTTTATATAACCTTTAACAATGAGACTACAGTATTTACTTACGTGTCATAAGAAAATCAATTTACTCATTGGTTATAGGAAAGTTAGGGTAGCACTGTTTAACCTACTTATGCTCTGACTTAAATTGTACAGTTATATTAATTCAATCAGTATGAAAACTATTCAGATCTTCTTGAAGATGGGAAAAAATGATCTTTTTTCTCTTACCAATCACAGTATAGGTAAAAATGTGCAATGACTTCAGCAGAAACGTTTTAAAAACACAATACCATTCAACTTCTACCTTACAATAGAGAACTAATTCAAGGGTAGATTTAGCCTTCCCTAATTAGAAACATATAAACAATAGAACTTCTACTATTTTTGCAGGTAATCTGTAAGAGTTACTATTTTGGTATGTAATTTCAAAGGAGCACCTAGTGGTATCACAGATTGGTGGCTGACTCTAAACTCTTCTGGGTAGAGAGTGAGTGCCATGGACCAGACCGTGGAAAATCTCTGATCAGGTCCAGGATATACAGGATATGCCAGGATATGCCATAAATCATTCTTGGCCACAGAGAACAGACCGTAAGACTCAGCTCAAGACCTGAGTCAGGGGCTGGGAGAACTGAGTGGCTATTAAGGCAGGCAGGCAGGAGATCCAGGCATGGAGTTCAAAGGCTATGCCAAGGTCAGGATACCTCAAGCAATAGTTTGCACTGAGCAGTCCACTCATACAGGTGGAGCCCCTCAAAGAACTAAAGCAGCAGTAAAAGCTGGAGCTCAGTCAGGCCAGCAGGTGTCAATCAGAATACCTTTTCATGGCTGCAGGACAGGTTTGAGTCACACCCTAACCCCAGAAAGCAAGTCTTAAAGAGGAAGACAAGGTACCAGGGTCTGCAGTCACAGGCCTCAGCAGATGACCAAGAAAACCTGGACAAAATCAGAGAGTAGGAATTATATCTGGCAGGGTTCAGTTGAAGGAAACAAAACCAGTCTAGCTAGTTTCAGGAAAAAGGGATTCAACACAGGCAAGTTTTGCCTGGAATCTAACTGGAAGCCAGGAGGAGCAGGCTTGAGGTTGAGCCGCCAGGAATGACCCCAGGTAAAACACTGCCAAATCAGTCTGCCAGGGGAGCAGTTTCCTCTGCCAAAAACGAAGAAGATGGGGAGTCAAGATGCTTCTACCACCTCCACAACAGCCTCTTGACCCCATAAAGCTAGGACGTAAGCACGGGGATGCTGCTGTAGTCAGTACAATCAGTACAAAACTACTGCAACTGTCACAGCAAGTCACCTCTTGATGTTCACACCAAGAGGCCCAGTGATAGGATCACTGCTACAGAAAAAGCAGACACCTCCTCTACCTTGCTTTCCAATAGATAATAGTGTTCCAAATATCATACAGTATGTCTAACTGGTGGAAATGGATTCTCATTTAGAACCCCAGCAAGCTTCCCAGCGTCTGCCATACAGAAAGGTGGGCCAAAATATGGAAATAAGTAAAATCTCTAGGCCAAAACCCAGTTCCATGGACTGGAGAAAGAAACTGCTATTCCTCAGAGTTATCAAGCACCTGGTGGTCATTCCTAGAGTACCCCAGTAACGTTTCATAATAGGGCAACTCAAGAAGCAATACGGAGTCCAGCAGTAGTCTTAATTAGAAAGATAGCCACTGTTTCCTGAGTGTCTATGGGTCAGAAACTTTAGGTACACTTTATATACTGCAATTTAATCCTACAAGGTGAATATTATCTCCATTTCACAGAGAAGGAAAATGACTTTTGAGTAACTTTCACAAACATATAGCTACTAAGTAATAAAGTAAAAACTGGAGGCTGGACTCTAAACCCAAAGCACCTCCTACTGTACCACACTGTCTCTCAGTGTTAACTGAGCCATAGGTTCCCAAGTCTTGAAGGAGAATTTAATTCTAAGTCCTGCCAAGTGTTGGCATCACAGCTGCTAATAAATCCTGTCCTGGATCAAGACTGAGTCTGGAAACGGAGTTGCCACAGGCTTTAGGTGAAGAGTCATTCCAGTGAGACAGGAAAGATAGGTCAAAAGCTGGTGTTATAAGTCTCAATGAGTGACCAAAAGAATAATAAATGTGTTTTAAGTAAAAACTTGAAATTATTTAAAATATGCATATACAATGAAGGGTTCTAGAGAACAGACTTTGACCCATGAAAAGGACCTCACATTTACTGTAGTTTATTCCTACAGAACATTGTTTCCATGTTCTATCATCTGCCTTAACCCTTGTCTTTTTTTTTTTCTTTAATTTTTTTTGGCTGCGTCAGGTCTTAGTTGTGGCACCTGGGATCTTTCATTGCAGCACACAGGCTCTTTGCTTCATTGAGGTGTGCAGGCTTAGCTGTCCCGCAGCATGTGGGATCTTAGTTCCCCGACCAGGGATTGAACCGGCATCCCCTGCATTGCAAGACAGATTCTTAACCACTGGAACACCAGGGAAGTCCTTTAACCCTGTCTTTAAACAAGAGGACAGTGCTCCTCAAAGCTATGTCATGTTCCACAGCACTGTTTATGGCAATTACTCGGAGGGCTCTTTTTCTCACCCTGAATCCTATTTGGCCCCCCTTGCTCTTAAGACAACAACACCATTTATCCTCTGGTTTTCCTCTTACCAGTCACTTGAGACAATTATCCCTCCTGACTGAGTTCCAGCCACCTGCATTCAAGGCTCCCCTCAAACACGGAACATTCAGCAGTGGCCCAAGGAGAAACAAGAATACTCAAAACCAAAAAATTAGGTTCTTCCCTTATGTAAAACAACAGCTGGAACATTATAGAAAATCCTAATAATCAGATAACAAAGATCATGTTAATGGAACCAGGAAATTTTTTGAAAAGCAATGAAGAAAGTGGTAAAAGACAAATACTATCCATAAAGATTTCACTGCTCACAAACTCAAAGAGGCTATGACCAAAATAAATAAAACCATGAATTATATGGATATGAGATGAACAAATCCTGCTGAGTCCTATGGTTGGTGAGTTTGAGGCTGAACTTGAACTATTAGAAATGTGTTCACCAAACACTGAAATGTAAAAATTCAAGACCACCTTTTTTTTTTTAACATCTTTATTGGAGTATAATTGCTTTACAATGGTGTGTTAGTTTCTGCTTTATAACAAAGTAAATCAGTTATACATATACATATGTTCCCATATTTCTTCCCTCTTGCATCTCCCTCCCTCCCACCCTCCCTATCCCACCCCTCTAGATGGTCACAAAGCACTGAGCTGATCTCCCTGTGCTATGCAGCTGCTTCCCATTAGCTATATATTTTGGTAGTGTATATATGTCCATGCCACTCTCTCACTTTGTCCCAGCTTACCCTTCCCCCTCCCCGTATCCTCAAGTCCATTCTCTAGTAGGTCTGTGTCTTTATTCCTGTCTTGTCCCTAGGTACTTCATGACCATTTTTTTATTTTTTTAGATTCCATATATATGTGTTAGCATACGGTATTTGTTTTTCTCTTTCTGACTTACTTCACTCTGTATGACAGACTCTAGGTCCATCCACCTCACTACAAATAACTCAATTTCATTTCTTTTTATGGCTGAGTAATATTCCATGTATATATGTGCCACATCTTCTTTATCTATTCATCTGTTGATGGGCACTTAGGTTGCTTCCATGTCCTGGCTACTGTAAATAGAGCTGCAATGAACATTTTGGTACATAACTCTTTTTGAATTATGGTTTTCTCAGGGTATATGCCCAGTAGTGGGATTGCTGGGTCATATGGTAGTTCTATTTCGAGTTTTTTAAGTAACCTTCATACTGTTCTCCATAGTGGCTGTATCAGTTTACATTCCCACCAACAGTGCACACCCTCTCCAGCATTTATTGTTTGTAGATTTTTTGATGATGGCCATTCTGACCGGTGTGAGATGATGTATCATTGTAGTTTTGATTTGCATTTCTCTAATAATTAATGATGTTGAGCATTCTTTCATGTGTTTTTTGGCAATCTAAATATCTTCTTTGGAAAAATGTCTATTTAGGTCTTCTGCCCATTTTTGGATTGGGTTGTTTGCTTTTTAGATATTGAGCTGCATGAGCTGCTTGTAAATTTTGGAGATTAATCCTTTGTCAGTTGCTTCATTTGCAAATATTTTCTCCAATTCTGAGGGTTGTCTTTTCCTCTTCCTTATGGTTTCCTTTGCTGTGCAAAAACTTTTAAGTTTCATTAGGTCCCATTTGTTTATTTTTGTTTTTATTTCCATTTCTCTAGGAGGTGGGTCAAAAAGAATCTTGCTGTGATTTATGTCATAGAGTGTTCTGCCTATGTTTTCTTCTAAGAGTTTGATAGTGTCTGGCCTTACATTTAGGTCTTTAATACATTTTGAGTTTATTTTTGTGTATGGTGTTAGACAGTGTTCTAATTTCATTCTTTTACATGTAGCTGTCCAGTTTTCCCAGCACCACTTATTGAAGAGGCTGTCTTTTCTCCACTGCATGTTCATGCCTCCTTTATCAAAGATACGGTGACCATATGTGCATGGGTTTATCTCTGGGCTTTCTATCCTGTTCCATTGATCTATATTTCTGTTTTTGTGCCAGTACCATACTGTCTTGATTACTGTAGCTTTGTAGTATAAAGACCACCTTTTAAAATTTGAGAAACTTAATTTAGGAAAGAGGAGGAAATACTATTTCACAAAGTAAAGATTAGACTGTGGAACTCATTACACCAAGAAAGTGGTAGAAATGGGAAATATAAATTAAGCCCCAAAGGATTTGGAAAATTTCATGAATGACCAAGCCAGAAATAGCTACTAAGAAAACACAGGTTATAACTAAGTTTAAAGATTGCTATCAAGCCTTCCTTCTGTGGGTAGGGATTCTGAACAGGGTGGAGTTTGGGGTCTGCATAAGGGATTTCCAAGCAGGCTGATGGCCTGAAGACTAGCTACATTCAGAGAGATTAAGTAAATAAATGTATTAAAGATAATGGGCATATATTTCTTACTACTGGAGAAGGTAGATACAAATTTGGAAAGAGGAAAGCTAGAATGAACCCTGTGGTGTTTGACTGGAACTGAAAATAGCAGTATAAATTATTTTTATATAGAGAGATACAGAAATAAATACAAATGTAAATGCATACATATATGTTTAAACACACATATATTTCCTAGTTCTGTCTTCTGAGAGGGCCTGGGTGCAGTTACATCTCAGTAACAATGAGCACACCTACTGTTCAGGTATGTATTTCTAAATATCACTCTCCACTAAAAAAAATCAGGGCTCCTTGGACAAATGGTTGAGCCTAAGTGTAGGGCAGTGAAAGAACAAAATGAACCTGGAATATCTGTCTTGTGGGGCAAGTAAGGAAGTGCTCAAAGAATGATCGGGGCATGTCAAAAGATGCAGAAGACAGTTTGAAAGGCCTCCCTCTTGTCAAGTCTGGACAATTTGAGAATCAAAATAAATAATGATAGTAATAGATTATGATCCACTGAATAAACTGGAATCCAGAAGTCCACACTCATAAACAAATTTTAAAAATTAATAGGGAGAAAAGAAAGACCTTCCTTACAGTAGAATGTCAACTAATAAAAATAGAAAGAATGATGGAACTTCAAAATCACCATTTGGCAATCACAATTAAAGCAAAAAATATTCTAAAACTAGTGGGTGAAAGTGGGATGAAGAATGGGTTTTACAGTCTTAAAGTACCTGTCCTCAAAATTTTTATGAATTGCAAAGGGGTAGGGGGAAGGAAATTTACAGTGGAGAAACCTGGCAGACACCATCTTCACCAAATGATCAAGGTTATGCCACCAGTAATAGGGCAAGTCAACACCATATGCCACGCTTTGGTACAATATAAAGAACACAGACTCACTTCTGTGATATTCCAACCAAAAATACATAACGCTGGGGGACTTCTCTGGTGGTCCACTGGTTAAGAATCTGCCTTCCAACGCAGGGGACACGGATTCAATCCCTGGTCGGGGAACTAGGATCCCACATGCTGTGCCGCTGGGCAACTGGGCCTACGCACCACAACTACTGAGCCCGCACGCTCTGGAGCCTGTGCGCCACAACTAGAGAGTCCGTGCGCCACAACTGGAAAGAAGCCCATGTGCCACAGCAGAAGATCCCACATGCCGCACAACAAAGATCTCACATGCCGCAACTAAGACCTGACGGAGCCAAATAAATAAATCAATCAATAAATATTTTTTAAAAATACATAACCTGGGTCTAGTCATAAGAAAACATTGGACAGACCAAAGTGAGTCTGAGTGATATTTTACAAAATGACTAGCTTATAATCTTGAAAAATATAAAAATCATGAAAGTCATGGAAAGACTGAGGAGTTTTCAGATTGAAGGAGACTAGAGAGACCTGATAACTAAAAGCAATCACAATTCAGACCTAGATCCTTGTGCTATAGAGAACGTTATTGGGACAACTAGCAAAACTTGAATGGGTCTCCAGATGAAGGATGAAGGACATATGGGAATTCTTTGTACTACTTTTGCAACTTTTCTGTAAGTTTAAAATAGTCTCAAAATACTATCTTACTTTGTGAAATAGTATTTCCTCCTATTTCCTAAATTAAGTTTCTCAAATTTTAAAAGGTGGTCTTGAATTTTTACATTTCAGCATTTGGTCAGAAGATAAATGACAAACTGAGGGTGGGGGAAAAAGAGGAGACTGACATTAGGAAGAAACACAAATGCTCCAAGTATATTACCTGGGATCACCTCTTTGCATCGGAATACTGTATAAGATGAACTATGATTCTAAGTCAGTATGGCTGTTGTCCCTGATTTAAAATGGACTATCCTTGAAACACAGGGCTCTAAAATTGCAAGTATCACTCTACCTGGAATCATCTTCAAAAGCTATGGAATTCAGTCAATTCTCTATCATATTATTAAGAGTTATTGTATACAACATCTCCATAATTTAGGCCTCAGGACATGAATTTTATGGGATAATAACGAGAGTAATTTTAAAAAGGGAGAGGGGAAGGAAGTGAGTTTTACGTAGTTAAAAGTTTGTGAAAGGGTAGGTATATAGGAGCCAGTTTACATGCCTCTCCAGATTTGCTCACCCCCACACCCTCCTCCCAGGCCAACAATCACGGCCTCATCTCCTAACACAGCACCAAAGGCTGTCCTCAGCCCTTGAGTCCTCACGCCAGGAGTGAGGACAAAGCTTTAACAAAGCCACCACTGTGTTCTCTGCAGAGGCCTCACAGGGGCTCCAGTGCCCTGATCTAACCAAGAGTCCAAGGCCATGTTGTGAAGCATGGGATCTGCCTGACCTAGCAGCTACCCGAAGAAGACAGGTAACAATCCCTAAGTGCAGTAATATTAACACTTCATGGGTAAACCTTGAATAATGGAAAATGACTCCAGAGGATTCAAGAGTGTGCTGATTGCCAACAGCCCGTCTGGAAGACACAGCCCTCACCTGGTCATGAGGTGCTCTCTCTTATGAAGCCGTCTAGGTAACGCACCATCCAGCATTTGCTTTCCCTTTCTCTGTCTCAATTCCCTTTTTGCCTCAATCTTGCTGCCCTAGGATTGCACCTCCTGATAAATCCTTAGGATATGAACTTTGGCTCAGGCCCCATTTTCTAGGAAACTTGTGTTAAGATAGTATCTCTTTTTTAAGTTAAACGGGTTTCTTCACAGGACTTTTATAAGCCTTTGACATGCTGATGTGCATCGTGAGTCTGCAAGGATGGCATATTGTGTGTTGCAACCGAATTATATTGCAACATAGAACCCGTTCTGGGGAGAACATCTTGCAGCAACAGTGCTCCATGGAGTAAAAATTTGAGGAAAGCCAGGGTTGTAGACTTCCACTATAGAATAACTTATTATTACATGAATTCAAATGGGCTACAAATTTAATCTTGTTTTCCAAAACATAATAATTAATACAAAAGATGTTTAATAATACCATTATTCTTGAACCTAGGTTGTAAAATCAATGATATAAAATAAGGCCTCTCTAGAGGGTCAGAGGATATGAAAATTTTAATTACATAATTATAAACTAAAATGTTTATTAAAATTATAAACATTATTTTTACATTATAAAATTATAACATATAAACTCCTACCATGTGCCAAACAAAAGTCTAAGCCTTCACATACCACTCTGAAGTGGGAATTATTATTATCCCCATTACACAAATGAGGGAACTGAAGCATAGAGAAGTTTGTAACTTGCTCCAAATGCCACAGCCAGGGAGCAGTGAGTTCAGATTTTGAACCCAGAGCCTGCATTCTAACCACTGCATCATCTCTACGTTATGATTAGTTCATACACTGCACTCACCCTTAACAAGGACACAAGACATAAGTTTTTTGTTCCCACCCAGCTCAATATGGTACAAATAAATCAGGCTTTTGAAATAATCCCAAAGCTTTGGAAGGAGAGTATTCTTTTGATGCTCCAAATTGTTACTACCCATATCTTTGTCTAGCTGTGCCTTTTTAGCAAACTGGCACCAGAGGGGCAGCCCTATTTGGTAGGATTTGCTCTGGTAGCTGGGCCTCTCTAGGTCATCCCCTGCCATGTGGCTTGCTGTAGGCTGAGCCTGTCTCCTACTCAGCTGGGATCTGCTGGTAAACCCCATAAAGTACATGTTCATGTGTTTACCAGATGAGCAGGTAAGGGAATGGAGGGAGAAAAAGGGACAGTGAGGAAAACGACCAGAAATGGAGGCGGTACATTAAATCCAGCAGAAAGTGAAACAAAAATCCTAGGCAGATAAGACTAAAAAGATCAGGATGAGATCAGGAAAATCTCCAAAGGGTTCAGTGTGTGATTTAAGGTAATCAGAGAACAAGCAGGTTTTCTTAGCAGGTAGGACAGAAGAGAAGGAAGTGAGAGTCACTCCTTCAGGAAATTTGATGCCTCATGCCCTGCCCTTTAATAGCAAAAAATGTTTTCCCCTATAGGAATCCTAAGTACACAGCAAGAGAATAACCAGGGCACAGTGCAAAGAGTCTCAGCTCACCTATTTCTTTCTCTCATTTTTTAGCACTAGCGTGATTTTTTGGTAACATAAAAATGTTGCGCTGAAGAGGGGTAGGAACTGGAGAAATGACCAAATAGAAAAATCTCCAAAGGACTTGTGGAGAAGGGATCCAATCCCATCAGGCTCATCACTGTACTGTAATGATAAATCTTACAGATTTATCATTGATTTACATATATATGTAAATCTAACTTACACACATATATATATATATACATACTATTTCAGAATATGAAAATACTACCCTAGCTATAATATAAAGGATAGATGAAAGTAATTTATAATAAAGTAACTTTTGTGTTACTTTATGTTTCAATATGTAAATGCTTGTGCAGGACAACATAGCGGAAAACGGAACAGAATAGTACGCATTTGCCCTTTATGAGTGTTCGCTTTTGAGAAAAGATCAGAAGTCATTAGGTATGGGAAAAACAGGAAAATGAAAGAAGGTACTGGTGCATACTAAAATTTATTATAATACACACTTACCTCTAACAACTTCATATCTGGAGGCAATAATAAGGAAAGCGGGGGACCTTACCTTGAAGATCAAGACATTAGAAAGGTGAGTGAGAAATATGGGGGAGGGGGACAAAGGTGTTCTGCAGGGACATCTTTCATTCTTGGGCTCTGCTCACTACAGGCTAATGGTGCTTCACAGGAATGCCTCCACAGATTTCAAAAATGCCCCCAATGAGAACAACTGATCCAAAAGTCTTCACCCAGAAAAAGGCTATTCTCTTGAATTTCAGTGTACATCCACTTTGACCACCATGGAAGGTGGGTTCACTGGCAAGATTCTTTCTTTTTTGGAGGGGGGCAGGCGGTAAGGTGCTATTTCAACTAAGTCTATACAACAAATACAAACTGAAAAGCTGAGGCTTATACATTAGGTACTGCATGATCATTCATATAACCAAAACACTCAGGTAAATGGTATCATTCTTTTACTAAATCATAAAAGATAAAGTTTCTGCCCCCCAGAATTCAAGTCTTGCACATTCTGCTTCAAATAAGTGGGTAACTTCAAGTCTTCCATATCACTGGACACCTTGCAACTTGGACCTTTTATGCTAAGATTCTGAGAAATTCAAAATCTTAAGAGTCAGAATGCTCACGTGGAAGAAATCTTAGAACGGGAGAAGAAACAACTATCTTGAGCAACTATCATGCACCAGCCTCTAAGTAGGCTGCTTTACATATAACTAAATAGGTTACTTTGCTCATTTAATCCTACTACAACCCTATAAAGTGGGCAATATATCACTGTTATCTTACAAATGAACCTGAGGCTTAGTAAAGTTAAGTAATTTGTCCAAGTCAAACAGCTAATTCATGGCAGAGCCAGGTTCCAGGTTCCCATCTAGGTCAGACTCCAAAGCCAAGGCTAATACCAGCCATCACAATGCCACCAAGAAATTGAAGGGCAGCCACTATGGAAAACAGTATGGAGATTCCTCAAAAAGTTAAAAATAGAAATACCATATGATCCAGCAGTTCCACTTTTGGGAAATGAAAACGGGATCTCAAAGAGATATCTGCACCCCATGCTCATTACAGCATTATTCACAATAGCCAAGGTATGGAAACAACCTCAGTGTTCGTCATTGGATGAATGCATAAAGAAAATGTGGTGTATATACACAACAGTATTTTCTATTAGGCCTTGAGAAAGAAGAAAATCTTTCCTGCCATTTGCAACAACATGAATGGACCTTGAGGGCACTATGCTAAGTGAAAATAAGCCAGACAGAGAAAAACAAATACTGTATGATTCACTTATTATGTGGAAACTAAAAAAGCCGAACTCATAAAAATGGAGAGTAGAGTGGTGGTTACCAGGGGGCAGGGACGTGGGGGAAAAGTAGAGATGGTGGTCAAAGGGTACAAACTTCCAGCTATAAAACAAGTAAGTGGCAGGGACCTAAAGTACAGCATTGTGATTACAGTTAATAATCTGTATTATATACTTGAAAGTTGCCAAAGAGTAGATCTTAAATATTCTCACCACAAAGAAGAAATGGTGATTATATGACGTGATGCAGCTGTTAGCTAACACCACTGGTGGTAATTCTTCGCAATATATAAGTGTATCAAATCAACACACTGCATACCTTAAACTTACACAACGTTATATGTCAATTATACCTCAATGAAGCTGGAAAAACATTTAATTAAAAAAAAGAAATCAAAGGGAAGAGAAGCTCACATTTTTTTAATAGTGTGCATCCCTTGGTTCCTGGCCCCTTCCATCTTCAGAGCCAGCAGCGCCCAGTCCAGTCTTTCTCACATGGCATCGCTGATCCTGACTCCTCTGCCTCCCTCTTCAAGGTTGACGTTTTTTATATCCCATCTATATGCCATCTCTGGACTTGCATTTTCACAATCACCATCCTTTCAGCCCAGAGAGAGGTAGACACTGTCATTGCCAAGACAAGCAAACAAACCCAGAAAGATGAAGACTTGATCGGGGTCACATAAAAAGGGTGTATCAAACGTGAGGTTGAAACCCAAATCATGTGCTTTCTACCACACCATGCTGCTGTCTTCCAAGAAAGGAGCTTGTCACATCCACCGTCAACAACCAGCTAGAAATTATTTTCAGGCCCTCGCCTGAACCCACAAAAGAGTTTAGAGCAAAGAGCTACATTTATAAATTAGAAAACTTGTTAGATCATCTAAGATGACAAAAACATTTTATTATTCTCAAATAAAAAGATTGCTGTTTGCACAAGACTCTATTACTTAAACAGGCTTTTTGGTTCAGTGGTTTACAGACAGTCATTTGGTTCACCTTTGAGTAATATCCTGATATTAAATGGCAAGGAATGGGGTAAGATTTTCAAACAGTGCATGGAAGGTTTGAATCATATTGTTCTCTTTCTCAAGTTCTGGATGATCTTGATTTTCCTGCAGTTTCTTGTAGTCTTTTTGCAGTGCAGAGAATCTGATTTCGGTGAGCTTCTGATTGTTAATTCCTTTATGTTTATCACACCCCTACCATCCATAGTCTCTGTGCAGGCACTATGGCTAACACAAAACATATGAACCTGGTTGCATGCTTTCCTGTACAAAGCCATGTCAGGGAGACAAGATATAAAAAGTTAAAAACATCGGAATTCTCATACACAGCTGGTAAGAATGTTTGCTAAACAAACATTTTCCAGCCACCTAGGAACATGTTTGTTTAGCAATGCCTACTGAAACCAAGCACACATATACCTATGGCCCAGCAGCTCCACTCCTGAATATATCTCCAGCAAAAAATGGTCTTGAACACTAAAAGACTTGTATAAGAATGTTGCTAAGGAGGGGGAAGGGTAAGCTGGGATGAAGAGAGAGACTGTCATGGACAGATATATACTGCCAAATGTAAAATAGATAGCTCGTGGGAAATAGCTGCATAGCACAGGGAGATCAGCTCGGTGCTTTGTGACCTCCTAGAGGGGTGGGATGGGAGGGTGGGAGGGAAACGCAAGAGGGAAGAGATATGGAGATACACGTATATGTATAGCTGATTCACTTTGTTATAAAGCAGAAACTAACACACCACTGTAAAGCAACTGTACTCCAATAAAGATATTAAAAAAAAAGATACAAACTTCCAGTTATAAAATAAATAAGTGATGGAGATGTAATGTACAGCATGGCAACTATAGCTAATAACATTGTATTGCAAATTTGAAAGTTACACGAAGAAGTAAATCTTAAAAGTTGTCATCACAAGAAAAAAAAATTTTGTAACTTTGTATGGTGACAGATGATCACTAGACTTATTGTGGTAATCATTTTGCAATGTATAAAAATGTTGAATCATTACATTGTACACCTGAAATTAATATCATGCTGTATGTCAATTATGCTTCAATTAAAAAAAAGATATTTGTTTCCCTAAAAAAAAAAAAAGAATGTTGCTGGTCCAAAACTGGAAACAACCAAAATATTCACCAACAGTAGATAAGTTAATAAGTTATAGTATACTTATACAATAGAATATAACACAGCAATGAAAAAGAAAAATTAGTAATACTCTCAAAAACATGGAGAAATATCACAGAATGTTGAGGGGAGGAAGTTCACACAAAAGACTACATACTACATGATTCCATATATCTGAAGTTCAAAAATAGCCTGAAATTATTGTATGGTGATAAAGTCTAAATAGTGGCTACCTTTAGAAAACTATTACCTGTGAGCACAAGGAAATTTTCTGGAGTACTGGAAATGATCCAAGTGGTCACTACATGGTTATATAAGCATGTGAAAATGGAATGAAATTTAATTGATATGAAATTTAAATGATGTGCATATTACTATAGGTAAGTTATACTGTAATTTTTAAAATGAAGTTTGATAGCTGTGTGAGATTTAGCTAAGAGATATCACAAGGCAGAGTAAGATGAGTTGTCAAAAAAGTTGTACAAATAAACTCTATGAAAGCAGATGACAGCAAGCACGTTCTGTGGCAAGGGTGGACTTGGAGGTCTCCATCTAAAAGGTGAACTTGAGCTATGTCTACAATGATAGGAACTATTTGGACTGCCGGAAACATTCCCTATGGCTTAACTCCCACAGACCACTGAAAATTCACTAACCCCACTCTAGGATTCCTCCTTGGAAATCTGGCCTCAGTTCATGTGGAAGGCTTGAAAATCTACAAGTTCTTCTGAACCAACTGCCTACTGTTCCTCAGAGACTGTAGCGTGCAACTCAGTCACAGGGCTGGGGGATTGGGAGGGTTTAAATGTTGATTCTCAGGCTCCCAGCTTTGTGATATGACGAGTCTAGCTGGGATGGAATCTGTGGCTCTGGACATTCTTAAATGCATATATCCTACATTTTTCTTTTACCAATGTTTTTTCTTTTCTTTTTCTTTAATTTTTATTTATTTATTTATTTTTATTTTCTTGACTGCGCTGGGTCTTCGTTGCTGTGTGCAGGCTTTCTCTTGCCATGGAGAGCGAGAGCTACTCTTCATTGTGGTGCGTGGGCTTCTCATTGTGGAGCGTGGGCTTCTCATTGTGGAGCATGGGCTCTAGGCACGTGGGCTTCAGTAGTTGTGGCACGCAGGTTCAGTAGTTGTGGTTCGCAGGCTCTAGAGCGCAGGCTCAGTAGTTGTGGTGCACGGGATTAGTTGCTCCGCGGCATGTGGGGATCTTCCCAGACCAGGGCTCAAACCCGTGTTCCCTGCATTGGCAGGCGGATTCTTAACCACAGCACCACCAGGGAAGCCCCACTCCTACATGTTGAAAAAAAAAACACTGGCCACAGTCTGAGAAATACTTTGTGACTGCTGCAAATTGGCCCCAAGCCACTTTGGCCCAATCCTGAAAACTCCTTATCAGTTCGGATCTATCTTTAATGAAACCAATGAACTACTATTTATCCATATGACTGTCTAATCAAAAGAAACAACACTTCCAGCTTACTATGCTGCCAAGAGGAAAGAAGAGACTAAGACTCTTGATTGAAAGTTACGGTCAGAATAGCTTGAGGATAGTTCCATTATTGCACGTGCAAAAACAGACAAAGCCTCATAGGTTCCTTTAAGGATGCTGTGCTTCTCACCTCTTTGTCATCTCCACCCTGGCAGCACCCACTAAACTCTGCATAAAAGGTGTGACTCACATAAGACTATTTTTAGGACTATTTCCGAACCTGCCAAACACACCTGCTCTCTACCTCATTCTTCCTCTGTTCTCCACCTACCCTGCTCAGACCTCTCTAGCCATGTTCTTATCAAAACACTTCAATATGAAACATCTTCTTGGCACTCCTGACTTTGTCACTGGCCTTCATCCTCATCCCTGCTACAGTTTTCTCACTCCTCTCTGCCTGGGCATATTCAAAACACTCAAGGTTCAATGCAGGACCTCTTTATTGCCATGAGCTGCTCCATCTGGCTGGTCCCGGGTGGAACCAAAATCTAGGTAGACTCATTTGCATTTATAGAAAATATTCTTAAAGCTTTATGGACGCAAACTACATGACTAAAGTGAAAACACACAAACACACACACGTGCAAGAGAAATCATCAGTATCCTTCAGTTAGTTTCACTATTATTTCTTGGATGGATATTCTAATTTCACTCTAAGTGTCCTCTTCCAAGGCATTCATCAAGGATCTATGTATTCGTAGCTAATGCCAGTTGCTATATAAAAAGCCAAAACAGATACAATCTTGAACCTCTTAAGATCTTACAATCTAAAACACTCAACATCTAGGGGAACTAACCTCAGAGAACATCAGACACAGACCTGGATTGATGCAACTACAACCTTGGGCTTCCCTGGTGGCGCAGTGGTTGAAAGTCCACCTGCTGATGCAGGGGACACGGGTTCATGCCCCAGTTTGGGAAGATCCCACATGCTGCGGAGCAGCTGGGTCCGTGAGCCATGGCCGCTGAGTCTGCACATCCGGAGCCTGTGCTCCGCAAAGGGAGAGTCCACAACAGTAAGAGGCCCGCGTACCGAAAAAAAATACAACCTTGTGCTATCATGTCTCCTTTTTTCTTTTTTTAATTGAAACACTGTCAACCAGTCCTATTAGACAAGTATGAGAAGAGACCATTAATAAGAAGATAGCCAAAGAACTGTTGTCCATTCACTTTCTTCAGAGAGAGATAAGAAGCTGTTACAAGATCTCAGAAACACAGATATTAATCAATAAAGCGTTTTCAGATGGCTCAGCCATAAGGCAAGCCCAGTTAATGCTCTGGGAAGAGCAGGGGATACCATGATTGAGGCAAGTTCATCTGGAGAAGGGAACCCAGCAGAAAAGATCAACTCTCCTCTCATTGAGTCAAGAAAGGATTCCTGGAGAAGGTATTGTAAGAACAGTTTCCTGGGACTTCTGTGGCAGTCCAGTGGTTAAGACTCTGCCCTTCCACTGCAGGGGGCACGGGTTTGATCCCTAGTCGTGGAACTAAGATACTGCGTGCCGTGTGGCACAGCCAAAAAACAAAACAAACAAAAACAAACAAACAAAAAAATCAAAAATAGTTTTCTGGAGAAATATTTTCTAACTAGGAGAATATTATAGGAGAGCTCCTCATTTTTCAAAGATTGAACTATTTTAGCATCTCTAAGTATACAATAATAAGTACAGTTGACCCTTGAACAACGTGGAGATTAAGGGCCCCAACTCTCCGCACAGTGGAAAATCCACGTATATACAGCCCTTCGTATATGCAGTTCTTCTGTATCTGTGGATTCAACCAACTGGTGATCGTGTAGTATGTAGTATTTACTATTGAAAAAAATCCACCTATAAGTGGACCTGTGCAGTTCAAACCCGTGTTGTTCAAGGGTCAACTGTAATCATAAAGATATGATTAAATGCTTTCTTAACCAAAAAATATGACCGACATAAAGTAAGCAAGAAATGAGTCTCTCTGGCCGTGCCTGAAGAGCACATATCCAACTGTGCAGAAGGAGCTTGATTCCTGTGTCAGGAGACAGCTACACTAATCTAAAGAGAGAAACACCATGCGGGGCTGAGCCTGATATGGAATAGCTGGTTTTAACAAGGAAGACGTGTCCGGGCTGGACACTCACGTACAGGTGAGGCAGCAATGCAGGCACCAGGAGATCAGCAAGGGGCTCCTCTCTGGCCAAATCAGGCAGCTGTCAGGTACTGTGCTGGGTTCCATCAGCTGGACACACTGAGCTCTGCGTGTTCCCATGGGGCTTCTGGAGAGCAGGGCAGCTAGAAGTCCCCTCCAGAAGAATGGTAGGGTTGCACAGCGGGTGTGAGAGAAAAGTAGAATTTGGAGGTTTGGATTTTTCTTATTCTTTTTTCTTCCAATATATGGCAGAAGCACTAACCTTATTTATTTATTTATTATTCCACTAACCTTATTTCCTACTCGTAAGATTAAGCAGACATGCAAAGAAGAGTAAGAAGACTCGGGAACCAAAACTATTAATCCAGGCCTAAAGTAAATGAGGCCACTGTCGAGCAGGAATGTTCACCAAGAAGAGAAAGTCTGATGAGAAGTGTGCTATACTCATTTGGGCAACGATTCGGTGACTATCAGAGTCAAAATATTTAACCAGGCATTCTGGGGAGACAGAAAGGCCCTGAAAATGACAGTTCCTTGACAGCCTTCCTTGAGTTTACAATCTAAGAGCAGACACACGAAATTTACAAATCAGTCTAAATGCATCTGATGAAAGAATACAAAATATAAATATAGATATATTCATATCATATCACAAAAACTGAGAGCCCTGTTAAAACGCCCCTTAAAATGTCAAGTTGATTCCATCTAGAAAGACCTGACAGGAAAGGTCAAATTCACTGAACTGAAGAGAGAAAAAAACTCGGCAGAATGCAAAAGTTGTGCTAACAGGAGGGTGGATGGATCCTGAGCTGGAAAGGAAATTATAAGGTAAGGTGCAAAAGAATAGGCAGTTAGGTAATAAGAGGCAGGGATTTGCGATTAGGAAGACATGCCGTTGGGGTCCTCAGAGCTGTTCTAAGAGAGGAAAGGGGCTCCACATAATGCTTGGGAAAGCCAATTCTCACTGCTGAGAGCAGGACCAATTAGAATGGAGAGAGCCAGGAGCAAGGTAGGAAATTTGCAAGTCGAGGGTATTGAGGCTTCACACTAACTGTTCTTGGTTACCTGTGAAGGGCACACAAGTTCCCCGGGCAGTACTTCCCTATCCTTGCTTCCTTCACATCCTTCCCCCGTTCAAGGACCTATGGGAGCTTCAGTTGTCTTTCCCATGAGACAGAAACATGCCTTCACTGCCCCACTCCCAAGGTATCAAACCTCATCTCTTGCTCCACCTATGGAGGCCCCTCCCTTCCAGCCAGGAAAATCTCTCCTAAGCTAGTCTTGATCATTTTCACTCTTTGGAGTCAAGTGGACCTGAATTTTATTATCAACTCCAGTATGTACTCTTTGTGTGACTTCCTCGGTCTTAGGTTTCTTCTCTAAAATAAAGACATAAAACCTGCTACCACACTGTAAATTAATAAAGAAGATTACATTTTTAAAGATACATAGTAAAGGACTTTACACAGTTCCCAGCACATAGGACTGTCCAACAATGATTAGTTTCCTTACCCACCTAGCTTTTCCATTCACATCTCTTCTCAGCCATCTTCCAGTCTGAAATTATCACCTCCCACCATCTTCTCCACATAATCCATGTGGAGCCTACACTCTCCTGTAAGAAACATGCCCTAGCAAAGCCTACCCTGCCCCCCTTTTGGTTTCCACATACTTTGTACCATTCACAGTCTGGACCAACTACAAACATGTGACCTTTATTTCTAAATACTTTCTTCAACACACCTTCATCCCCCTTCAGCCTTCATCCCAGAACCCAGGAATGTACACACAGTAAATTCTCAATAGTGGCTTGGGTGGTTTTAGTTGGTAGGGGTAGGAAGAACTGGTGAAAACGGTACAGGATGGTAACAACTACCTGTAAGACTGACTAAAAAAGAAGAATTTTAGACATTCTAATAAATGATCTACACTTGGGTAACTATGAGTCATGCTTGCCCAAACAACTCAAGAGTAAGTAAAATATCCCTTTTGCTAAATTACAAGAGTAAAGAACTATTAGGATAATTACCCCATAACAAATGCCAGAAATAAGTGGCTATCTTGACTTACTTTTACAGATACTTTGCGAAGTACATATCCTAGCCTTGCAAAAAAAAAGGTATTAATATTGCTCAGACTTTACTAACCCATGAATCTCTGGGAAGAAAGCCCCAGTTTTACCCCATAATGGCAACTGGCTACTTTTTCTGTGGACATAAGAGAAATTCAATTTCTCTAGACACATTTTTCCTTTGCTACCAGTGAGCTCCAGGGACTGGTAAACTCCTAAAGGAAAACCGTAAAAAACCATAATCCAGAGAAAACAAAATCCAGCTAGTTAAACTATCGCCAATAAGAAGCATAAACAGGAACAATTTTCAATTGCTTGGAATCAAAAACTCAATTTTAAAAGGCTTCAAAACAAGAGTTTACTGTTTCCCAGACATCTGCAGTTGAAAAGAAAACACAAAAACAGCTCTGGAAAGTGCTGTGGGTTACTTCATACTGAGTGATTTCCAGGTGTGAAGGGGAATACTGGGGGAAAATAAAAAATGAAATGAGCATGAACCAAGTGCTTTTTAGGGCCATATTTATATTCACCTTTTTGGTTGGTAGTTCCTTGCATACATATGTGGCACTATGTGCTGCTTGTTTGACACAAGCATTATCCTGGGGACAGTTTTAGGCAGATTTCCCACTGATAAGCTCCATGCAGACTTCTAGCTCAGAGACCCTTGGGGGAAGAGCTTGACTTAATATTATTTGCCATTGTCCTGTCTGGAGCGGCAGTCAGAGGAACGGCCTTTGATGGTGAGTGCCACAGCTTTAGGAGCAGAGCTGCCAGGCAGCTGTGTATGCTCTCCAGACTGTGGAACAACCAATAAAAAGAAAAAAGCAAGAAGAGAATTGTCAACTTCTTGCAACATGGAGCCATTACTTTAAGAGCCAAGCTGGTCATTTTTCCACCCAGCCAGCCCTAAGGTTGGCATCTGACATCAGTGTGGAGAATGACATCAGAGAGTCTCCAATCACCTGCTTGACTAACAGGCTTGCTCAAGAAATGCCAGAGAAGCCAGAGATGCAAGGAAAGTGGGAGAACTAACGTTGTTCTAAAGATCCTCACTTTTTATTAAATAGACGTCTATTTCAACCAAGTGAATAAAGCCCAGTCTCGCAGGACAAGATGCAAAACAAAAACAAAAACAAAAAACTTTTTTCATTTCGGAGTTTGGATTTCAGAAGGGAAAGGTAAGACTGGCAGACTTAGGTTTAAGTGTATCAGCTTAAGTTCCTAATTTGCAAGCAAAACAAACTGACTTTGGCTCGTGTTATGGACTGAATGTTCATGCTCCCCTAAAACCCACATGGTGAAATCTTAACCCCAAGTGTGGCTGTGTATGAAGTAAGGACGTAATTGAGGTTAAGAGGTCATAGGGTGGAACCTGATCTAAAAGGATTAGTGTCCTGGGCTTCCCTGGTGGCACAGTGGATAAGAATCTGCCTGTCAATGCAGGGGACACAGGTCCGATCCCTGGTCCAGGAAGATCCCACATGCCGCGGAGCAACTAAGCCCGTGAGCCACAACCACTGAGCCTGCACTCTTAGAGCCTGCGAGCCACAGCTACTGAGCCCGCATGCCACAACTACTGAGGCCCACGTGCCTAGAGCCCGTGCTCCGCAACAAGAGAAGCCATCACAATGAGAAGCCCACGCACCGCAACAAAGAGTAGCCCCCGCTCGCCGCAACTAGAGAAAAGCCTGCGCGCAGTAACGAAGACCCAACACAGCCAAAAATAAATAAATAAAATAAAAATAAAAAGACATAACTTTACTAAATAAATAAAATGAAAGGATTAGTGTCCTTATAAGAGATACCAGAGATCAAGCCCACTCTCTCCCATCATGCATGTACAGAAAGACCAGGTGAGGCCAAAGCAGCCCTCTGCAAGACAGGAAGAAAATCCTCACCAGAAACCAAACTCTTCCAGAGCCTTGATCTTGAACTCAGAGCCTCCAGAACTATGAGAAAATAAGTTTCTGTTGTTGAAGCCACGCAGTCTGTGGTATTTTGTTACAGCAGCCCGAGCAGACTAGGACAGTGGTTAACTCTAGCCAAAGGAAATGATGGGCTTACAGAACTGACGAGAAGCTGAAGAACAAGCCTGGAAACAGGCAGGATCCAGGTCAGCTCCAGAGAAAGGAATCAGGAACTGAGCACTGATCAGGGTACCGCTGCTGTGATAAGGAAATTCCAACTGTTTCTCTTATTTTTCCATCACTCACTCAAAATTCCAAGTCCCAGGAGGATGTGTCTGATGATCTGAGCCTAGGCCGTGTGTTATCCTAGCTATACCAGGATAGCGAGAAAAAGAATCTTGTCTTTCCCACTTCCAGAACAGTCTCCTGACATGTGGATTATCCCAAGACATCACAGTGGGGCAAGGCCTTGACCCAAAAGGAAATCAGGATGTTTCTAGGAAGGGGGAATAGATGTTAGTTAGTTTAAAAATTTTTAATATCCACTGCACTAAATATCATTACAAATTCCTGGTGGGCTCACCGTTCTCCTGGCATGCACATCACATGTATGTGAGGTGGATTTCTGTGGCTGTAGATTCAGAAATAGTGAATCCTAGAGGAGTACCTGCCCACAGGTAGAGCTACAAGGCAGGACTTCTCTGAGCTCCAGGCCTATACACTGCCTGTCCCTGTAGCTAACTTTCTGAGTCAGGACTACATGGTACTTGGAGGTCCTTGATCAAAATGTTGAAGCTAAAAAGAAATGTTATTGGCTTCTATATAGTACTATCATACACTCAATGGTTCCATGGTTCCAGCATATCTAAACACCTTCTGACTGCACAATTACAATGTTTATTGAACAACTACTATGTATCACAGTTTTTGCTATTCGTTTTATGCATGCTGGCTTAAAGACATGCTACCTAAAGATAAAGACAGAAAAAGATATGTAGAGACAGGGTGAATGAAGAGGTCTGTAGCTGACAGAGACACAAAGAGAGACAAAGAGAAAAGAAATGGAGAGAGAGGTTGAGAAGATGGATGAAGATTGAATAAATGGAAGAGAACAAAAGTGGTTGAGACAGGTGCCATAAGAACTCACCCAGAATGTTATGAAAGCACAAATGCTTCTAAAAGACAAGGAGTTCTCTAGATGAAATTTCTCAGACACTAGGTCCTGAGCCTCAGAGTCAGAAAGTGATTGGGTTGCTGTTTCCTCAGCTCTCCTGCCATCCTCTCAGTAGCCCCCAAGGCCACTTAGCCAAGGGAATGGTAGAGTGGAGGAGACAGGGCTTTGCTGAGCAATGCCTTACATGGGACAGCAAAATGCATGTTGGCCAGAGCTTGATTTTCTGCAGTAAAAGGATACAAAGAGACAAACCAGACTGGGACATCAGGCTTTGATCCTCTGCTGAGCAACTTGCTAAGAAACACTTTTCAGGCTCCTTCTCCTAGGCTCTATGGGTTGCTTTGTAGGATCCTTCTGCCCAAGATTATAGTTTATTTATTCTTTAAAATAGCCCATAAAGGCAAAAGGTAAACAGTGAGAAAGAAAGAAGGTAATAAAGTAGTATATATGTAGTTCTTACAACCTTGGGAAACTGCAAAACCCCCAAACTACATAAATACAAAACAACCAGTGTGTAAATAGGCAACATATGAACAAGTAGTAAATTAGTACAAAGTAATTGCACCAATGCCAATGTCTGTGGAAAAACCCTGGATTAATGTCTTAAATCTGTCACTTGACCCCAGGCAAGTAATGACTTTTCTGGGTGTTAATTTCCTTACCTGTTCAGTAAGGCCTAGGTTAAATGACCTACAAAGTGACTTCCAGCTCAGGGAGGATGTATTCAATGTTCTTAATGTGTTGAGTGAGCAGGGTGGTGTGGAATTAGTCATGGAAGTTTTCTTGAAAGCAGGGGACATTTCAACCTGTTCTCAGAAACTCTACAAAGTTCATAAGACAAATACAATAAAGTCTCCTATGCCCACCTAGAGGCCACATCCAATTCTTTTAGCTCAGTCCAGAACTTACTTTATTTGATGCTTCTGTCACTTTTAATGACCAGTTTGCCCTTCTTCAAATGTCTTACTCCTGATGTCCCTGAGATGCTCCCCTTCTGGTCCTCGTCATACTCTCTGCCTCTCCTCAGACTCTCCTCTCTGGCTCCTTTTCCACCCACCTTCCACTTAACACTAATTATTCCTAAGCTCTGTCCTTGACTTTTCTCTTAGTCTTCTACATGTTCTATCTGGACAGTTGCATCCATACCAGTGGCTACAGATACCAACTGTACAGTTCCTCATCTTTCTCTCTAATGGAGGTTCCTTTCCCAAGTTCCAGATCCATATATCAACCACCATCTAGTGAGATAACATATTCCCAAATGCCTCAATTCATAACAGATTCAAAACTGAACTCACTAGATCCCCATCCACAATCATGCCCTTCCCCTAGTTCAGTGAATGAGGACACCATCTACATACGCACCTGGAAGACATCAAAGCCTCCCCCTCACATAAATGGTCTTCAAGTCCTGTCATTCCACCCCTAACATATCTCACAAGTCAAACCCCTCATTTTCATCCCCACTGTCATACCCCAGCATTAAGCACCCAGCCTCTTCCCCCTCCCTCCCCCTCGCTCTTCTCTCTCCTGATCACCCTATCTCCTTGCTCACCCATTCCAAACACACCAGAGTAATATTTCTAGCAAATCATGATGCCCCTACCCACTCAGTAGTCTTTATAAATTGTCAAACACTGATGAAATAAAGACTGAACTCCTTCACATGGCAAACACCATGCATAGTATTCGTGACGTATTAGACCACTGTATACCTCCCTCCACTATAGCTTGCATCACACTGTACTGTGCTGTAACTGCTTGACTGTGTCCATTTCATCTTTATATGCCCCAGTGCTCAGCACAACATCTAAACATAGGGGTTCAAGAAACCACTGATTACCTAAGTGGATGAATGAACCAATACCTCAAATTGCCCCTTTTCACAAAATTTTCCCCTTTATACAATATTTTATTATTTTTATTGTCCATACCTTTAATGATACCATGCTAAAATTACAAAAGTAAAGCTATATTCAGTTTTCTTTTATCTTAGAGTTTTAAATCAGTAAGGCCTTAAGCGAGCATCTAATTCGGTGGTGCTCAACTCTGGGTGCACATTAGAATCACCTGAAGAGATTTTTTTAAAGCTGGCCTCAATCTAAATTCATGAAATCAAAATTCAGCCTTTGTATCTACCGTGACTGTTTGATTGCTTTCATTGGAAAAAGAACAACAAAGAGCCAACTTTCATTAAACAGCCTCACGTCATGCTTGATGCAGAAAATTTTATACGTGGTAGCTTATATACCCTTTAAAACAGCCCATGAAGTGGAATACTCTTTTCACTTAGGAGGCACCTGAAACCCAGAGATTAAGTTACTTGAATAGGTTACCCAACTGGTATGTGGTGGGTGTAGGATTCAAATCCAGATCTGTCTGTTTCCAAATAACATGTGCTTTCCTCTGTCTGAGAAGCCTCTGTGTAGGCACTGTAAAACATAGTAGAACAGGGAGGAATGGGAGGAGGAAAAGAAGTACAGCACTTACAGACATTGGATTTGAATGTGGGAACAACCCACAGTCACCCTGTCACCCATTCAAGTGTGTAAAAGTGAACTGCCCATCTAGACATATTGGTTTGGAGTTTAAAAAAAAAAAAAGTGACCATTTGGGCAAACACCTAAGTAATCATTGTTCCAGGCAAGAATTATAGATAGAGGTTGTGAAGGTTAATTTTATGTGTCAACTTGACTGTACTATGAGGTGCCCAGATTAAATATTATTTCTGGGTGTATCTGTGAGGGTGTTTCCAGATGAGATCAGCATTTGAGTGGGTGGACTCTGTAAAGTAGATGGCCTTCCCCAGTGTGTGTGGGTATCATTCAATCCATTCAAGGCCTGAACAGAACAAAAAGGCAGAGGAAGGCGGAATTCATCCCTTTTTCTTCCTGCCTGCCTGCCTGAGCTGGGACGTTGGTCTTCTCTTACTCTTGGACTGGGACTTACATTATCATCTCCCCTGCTTCTCAGGCCTTTGGACTCAGACTAGAACTATACCACCCAGTTTCCTGGGTCTCGAGCTTACAGAAGGCACATCATAGGACTTCTCAGCCTCCATAATCATGTGAGCCAATTCCTCATAATGAATATATGTAAATACACATTACACACACACATATATATATCCTACTGTTTCTGTTTCTCTGGAGAATTCTAATACAATGCTAAAATTAGACAATGAATGAGAAAGGGGATACTTACATAGTCTCAAAATATCTCCCTATAAGAGACTTATTTACAAAGGGGAAAGTAGTAACTTTACAGTGGAGAAGCCTAGCAGACACCACCTCAACCAAGTAAGCAAAGTTAATATGGCCAGTAATCAGTCATGAGAAACTGATATCCTGTGCCTCCCGATACAATGTATTGAGAAGGCCACAGGGTCGTGTCTATGGTATTCTTGCCAAAAATTCACAACTTTAATTATGAGGAAACATCAGACAAACCCAAACTGAGGGAGATTCTGTAAAATAACTGGTCAATCCTCTTCAAAAGTGTCAACATCAGACAAGACAAAGACCAAGAAAATGTTCCAGATTAAAGGAAACTAAGGTAATACAACTAAATGCAATATGTGCCCTGAACTGGACCAGAAAAAGGACATCAGTAGGACAGTTTGTGAAATTTGAATAAAGTGTGTAGATTAGTATTATATTACCTGCTTTTCATGATTATACTGTGGTTGTATAAGGTGTTGATATTTGGGGAATTTGGATGAAGAGTATGTGGAAATTCTTTGAACTGTTTTTGCAACATTTTTGTGAGTCAAATTATTTTAAACTAAAAAGTTTTTTTAAATAAAAAGTTTAAAGTGTGATATAAAGTTATGAGACTGGTTTTCATCCATGAATCTGAAGACAGTTCTGAAAGGAACACCAAAATATTTTGAATGTTACGGGTGTCATTTGCCTCTCACGATGAACACATTTTAATGAGACAGTACTCGTTGGCATGTATAAAAAGTCACATTTGTTACATTACCAGTGTTATTTCATTAAAATTCCATATGTATTTTTTAATTTATTTATTTTTTATTGAAGTATAGTTGATTTACAATCCCATGTTATTTTCAGTGGTGAAAAGCACAGTGATTCAGGTCCTTGTTGGTTATATATTTTACATATAGTAACGTGTATATGTTAATCCTAACCTCTTAACTTATCCCGTTCCCCCTTTCCCCTTTGGTAACCATAAGTTTGTTTTCTGTGTCTTGTGAGTCTCTTTCTGTTTTGTAAATGAGTTCATTTGTATCTTTTTTTTTTTTAGATTCCACATATAAGCAATATTATATGATATTTGTCTTTCTCTGTCCTACTTCACTTAGTATGATAATCTCTAGGCCCATCGATGTTGCTGCAAATGGCATTATTTTAGTCTTTTTTATGGCCAAATAGTATTCCATTGTATAAATATACCACATATTATTTATCCATTCATCTGTTGATGGACATTTAGGTTGTTTGCATGTCTGGGCTATTGTAAATAGTGCTGCAATGAATATTAGAGTACATGTATCTTTTTGAATTATGGTTTTCTCCAGATATATGCCCAGGAGTGGGATTGCAGGATTATATATGGTAGCTCTATTTTTAGTTTTTTAATGAACCTCCCTAGTGGCTGCACTAATTCACATTCCCACCAACAGTGCAGGAGGTTTCCTTTTTCTCCACACCCTCTCCGGCATTTATTATTTGTGAACTTTTTGATGATGGCCATTCTGACCAGAGTGAGGTGATAACTCATTGTAGTTTTGATTTGAATTTCTCTAATAATTAGTGGTGTTCAGCATTTTTTCACATTCCTGTTGACCATCTGTATGTCTTCTTTGGAGAAATGTCTATTCAGACTTCCCACAGAGAAATCAAAGTAGCTGAAGCTGAAGTAAAGGGGAAAGCATGACAGACTCCACAATTGTAAATTACTATGCTGGAAGGTTCACAAAACTCTCTCTCTATGACATTAAAAGAATGTTAAATTGAAAGTATGTGAGTCAAATATTTTACATTTTGGGGGAGGAGAGAAGCTAATCTATCCTTTCCCCCAAGATCTTTAATGAAAGTGATAGTAATTGTTAACATTTGTTGAGCAATTCCTACTGCCAATCATTGTTCCAAGTTCTGATATGTTAGCTCATTTAATTCTAGGAACAACCCTGTATTGTAGATACATTATTCTTCCAGTTTTACAGATGAGGAAACTAAGGTACTGAGCGTTTAAACAACTTCCCCACAATCACGCAGCTGAGGGATAAAGAGATAGCTCACCAAGATCAAATTGGTTAGGATCTTTTTTTCTAGCATTTCCAAGATGCTTTTGCCTCTCTTAGAAACATTCTCAAAGTTCTCTATGTCCTTTCAAAACCAACATACCCTTTATAACACTGTCTCCGTCACCACAGCCTTTTGAGATCTTTAAGGATGACTCATTTCAAATAGTGAAAGCTACATCATTTTGTCAGTTACACTTAATAGTGTTCACTCTGCCCATAGAACCACACCTGAGGGAATAAGAGGAGGTGATGGGATTTTTTTAAATTTTATATATAATTTTTATATATATATATATATATATATATATATATATATATATATATATGATGTCCCTACCCTTCTAGGTGCTTACAATCTCTTTATCAAAGAAGTCTTTTTAAAAATTCAGATTTTTCACTATCCTCAGAGAAAAGAGGAAGTGACCCTCTTCTCTGTTCATCAGGATTTGATGGGGTGTGGATTATTACCCTTTATCAGCCACGATTGGATACCAGTCCTGCAGTTGCCAATGGTCAGGATGCATAGTTGGACAGGTATCAGGTCAAAACACACTTGATTTGCTTGTTCAAAATTATTGTCATCATTCTAAGACACTTCTCAAATTAGACAGTTAATTTGATAAGCCATTTGACTAGCTGTGTCTCTTCAACCATAGTATTTTCTCTTTATACAGAGATGACATCATTGACCCAACATTAGTAACAATTTTGAACCAGACTTTCAATGGGAATGATGAGATTCTCACTGAACCTACCCGTGACCAGCAGCAGCGATCACTTTCTGAGGTTGGCAAACCCATTAATAGCCTCTAAGGAGATCAGACCATTACCCTTGGCCTTCTCAGTTCCCTACCCTTAAGTTCAGAGGCTGATTGGCCAATCTATGACCTTTCAGGGCAGGTTCATCTCCTGCATTCCCGCTGTGACCCGCCATTTGTCTACGCAAACTCATTTCATTCAAAAGACTTCAGAAATCCCTGCACTGTGATGAATAATTTCTTGGATAGGATGGCTTCTAGCAGACATCAGACAGTACAGAAAACAGTGATTTTAATTCCTACTTTGAAAATCCACAAAATTTCCCACCTATTTGCAGGAAAAAACAAAACAAAACAAAACAGTTCCAGCACCTCTTAAAATCCCAAAGGGTATTAAAGGCCAGGAGGGACAGAATATCTGAACCACCAAGTTTTGTTACTGCTGTCTTTATAAACTCAGGAAACCCTGAATAAAGCTTGAGGCCATAACTCTTTTCTTGCCTGCTACACACCCACACCCACACCTACCCATCCCCCCCACACACACACACCTTGCACGTCCCATTCCCTCTTCTGACTTACATTAAATTCAGATACAAACTCAAAGTCTCAAAGCTAGCAAAATATTAAAAATGATGAGCCCATAGAACCCTGATTTTATTGTCATTATATTTATATTATTATATTTTTATTATACTTATTCACATTTCATATATTTTTTAAACAGGATAAATACTTAGCTTATCAATGCTGGGAGTTTTTCTTAACTTAGATGTGGGGGACAATTTGCTATGATTAGGAGGAAAATGACGCTGCTCAGGGAGTTTTAGACATGACTTACAGATCAAATCGCTTTTGTGATTCCTCTGCTATCATTCAATGGACCAGGGCCACAAGTATTCACTCTGAAGAATTTTTAGGGCTAAACCTCCACTGAACTCTGCCTGCCACAGAGACATCTCCCCAGATGCCACAGACCCACAGGGGACGTTCCTAAGAGGAGAATGGTGCCAAACACCAGCCTAGCATTGATGGTTCAGTCTGCCTGCAGCATGACAAAGACACACCCCCATCATGATTCCTCCTCCAGAAGACGAGACAAGATTGAAGTGTGCTTCCCCCAGGCTATTTAACCATACCATGTTTAGAATCTTTCCAACCTGTCTAAAATCCAGAGATGAAGTTATTTACGCTACTGGAAAATGTCAATATCTACATGTTGTATCTTTAAAATCTCAACTAAATTGTAAGTATCTCAATCTCTCTGCTTCCTATATATGGTCCTTCCCCACCTCAGAGCCTCCCACATTCAGGAATCAGCTCACAAAAGGTGCAGCTCAGTGCATTAATCTAAAGGTCATGTGAACATCTTTTCTTCTTTATCTCCCTAGCTGTTTCCTTTTCTCTCTTTCCTTCTCACCCACCTCCCCACCACCACCACCACCCAGACCTACTTTTCATGTTCTATGTTCCTGGCCTTTTCCCTTTTGGTCAATGTATCAAATGTCATAATTTATATAGAAGCTAGTAGATGACAGAATCTCAATAGAATCTTGTGCCCCTATGAATCAAGGTAACCAGCCATTATTATAATGTTATCACAGACATAAACAAAAAACCTTTCAAGCTGGTGTCTGTTTCTTTTCATCCAATCTTCCATAGATGCCCACAGCTTTTCAGAGCTACTTCAGGGGTTCCACAGAAAACCATCTGCCAAGAAATAATTAAGAGACTATGAAATCATACCATTCCTTGTTTTTATCTGGACCGTTTATTAGAGTTCCTCCTAAATTTCATCTGGCAGAAAAAAAATAAAAGTACTGTGGCTTAAGGAAGAGTTTAAGAACATCTTAAAGTCCACCTTTCTGATTTTCCAGATGAATAAACCGAGGCCCAGAGGAGACAAAGGAATAGGATGAAAATCAGAAAGTTCCTCGGGATCTACACAGGAAGACCATGGTATACGTAAAACTTTACAAAAACTATAAATGGTCTTGGAGTAGAGGTGAGGTCACAGATTCATAAACTTTTACAACCTTGGGTTGGTAGGTATATAAAGAACTTTTTGGGTCCTGTCTCCTCCTGGGAAGGTACCCCTCCCTGGTAGTCCCCTCAAAGCAGCCCGATTCTGAATTGGCCACTGTGGAGAACTCTAGTGTTCTCCCCACAGCTCCGGCTTCCTGTATAAGGATGTCCAACAAATCCTCATCTGTAGTAGGAAATGACTGAAAAGAACCCAGATGTCTATCCACAGACAACAAAATATTTTACAGCAATAAAAAAGAACGAAGAAACACTTCAGGACTAGAAAGGAATTATCTCCAAGTTACAGTCCTATTAAAAAAGGAAACTAGAACGATGCATCATTTGTATATATGCATGAAGTATCTCTAGAAAGCCATGGAGAGGGGAAAACGGTGCCTCGTACAAAGGGGCAGACCTCTCATTATCAACCTCTTCGTACTTTTTTATTTGAATCACCTAAATTCCCTGATTGAAAAATAATTTTGTTTTAAATAAAAAAGCCCTAGTTTCCAAATCTGCCTTGGATTTTTGTTTTAGTATCTGTGACTCTTTTAAAATCTATGATTTGTTTTCTCTTTACTCTCCACTCTTCCCTCAATTTCCCTTCCTTGACAAAAAGAACTATTTGTGCCTTTATTTATTTTATAATAAACTCACTGTTGGCTTTAAGTTCAATTGCCCAAGTTCACAGTATCCAATAAAGTCAGGCGTAGAAGATAGCTGCTTCCTGAGGTTTTAAAACACTCAGCTTTCACGTCTCTGGCTCCCTCACATCCGCATCTAAGGCTGCCAGACCCTTCTCTCAGTGCCCTAGCCAAATGCATCACGGTCCCCAGTGGTCATCTCTGAACCATTCTTCCAGGGACAATCACTAGGGCCCATTGCTTCACATCTTCCTAACACCCAGTCAGAACGTATCCCATATCCTTCAAGCTAAAACGTCCTTCTTTAGCTAACCACATCCCAAGAGCAACTGAGATCTTCAATTCATAGATAATCGCTCAGCAAGAATGACTGTAGCTAAAAGTATACTACTATCACTAAAATAAGTGGATTATGTTCCATACTTCATGTTCCAATAACTTGGTAGAGAGGCGGGGGTACTGCTGGGAATCTCACCCTGCAGTGCCCCCTATTGGTCATGTTAGAGGTTGAGGGAATGGAGGGAATGGCTGTGACTTTCTAAATGATGCTGAGAGGATAATTATGTGCTAGGGTTGGGGGGTTTTCCCACATACCCTTCAAATTGGGTAGCATTTTGGTACATATGCCATCCTGGTTACAAGCTTACAGAGAAAACCTATGAGTCCTACTGGCGATGACCCAGTGTTAATAGAAGGGACAGGTACTTCAAACTACTGGTGGAGGCGGGGGGAGGCAAAAAGAGAACCCCTCCAGGAAGGGAGAGCTCCCCTCTCCTTGCCCCCAGCTCAGACAGGGTGGCTACAACGGGACAGAATGTTGGTTTCATCTGCCAAAAACTCTATGCTGAAATTCTCCTTGGATTTTTTTTTCCCTTCGTGAATTTTCCTTTCCTTTTAACTGCACTGGTTTTGCATTTGCTTTAAGTGATTTCCTTGAACCAGACAGGCTTTGTCTAACAACTTTGTTCGGGATTAGTTGGGAATGAGAGCTTTATGACTTGTATTAAGGATTCTGGGGCCGGTACACAGAAGGAGGCCCTGAGGTCCAGGGGCCTCTAGGTATCCAGGGGCAGCAGAAGGGCCCTGAAAAAATTCTGTTTACAGCCCCATCTTTGTGAACACTTAACCTCACCCTGGTGAAACAGTGTTCAGATGGGACCCTTCCCATCTCTGAGTGTGGGCCATGCCTCAAAGCTTAGAAGACAGATGCCAAGGCCATCCTGCAGGATTTACAAGGGGGTGACCAAAAATATTGTTCTTCCAAGGGGAGCTCATCAGCCCCCTCCAAAAAATACACTGTAAAAAGCAATGTACAAATTCATTAGGTCAGGAAGAAGCTAGGAGGTAGCTGGGATTTTCTTTGAAGAGAGTTGTTGGTAACCCAAGAGTCCTCCCCACTGTGAACAAAGAGAAGACAGTGCCTCTCCCCAAACCCCACCTTATGCCAAATGAAGGGTTCTTTAAGAGAAGAACTTCAAGAGTTTGTCATTTGTTCCCTAGTGATGGCAGGACTGACATCTGACTCGTTCCCCAAATGTTAAAGGTAAGAAGCTGGCTGGAGCATCCTGTCTGGTGGCAAAGAGGCAAGACAACAAAGGGAACAGCCAGCTTTCCTAGAGTTTGGTGGGGCAAAGATGTTCATAGGTTTCTCACTGGGCAGCTATAAACCCCATGGAAGAGACCAACGGATGAGCTTTAAATGGACCGCCTAGAAGGTCAAGGTGATCCAACAGAGAGATGATAGTCAAGAACTGAGGAGAGAGTCACAAATGTTCAGCTGCAGGAGCCACCGCCAGTATCAAGGGAGCTACAGGTGGGAAAATGCTAGGGCCAGAGTCCCTGAACGACCTCTCCCCACAAGAGTCAGCATCAGCACTGTAGCACCCAAGCCACTCAGGTGCCCCAATGCCAGTTACAACTGTTTTCAAGTAAGACCTTCCAAGCCCTTTCTCCTTCCTCCTTCTCCTCCCACTCTCACCCAGGACACCAGAGGGAGTGGGGTGGAAGTAAAAGAACAAGACAGGGAAACACAGGAGCCGGCCAAGCCTTCCCACTATCCCCATACAAGTTCCCAGCCCGAAGAGCTCAAGGTGGGGGAAAGAAAAAGCCTGGCTTTCACTGGTTTCTGCAATGACTATGACTGTTCATTTTGTTATCATTAATAGAGAAGGGGGAGAAACATAGGCTCAGGTCCCAGAGGTTCCATGGCACTTGGGTAAGGATACTGGAATACACTGCACCGTAAGCCTCCGAATGGAGGTAAAAAGCAAACACGTGCGACCCTGCAGGGTGTTGCACTAAACCTTCTAGTCTAAGAGATAGGACTTGGGAAGAATAACAACTAGTATTGAATAGCACCTTGAAAACCACAATCGTGTACATTATTACCTCATTTAATTCCCATAATCATCCCCATTTCAAAGATGAGAAAACTGAAGTTCAGAGAAATAACTTACCCTGGGATCAAGCACCCTGGTAAGTGAATTTGAACCTAGCCTATCTGACTCCAGGGTACTGACTCAGGGTACCATTCATAAAATTCAGCTTCTAGCTTTTCCAAGAAAATTATGGAAATTTCAATGGATATAAAGAATTTGGCACTTTATTTCCTAGCTACTAAACCATAAATGTAATCTACTAGCCAAGCCACGAAATGCCCTTAAAATACTGGTTTACCTGTGCCTTCGTAAATTCCCTGAAACACTCTTCTTGAGATTTGATCATCTTCAACTACTTGAAGACAATCAGAAGGTCCCTTTTACCTTTTCAAGCTCTGGCCTCTAATTCATTTCATCTTTTCTGAGAGCCTGCCCATCTGGCTCATTTCACTGCACGGGCATATATGATGTACTACATGCTGTGTTTATCCACCACCCACCGCAAGCTGTAGCTTTTCCTCAAAGCTTGTTCACATTAACCAATCCCAGCACATGTTGTTGCCATAACAATTCCATTTTACTAATTTAACATTATGATATATTATTTTTAATTATTTAGGTCACATTTTCTTAAACAGCATGGCAGATTTCATTTCAGGTTATTAGCCAGATCCCCTTCTCCTTCATCAAAAGGAAGGAAGGAAGGATGGAAGGGGAGGAAGGAAAGGACAAGGAAGAAGGAAAGTGGAATCAGACCAATGCAGTAACATGGAAAATAAAAAAGATTAAAAGGCAGGAAGAAGGTTTAATTCTCACCCATTCTCCTGGGGCACCAAGCTCCCAGGATAGAACAGCAGCTTTTCTCCTTGCACCTCACACATTCCAAGAGACTAGTCTTCACTTTCTGGCAGCCCCTTGCCTTGTGACAAGAGGCCTTCCCGCATCTATTCCCTTATCATGGCAACCACTTCAAACACAGCTACTTCTATCTTCATTATACAAACCTCAAGTTCTTATCAGAGAACTAAAGACTCACGATGTGCTTACGGCTGAGGTACGTTTCTGGTCCAAGATGGGGAGCCCAGAAATAGGTTTGGAACTTTAAAAATGCCGGGGGTGGGGGAAGGGCAGCAAGTGGAGGGGCAGGGTTCACAGCCGTTGCCTCCGCCCCTGCCTTCCCACCACTGACCCTAGGAAAACAGCAAGAGTTCCAGCCCTGGCTCTGCCTGGGATCTTGGAGCAGCTCTGGCACCAGATAAGCCTCAGAAGGGCCAGAGTTTGGGCTGGTGGGTTTGTCTACCGCATCAAGGGTCCTGAAATCTGGGCCTAGGGATTTCCCTCTTGTTGGCCCCAAAGAGCAAACCCCAAACTAGCTCACTTTCTAGTCCTCCCACACATCGCTTCCCAACCCTCATCCCTGTCCTGCAAGACCCTGGTTTCTTCCCTTCAGCTTCAGGGTTCTGAACCCTGGCCCCTTACTTCACCTATGAGCCCAACCACAGGGATTGGAAGGTCTTCTTATCTCTCCTGCAGTTTCAGCTCTGCAGTCCATCCATTTGCAAATTCTACCACTACCTGGGGAGAAGGCAGCATCCTCCTTGGAATTTCATCCTCATAACCCTGCCTGTCTTCACCTAGGATGCACTGATGCAGGTGGTGAGTCTGTTCATGACGAAGCATTAACTCCTTCTCATAGTTCACGCTCCTGCTGTCCCACCAAGGCAAGTCCTCAGGGCACTCTCTCTCCCCAGTTAATCCCAGCTGCCTTCTCTCATTCTTGTCTCCCTGGTGGTCCAGTGGTAAAGAATCCTCCTTCCAATGCAGGGGACATGGGTTCGATCCCTGATTGAGGAACTAGGATATCACATGCCACGGGGTAACTAAGCCCGCGCACCACAACTACTGAGCTCATGTGCCTCAATGAGAGAGCCCCATGCCGCAAACTACAGAGCCTACGTGCTCTGGAGCCCACACAACTAGAGAGAAGCCCGCGTACCGCAACGAAGATCCCAGTGCCTCAACGAAGATCCCACATGCCGCAACTAAGACCCGATGCAGCCAAAGAATAAAGAAAAATAAAATAAATAAAAATAATGGGCAGCCTGGTGAGGGGTGTAAGCAGGGAGAGGTGGTTTCGGAAGTCAGGGTAGCATTTAGACATTTAGTTTTAAGAATCCAGACATTAGATGAAGGCTGTGTCAGAGGAAGAACCAATGGCAATTAATATACTAAACATAGAGAATTTCAACCAGGTATCAACTATCAGAACAAGAGAAAGGTAATGCCTCTGCCCAAACTGAGAATACCTGAAAGGAAAGCTAGTTCAAAGAGCAGTTTAGGACTTCCCTGGTGGCACAGTGGTTGAGAGTCTGCCTGCTGATGCAGGGGACATGGGTGCGTGCCCCGGTCCGGGAGGATCCCACGTGCCACAGAGCAGCTGGGCCCGTGAGCCATGGCCGCTGAGCCTGCACATCCAGAGCCTGTGCTCCGCAACAGGAGAGGCCACAACAGTGAGAGGTCTGCATACCGGAAAAAAAAAAAAAAAAAAAAATCTACAAACAGTAAATGCTGGAGAGGGTGTGGAGAAAAGGTAACCCTCTTGGTAGGAATGCAAATTGGTACAGCCACTAGGGAGAACAGTATGGAGGTTCCTTAAAAAACTAAAAATAGAACTACCATGTGACCCAACAATCCCACTACTGGGCATACACCCAGAGAAAACCATAATTCAAAAACACACATGCACCCCAATGCTCATTGCAGCACTATTTACAATAGCCAGGACATGGAAGCCACCTAAATGTCCATCAACAGAGGAATGGATAAAGAAGATGTGGTACATATATACAATGGAATATTACTCAGCCATAAAAAGGAATGAAATTGGGTCATTTATAGAGAACTGAATGGACCTAGAGAGCATCATACAGAGTGAAGTAAGTCAGAAAGAGAAAAACAAATATGGTATATTAACACATATATGTGGAATCTGAAAAAATTTGTATAGATAATCTTATTTACAAAGCAGAAATAGAGACACAGGCGTAGAGAACAAACATATGGATACCCAGGGGGACAGGCGGGTGGGGTGGGATGAACTGGGAGATTGGGATTGATATATATACAGTATTGATACTATGTGTAAAATAGACAACTAATGAGAACATGCTGTCTAGCACAGGGAACTCTACTCAGTGCTCTGTGGTGACCTAAATGGGAAGGAAATCCAAAAAAGAGGGGATATATGTATACATATAGCTGATTCACTCTGTTACACAGCAGAAACTAACACAACTTTGTAAAGCAATAAAGATTTTTTAAAAAAGACTGTATGGGGTTGTCGGAGGCCCCCTCGCTGACAGCATTAGTAGTAAGAATCAAGATAGAATGAGTTAATTCATTTCAGAAATGTTTGTTGGGTGCCTTCTGTGTGCTAGGCCCTGTTCTAGGTGCTAGATAGACTGTGGTAAACAAGACGGACCAATCTCCCACCTCCTTAGGTAGCTTACCAAAGGGTATGTTGGAAATGGAAGCCACATAACCTCCCAATCCAGTCAAAAAGATCCAAGTGTTGTTAGGTGCTTAGAGGATGTATTCACACAAAAATATTAATGAAATGTAAAGGATATAAGGAAAACTCTAACCTGCTCAATTGTATTGTAGCAACTTGAGCTAATAGTGCTTTCAGGAATAGATTTTTCTTCTTTAAAAGGAATTCAAGGATCTTTGTGGTGATGGAAGAGTTCTGTATCTTGATTACGGTGGTGATATAATACACAAATCTACACGTGAAAAAACTACATAGAACTATTCTCTCTCTCTCTCTCTCTCTCTCTCTCTCTCTCAAACACACACACACACACACACACACACACACACACACACACACACAAGTGCATGTAAAACTGGTGAAATCTGAAAAAGTTCTAATGGATGGTACCAATGTCAATTTCCTGGTTTGATACTGTACTCTAGTTAGGTAAGAGTACCACTAGGGGAAACTGGGTAAAGCACCTCTCTGCACTATTTTTACAACTTCCTATGGATCTGTAATTATTTCAAAATAAAAAGAGTTTTTTAAGTAATTTGAGAGTTAAGAATGTTATTGTGACTCTGATCCACCCAAGATGGCAGGTAGGCTGATTCTTGGCACTGTCAGAGTTCTAAGCACATCCCTAGAAGGAGAAAGGGTGATCTATGCAGCTTCCTAGAGTCCTAGAAATCAAGCCTCCTCTTTGGTGGCTCTTTGAACTCTTCCCAGGATGCCCACACCAGAGGCACACATAAGAAGCCATGGCAAACACTGGACTCTAGCTCAGGAAATTCTTCCGGAATGCCTCCCCATAGCCTGCTTGGAGCCTTCCCACACGTCACACATGGTTCTCGGTTCTCTTGGCATCTCATCTTGGCTCCTTCTCTGCTTATTTCCCATGGTGGAGCTGGTAATTGTGCCCCAGACTCCTGACACTGACCTAAGACATCATGGAGCAAGATTTAGGCATCACCTCTCGGCTCCAAACGCTGATGTATCTGCGATACAATGGCTTAGGCCGTGTAACCTGGAGCCCAGAGGGACCAACAATGCTCCCTGGTTCCCTATCCACACAATCTGATTAATTTTTTAAATTTCTTTGTGCTGGTTTTATGCTCATCTAACAACAGTTGATCATGATTTGGACTTTTAAGTGGATTTGCTCACTTAAGTAGGAAGGAGTGACCAGAGAAAATAATCAGTGTCTATTATCGTGGTTATTATATCTCTTGTTGTAAATAAATCGACTTCCACTCTGGTTTCAGCAAAAGTTAACGTCCATCCTCAGTAGAGTATAATAGTTAGGACTCCAGAACCAGGTTTTTTAAATCCTCTACCGTCACCAGCTCTGGGACCTTGGATATTACCACTCTCTTGCTATGGGACCTCAGGCAAGAACCTCATCTCTCTGAAGCGCTTTTTGTTTCCTCATCTGTGAAGTGGGTGTAATAATAGAGCTTACCTCATAGGGCTGTTGAAAGCATTAAGTGGAGTAATATATCTAAAGTACTTAGAGCTGCGCCTGCACGCTGTAAGAGTTACATAGTAGCCATTATATTACTGCCTGGAAATTAATAAAATAAATGTTGAGGCCTATAAGTCTAGGAGGCAGACCCTGTAACTATAAGAAATGAGTTACCCCCAAGGACTGCCACACTAGCAGACCCAAGCTGAGAAATAAACCAGCCTCTGAGACGTCTCTGGCCCCCCAAGGCCCTGCAGAATTGGTTGTCGGTCTGCTTGGTGATAAAGAAAGGACACAAACCAATACTAAGTTTTGCCCTTCAAGGTCAAGACCACTTGGCAAGTGATTCAAGGCACAGAAACAACCTGGGAGTTCAGACAAATCTGTTATTCTGCTGAGCTGATTCACACGTGGAATAAGAAGAGTTGCAAAGACAATCCATGTAATGTTACCTGAAAATATCCCCAGTAGCAGGGTTTTAAGAGCAAGTACTGCTTGACAAAGAACCACAGCAAAATAATACTTGTGTTTGCATAGGGTTAGGGAAGTGAAACTGTTGCAGGCTCTACCTATATGATAACAGACCCACTATTCAAGAAAGTTGACTGAAGGAACCAGTTAATCAGTCGTTCAATTAACTTGCCAACTTAGTAAAAGATTCAGTTAACTTTGTGTTCAATTCAAAGTGTTTAAATATGTTTTGCTATAATCCCAGGCTTTATCTGTAGCTCACTTGCCAAAAAAATTAAAATGAAAGTTCACCCAGGGAAAGATAACAAGAGTTAGAAAGTGATTACCCCATTTCATAAAATTACCAATGCGGGCTAAAAATTAGGTATGGAAAGAGCTTAGAAAGCCAAGTAATAGCACCTGCCAGTATTACTATAATTAGTGTTGCCCCAAAATGTGATTTTGGCTAAGTTGCATAAAAAAAAGACATACCTTAAAGGTCAGCCACAGCATAATTAATAAACACCAAAGTGATAGCTAAATCGGAGCAGGTAATACGGGCAATAAAAAAGGAACAACTCGGACTTCCCTGGTGGCACAGTGGTTAAGAATCTGCCTGCCAACACAGGGGACATGGGTTCGAACCCTGGTCCGGGAAGAACCCACATGTCGCGGAGCAACTAAGCCCATGTGCCACTACTGAGCCTGCGTTCCAGGGCCCGTGAGCCACAACTACTAAGCCCGCATGCCACAGCTACTGAAGCCCACGTACCTAGAACCGGTGCTCTGCAACAAGAGAAGCCACTGCAATGAGAAGCCCGTGCACTGCAACAAAGTAGCCCCCGCTCGACACAACTAGAGACAGCCTGTGTGCAGCAACGAAGACCCAACACAGCCAACAATAAATAAATTAATTAAAAAAAAAAAAAGGAAGGGACAACTGGATGGAGCTGGTTCCTACTGATTCCCTCAAGGCACTCGGGGGAGTGATACAGCTGTCTTCTCAGGAGAGGCACAGACAGGGGTGCCTCTTTTGTTCTCCCTGCTGGGAGTCACTGTGTCCATCAGAGGAGCTCCAAATGCAAAAATCCTATGTCCATTCTATGCATAGATATAGGATCTCAGAAGTTGGCAAAATAAAACCAGATTTAAAAAAAGAATACAGGGGGGGCTTCCCTGGTGGCGCAGTGGTTGAGAGTCCACCTGCCGATGCTGGGGACACGGGTTCGTGCCGCGGTCCGGGAAGATCCCGCTATGCCGCGGAGCGGCTGGGCCCGTGAGCCGTGGCCGCTGAGCCTGCGCGTCCGGAGCCTGTGCTCCGCAACGGGAGAGGCCACAACAGTGAGAGGCCTGCGTACCGCAAAAAATAAATAAATAAATAAGTAAATAAAAGAATACAGTTCCAAGGACCAATGTCTCCTAACTGTCCATTCATAGAAGTGGTCCAAGGGTGGGGGGGTTTCGAGAATGGAGTCAGAGTATGGAAGTGCCAAATAATAAAAGCCGATATATTCTGGGTGCTTACAATGTGTCAGGCACTCTTCTTAAGCACTCCCATACATTAACTCGTTTCATTCTCAGGACAGTAGCATTATCGGCTCCATATTACAGATGAGGAAACTGAGGCACAGAAAGATTAAGTAATTTCCCCAAGATCCACAGTGAATACGTAGCTCAGCTGTAATATTTTATCCAGGCAGTATGGCATCGGAGTTTATTTACTTGAATACTACATTATGGGGCCAGACAAAGAAACCCCTTAAATAATGCACTATGGGGTCAAATGAGAGACAAAGGAATCTATCAAGTCCCCTTTGGCTTAGAAGTGCCTCCAACGACAGGTGTCAGTGCACATAAGGCCAGTGTTTGCAAAGAGGTGGTCATTTGGAGCTGTGGAGCAAACCCAATGACATCTTCAAAAGACTGGAAAGGGGGGAAAAAGGAAGAAATTGGTACTGCAAAAAAATACTCAGGGGCTTCCCTGGTGGCGCAGTGGTTGGGAGTCTGCCTCCCGATGCAGGGGACGCGGGTTTGTGCCCCGGTCCGGGAGGATGCCACATGCCGCGGAGCGGCTGGGCCCGTGAGCCGTGGCCGCTGAGCCTGCGCGTCCGGAGCCTGTGCTCCGCAACGGGAGAGGCCACAGCAGTGAGAGGCCCGAGTACCGCAAAAAAAAAAAAAAAAAAAAAATACTCAGCATGCAACACGCTCCCTTTCACGGACACTGGCACAGCCACCACATCCACAGGGTGCCGTGCCTCGGAGGCATGGCCAACACTCTAAAGCAGCTTCCTGGCAGCTGACCTTTGCAAGAAAGGTCAAACTTACAAATCAACAACAATGACGTGCAACTCCCTACCGCAGCCCTCCCTCCTGTGAACTGTTTACAGGTCCTAGCACCTGTGGGGCCCTGACCCCAGGGCAAAGCAGGCAAGGCTCCCTCTCTGGTTTCAGAGAGATGTGGAAAAAGGTAAAAGGTTGTAAAGCCTGTGGGTGCACAGAAAGGATCTCATCACAAAGAAAAGCTATAGCCACCTGAAAGGTATAAAAATATTAATAAAACAGAAACCTCAGTTAAATAGAGCTGGAAGACCAGAAGGAAGAAGACTTCTCGTCTTTCCTGGCAAGGACTCAGCCAATGAAAAGCCACGACTCTTCATTTTCTCTAGCCCTCCCAACCTTCTTTTCCCCTCTATAAAAGTGTTCTCCTTCCCTCGCTATGGGGGGAAATGCATGTGGCTCGCCATGGTTGCAGACCCTGAACTGCAATTCTCTGCTGATCCTGAATGAACCCATCTTTGCTGAAGAAATAGCTGGCAGTCTATTCATTTCAGGTCAACAAAGGTAAAAGTAATTATTATCAGTGCAAAGGGAAATAATTAGTCTGGGAGCAGAGAACCAAGAACAAGAGTACGTTTCTCAGGAAACAGTCAAATCTGGGCACAGATCAGAAAAATAACTAGAATGGAGATAAGTGGAGTTATTTACACAAAGAAAAAAATCTGTTTAAAAAAAAATCAAAAGCCCTATGCTCAGCTGCAGTTAAAAACAGTTAAGATCTGAGAGCGTGTCTGCCGAGGAAATTGACTGGAAAACCAGAGAGGTGTCCTCTGTCTGCTCAGAATTCTTATTGGACCCCACCAAGGAAGATGGAGGCCTTTTTTGTCCTTTATCCCAGGAAGCACGGTGTCCTGAGCAGGGAAGGGCAGCATCGCCCAAGCCACGTGGGGCTTTCAGGGGAAGAAGAAGGACAGTGAAGGCAGAGCAGCTCTTTCTCACTGGGTTAAACGCCCACAAAACCTTTGAAATGTTGCAACACACAGAAAGCACCAAGGAGAAAGGCCCCACTGGTATGGGACTGGAGAGTATCTTCTCCTTCTACTTGTAATGATTCAAACACTGAGGGATGCCAGACAAAAATGAGGAAGCAGCGGGGGGAGGGAGGATCCTGATGGAGCTTATGTCTGCAACATATGGAATAAGTTATTGAAGAAAGTGGCTCTAACAGAATTTGTAAAAGTTGAGGAGGGGCAGTTATGCTTCTTTTGGAGACAGAGAAGATTGAGGGCGTGGTGAAAAAATAGCAAAACGGGATTAAGATAAACCAAAAACAGAGGAGAAATATTGGGCCAGATGAACTTTCACCTTCCCTAAAATGATTTATGTACTTATGAAGAGCTAGACTGGACTTGATTTCTGGGGGTGAAAGTTGCTGGTGAACCTGCACAAATTCAGCATTTCTGCAGGGATTCTGGGCAGAGCTACAGTTCTATGGGCAGAGCTAACGTCAAACATTTGTGGTAAAGAGGTTTAGTATTTAAGTGGGACGAACCATTACTAAGTCTTAGACTTGAGCACCTCACTCTGAGGAGAAGAAAAGATGGAAGGGAGGAAGGGAGAGAGACAGGAGGGAGAGGTAGAAAGAGAAGAGAATCTGATTGTACAGAAATCTGAGGTCACTAAATCTAAGAGATTTCATAATCGCTTGGGCCAGAGAGGGTTGGGCAGAATAAAGAGTGTTAGCACACAGCTGAGCTAAATGTCAGAATATCTAAGTGACGACTGTCACAGGGGAAAGCAGGAGCCAGGATCCCAAGGAGATGAGATGTAAGGTGGAGAAATTTTACTGGGAGTCGGGGAGTGGATGGGGAGATCGGGAGAATTGAAGACTTGCCTAGCTAAGGCCCAAAGAGTCAGTTGAAGGTTGACCCTGACAGCTTTACTAAGGGTTGAGATCCATGGAAGGGTTATGAAACCAATGTAGTCCTTTTTCTGCAGAATTTTAAAAAATAAAATAAGCTAGGAAGGTTGAGATAAGATATAGACTACAGTAGATTATACTAGAAGAGGGCATCGCATTCTGTACCGAGGGTAAACATTGTTCAATGATACTTTTAATTCACAGTGTATGTGCGTCGTTACAGAAAATACACATCTCACTGTGTGTATTTACCAAAAAAGTTTGAAACCACTGATAAGAAGAGGCTCCAGGGGAAACAGGGGAAGAGGGAGAAAAGAGTTGTAAAATTCATGAAAATTAGAGTTCTTAGCAAATGCCACAACAGTTCTAATTCCTTCCTTGAAGAATAGAAGCCCAAAGAAACAAAATAAGTGTGGCCAAGGTTCTAGGGTTCAGGACAGTGCAGAAATGGTATCGTCATTACTCTAATGTAAGTGCCTGATATTAAGCTTTTGATTGTCAAGGCATCCATTTCAAAGACGTCCACATTTAATAATTACATTACCAGCTGTCTGACACCGCTACTACCAAAAAATCAGATAAGGAGTTAGGCTGCCCTCACCCATGAAGGTCCCTCTTTCAGAAAGCCCTGGGTAACCTAGATAACTGACCACGTGAGTGACTTCGCTTCTCCCTTCCTGTGCCCTAATTCCCTTTGTTATTCTTTAAATCAGCCAATAGTGAACTTACAAAACCCTCAACATCCCACCCTTGGGCCCTAACATATGCACAGCCCCAGGTCCTCTCTCTCATTCTCTCTCCCCACCCCCCAGCTTGGCTGTGTAGCCATCAGGTGTGCCCTGTACCCTCCAGGACTCACGAGTAATAAATCTTGTTCAGCACAGTTCCCTGATGGCTTGTGTGAAGTGCCTCCTGCGACTACAATAAGAACCACCAGGGCTGGTCCACCCACAACACTGGCCCGGGTTGGGGCAATATCTTTGGGGGTTTCCCTACAAGTAATGCTGGTCAGGCCTGCTGAGTGCCGCGCGCATTCTTGGCGCAGAGCATCACTATCAATGGGCTGGGACCCCACAACAAGGCCAGTGAGTCCTTTTTTCTAAATTGTAAGGGAAAGAGGATAAGAGAGGAGGGGAAGAAGGGGGTAGGGAAGTGCTGCAGACAAACCTCTGCTTTGACTATTGTCTTGGGTTGGTTCTACTGCTAAAGTGGACAACAGATTTACAACTAGAAGTGTCCGTTCTGCCACCACTTAACTGTGGGATCTTGGGCAGTCATTCAACTTCCATAACCCTCAGGTTTTTCCTCTATAAATCAGCCCCAAATACTGGCACTAAACCCTGTTGAGTGCTACCAGCATCCGTTCCCCTCTGCTTATTTCCCAACAGAGACCTGACTTTGTTCATTCATCCACCCCCTCCACGTGGCCCATGGGAAACTGACTCCCAGCCCAGCTCCGGGAGAGGATCCTGACTGGTCTATGCCAGTCACAGTAACTCCACCCTTCCTTTGGTCCAGGAACCCAAACCAGTCACTGTAAGCTACTGACTACATCACAATGCAACAAGGCTAAAGTAAAGATTAAACTAATCTATGTAAAAGCATTTTATAAACTGCAGAAAAGTTATACAAGTGACAGCTTTTTCCAAAATTATAAAGTTTCAACTAACATGGGGTTTTTAGGAAAAATCCTTAACTATTATAAGTCTCACATTCTTTCTTTGGGACATATTTGCCCTCTCCTGACCTCTGAGCAGGGACTGTATTCTGTACAACACCTATTGCATTATCAACACTTAATAAATGCAAAATAATGTTGTGTTAACTACAAATTGCCACCAGATGTTCTTAAGGCTTTGAAACCGTCAAGTGAAACTGATTGCACAAAATAGTAGTTTAATTATTACATCATCCATCTCAGTAATGGTGAGCGTCTGTCTGTCTTAGGGCTGAAAGCTCAAGTTAAACCACGGCTGTAGTGTTGAAGATCAAATGTTCCACATGCGGTCCCCAAAGACAGATTTTGGGAAGAGCCAACAATCAGCTTCTCTATACATTATCGTCTTGAATTATTTTGTTCAAAGACAAAGCTCAGCGTCCCAAACAAGATGTCAAACAAGAAGTCAAAAAAAAGAAGTTTCTGGCTGAAATGAAGCTTAGGAAAACAAGTACTCCCAGCAGTGCACACAAGCAACCAGAAGCATTATCCATAAGTGGTTAATAAATAAGAAGACAGGATGACAAGGCTGTTTAGAAAAGCTAGAAGGAATTGTCTCCTCTGCTGAAGGGCACCAGGAAAGGATTCCTGCATCCCCAGAAAATGTTCTCCCATGCAGTGGGTCTCAACCCTATCTGTAGATTGGAATCACCTGGGTAGGGTTTTTTTTTTTTTCAGTTGTCCCAGAGCTCCACTGCAACCAATTAAATCAGAATTCCTGGGAGAGAGACTTAAATTATAGATCCTGAACCAACATCACTAACATCACTTAGGAATTTGTCAGAAATGCAGAATCTCAAGCCCCACTCAAGCCCCCATTCAAGGCCTACTGAATCAGGATTTGCATTTTAGCAAGATCTCCAGGTGAGCCATGTGCCCATTAAAATTTGAGAAACGTAAGCTTAGATGACCCAAAAAAAGCTTATTTTTCCTCACAGAATAGTTACAGGGCTGACAGTCCAGGGTAGCAGGGAAGCCCTCCTCCACACAATCATTTAGGATCCCGGTTCCTTCCTTTTTGTTGCTCTGTCATCCCCTAGGACATTGCTAACATCGACCTGGTCAAAACTGGACCACTCTGGGTTCCAACCAGCAGCAGGGAAGGAGAGCACTGTAGGAAAACCTATTGTCCTGAGGCCTAAGACCAGAAGTGCTACACAATGTTTCTTTTCTGAATGTAGTCACAGGACCACATCTGACTCAAAGGATATTGGGATAGCTACTTTAATCATGTCTGGGAAGAAGGCGAGGACAAGTTTTGGTGAACAAAGATCAGTCTCCATGCCAGACATAAAATGCCCAATAAATGATAGCTATTATTACAGCTATTATTATTAACCAGGATGTATGCTTCACAAGCTTACAATACAAATATTATTTCATTTATTCTATCCTTCTAGCAAATTGCTTAAGGCCCAGAGACCTTACCAGCATGAAGTCTGAAATTCCTTCCTTGAGGCCTTATCCATTCTTTCATCCCTATAGAGTACAACATCCTAGGGCCTTTCTCAGTTCTAAAGAGTCAGTCGTACTTCCAAATGCCAGGTGAGAGAAATAACTAGAAAGTTTCTACTAGCTCACCAGTACCACTGCTTGGTGGCTACCTCATGGTCATACCAGACACTGGTCCCACCCAGTCCAAAGGCTGATTATCTCTGCCACGGAGAAGTCTTTGCTTTGCTCAGGCCACCGTCAAGCCTCCACCCATCCTTTCAAGTCAAATGGATTCACTCAGTCATCATCTCTAAGCATGAAACAATGCCCAGCTGGCTGGGTGCAGAAAGGTCCTGCCTCACCCAAGTGCTGTAGAACCACCCCTTCTCACGGTCCAAGGGCCCCATGAAGCCCTGACCCAGATTCTGAATCCAAGCTAGATACGCCCATGGTGAATTCCACTCTAGGCCCCTTGGTGTTCTTCATTTCCAACAAATATTAGCCCAGTACATCAATGTCTAACGACATTAACTCTCAAAAGAGAAGGACCAAGGACTTTATCCCTTTGCTTCCAGGGGGTTCCTTGGCTACTTGGAAAAATTACCAACTCCTACTCAAGACCAGTTCTATATACCAAGGGCTATGGTGAGGGGGCTACCTCTGGCAGACCATAAAAAAAAATCCCTTGATAATATCACCCCAGGGATAAGAGATATCTACTGGCCTTACACTTTCACAGCAAAGGGATTAACTCAAGTGATTTTTCCTATTCTAATAACTCTGCTCCAAGGCTGTTGCTGGCTGTTAAAGAGGTTGGCACCATTTTAAACATCTCATCTCAGCAGTTTTCAATAACACCTAACATCTCTTCAAGGCAAGTATCATTATCATCATCTCTGTTTATTGTTTTAAAGAATGGAGAGTGCAATTCTCATATCAGACAAAATAGACTTTAAAATAAGGACTATTAAAAGAGACAAAGAAGGACACTACATAATGATCAAGGGATCGATCCAAGAAGAAGATATAACAATTGTAAATATTTATGCACCCAACATAGGAGCACCTCAATACATAAGGCAAATACTAACAGCCATAAAAGGGGAAATCGACAGTAACACATTCATAGTAGGGGACTTAAACACCCCACTTTCACCCATGGACAGATCATCCAAAATGAAAATAAATAAGGAAACACAAGCTTTAAATGATACATTAAACAAGATGGACTTAATTGATATTTATAGGACACTCCATCCAAAAACAACAGAATACACATTTTTCTCAAGTGCTCATGGAACATTCTCCAGGATAGACCATATCTTAGGTCACAAATCAAGCCTTGGTAAATTTAAGAAAATTGAAATTGTATCAAGTATCTTTTCTGACCACAACGCCATGAGACTAGATATCAATTACAGGAAAAGATCTGTAAAAAATACAAACACATGGAGGCTAAACAATACACTACTTAATAATGAAGAGATCACTGAAGAAATCAAAGAGGAAATCAAAAAATACCTAGAAACAAATGACAATGGAGACACAACGACCCAAAACCTGTGGGATGCAGCAAAAGCAGTTCTAAGGGGGAAGTTTATAGCAATACAAGCCCACCTTAAGAAGCAGGAAACATCTCGAATAAACAACCTAACCTTGCACCTCAAGCAATTAGAGAAAGAAGAACAAAAAAACCCCAAAGCTAGCAGAAGGAAAGAAATCATAAAAATCAGATCAGAAATAAATGAAAAAGAAATGAAGGAAACAATAGCAAAGATCAATAAAACTAAAAGCTGGTTCTTTGAGAAGATAAACAAAATAGATAAACCACTAGCCAGACTCATCAAGAAAAAAAGGGAGAAGACTCAAATCAATAGAATTAGAAATGAAAAAGGAGAGGTAACAACTGACACTGCAGAGATAAAAGAGATCATGAGAGATTACTACAAGCAACTCTATGCCAATAAAATGGACAATCTGGAAGAAATGGACAAATTCTTAGAAATGCACAACCTGCCAAGACTGAATCAGGAAGAAATAGAAAATATGAACAGACCAATCACAAGCACTGAAATTGAAACTGTGATTAAAAATCTTCCAACAAAGAAAAGCCCAGGACCAGATGGCTTCACAGGCGAATTCTATCAAACATTTAGAGAAGAGCTAACACCTATCCTTCTCAAACTCTTCCAAAATATAGCAGAGGGAGGACCACTCCCTAACTCCTTCTACGAGGCCACCATCACCTTGATACCAAAACCAGACAAGGATGTCACAAAGAAAGAAAACTACAGGCCAATATCACTGATGAACATAGATGCAAAAATCCTCAACAAAATACTAGCAAACAGAATCCAACAGCACATTAAAAGGATCATACACCATGATCAAGTGGGGTTTATTCCAGGAATGCAAGGATTCTTCAATATACGCAAATCTATCAATGTGATAAACCATATTAACAAATTGAAGGAGAAAAACCATATGATCATCTCAATAGATGCAGAGAAAGCTTTTGACAAAATTCAACACCCATTTATGATAAAAACCCTGCAGAAAGTAGGCATAGAGGGAACTTTCCTCAACATAATAAAGGCCATATATGACAAGACCACAGCAAACATCATCCTCAATGGTGAAAAACTGAAAGCATTTCCACTAAGATCAGGAACAAGACAAGGTTGCCCACTCTCACCACTATTATTCAACATTGTTTTGGAAGTTTTAGCCACAGCAATCAGAGAAGAAAAGGAAATAAAAGGAATCCAAATTGGAAAAGAAGAAGTAAAGCTGTCACTGTTTGCAGATGACATGATCCTATACATAGAGAACCCTAAAGATGCTACCAGAAAACTACTAGAGCTAATCAATGAATTTGGTAAAGTGGCAGGATACAAAATTAATGCACAGAAATCTCTGGCATTCCTATATACTAACGATGAAAAATCTGAAAGTGAAATCAAGAAAACACTCCCATTTACCATTGCAACAAAAAGAATAAAATATCTAGGAATAAACCTACCTAAGGAGACAAAAGACCTGTATGCAGAAAATTATAAGACACTGATGAAAGAAATTAAAGATGATATAAATAGATGGAGAGATATACCATGTTCTTGGATTGGAAGAATCAACATTGTGAAAATGACTCTACTACCCAAAGCAATCTATAGATTCAATGCAATCCCTATCAAACTACCACTGGCATTTTTCACAGAACTAGAACAAAAAATTTCACAATTTGTATGGAAACACAAAAGACCCCGAATAGCCAAAGCAATCTTGAGAACGAAAGAAGGAACTGGAGGAATCAGGCTCCCTGACTTCAGACTATACTACAAAGCTACAGTCATCAAGACGGTATGGTACTGGCACAAAAACAGAAAGATAGATCAATGGAACAGGATAGAAAGCCCAGAGATAAACCCATGCACATATGGACACCTTATCTTTGATAAAGGTGGCAGTAATGTACAATGGAGAAAGGACAGCCTCTTCAATAAGTGGTGCTGGGAAAACTGGACAGGTACATGTAAAAGTATGAGATTAGATCACTCCCTAACACCATACACAAAAATAAGCTCAAAATGGATTAAAGACCTAAATGTAAGGCCAGAAATTATCAAACTCTTAGAGGAAAACATAGGCAGAACACTCTATGACATAAATCAAAGCAAGATCCTTTCTGACCCACCTCCTAGAGTAATGGAAATAAAAACAAAAATAAACAAGTGGGACCTAATGAAACTTCAAAGCTTTTGCACAGCAAAGGAAACCATAAACAAGACCAAAAGACAACCCTCAGAATGGGAGAAAATATTTGCAAATGAAGCAACCGACAAAGGATTAATCTCCAAAATTTACAAGCAGCTCATGCAGCTCAATAACAAGAAAACAAACAACCCAATCCAAAAATGGGCAGAAGACCTAAATAGACATTTCTCCAAAGAAGATATACAGACTGCCAACAAACACATGAAAGAATGCTCAACATCATTAATCATTAGAGAAATGCAAATCAAAACTACAATGAGATATCATCTCACACCAGTCAGAATGGCCATCATCAAAAAATCTAGAAACAATAAATGCTGGAGAGGGTGTGGAGAAAAGGGAACACTCTTGCACTGCTGGTGGGAATGTGAATTGGTTCAGCCACTATGGAGAACAGTATGGAGGTTCCTTAAAAAACTACAAATAGAACTACCATATGACCCAGCAATCCCACTACTGGGCATATACCCTGAGAAAACCAAAATTCAAAAAGAGTCATGTACCAAAATGTTCATTGCAGCTCTATTTACAATAGCCCGGAGATGGAAACAACCTAAGTGCCCGTCATCGGATGAATGGATAAAGAAGATGTGGCACATATATACAATGGAATATTACTCAGCCATAAAAAGAAACGAAATTGAGCTATTTGTAATGAGGTGGATAGACCTAGAGTCTGTCATACAGAGTGAAGTAAGTCAGAAAGAAAAAGACAAATACCGTATGCTAACACACATATATGGAATTTAAGAAAAAAATGTCATGAAGAACCTAGGGGTAAAGCAGGAATAAAGACGCAGACCTCTTAGAGAACGGACTTGAGGTTATGGGGAGGGGGAAGGGTGAGCTGTGACAGGGCGAGAGAGAGTCATGGGCATATACACACTAACAAACGCAGTAAGGTAGATAGCTAGTGGGAAGCAGCCGCATGGCACAGGGATATTGGCTCGGTGCTTTGTGACAGCCTGGAGGGGTGGGATGGGGAGGGTGGGAGGGAGGGAGACGCAACAGGGAAGACATATGGGAACATATGTTTATGTATGACTGATTCACTTTGTTATAAAGCAGAAACTAACACACCATTGTAAAGCAATTATACCCCAATAAAGATGTTAAAAAAAAAAAAAAAAGAATGGAGAGTTTAAGAAACCCCCTAGTCTCAATGATCATAGAGCCAGGATTCAAAACCTGGTCTTTCTGGCTAACAATAAAAATAATAATAACCTTTATTGAGCACGTTTTATTCACTGTATACTGTAAAAACTTAATAAACAGAGACTTCCCTGGTGGTCCAGTGGTTAAGACTTCACCTTCCGGTGCAGGGGGTGCAGGTTCAATCCCTGGTCGGGGAGCTAAGATCCCACATGCCTCACAGCCAAAAAAAAAAAACAGAAGTAATATTGTAACAAATTCAATAAAGACTTTAAAAATGGTCCACATCAAAAAAGAATCTTTAAAAAAATAAACAGGGACTTCCCTGGTGGCACAGTGGTTAAGAGTCCGCCTGCCAATGTAGGGGACACGGGTTCGAGCCCTGGTCTGGGAAGATCCCACGGGCCGCGGAGCAACTAAGCCCGTGCACCACAACTGCTGAGCCTGCGCTCTAGAGCCCACAAGCCACAACTACTGAGCCTGTGTGCCACAACTACTGAAGCCCACGTGCCTAGAGCCTGTGCTCTGCAACAAGAGAGGCGACCACAATGAGAAGCCCGTGCACTACAGTGAAGAGTAGCCCCGGCTCACCGCAGCCAGAGAAAGCCTGTGCCCAGCAATGAAAACCCAATGCAGCCAAAATAAATAAATTTTTTAAAAAATTAATAAACAGAAACCTCAATTAAATAGACTTGAAAGACCAGAAGGGGCTATTCCCATACGTGACTATAGCAGAGCCCAACAGGAATAAGAACAACTCCTCTTCTTTCCCAGCAAGGACTCAAACAATGAAAAGCCATGGGCTCTTCATTTTCTCTAGCCCTCCCAACTTTCTTTTCCTATCCATAAAAGTGTTCTCCTTCCCTTCCCAACCATGTGGCTCGCCATGGTTGCAGTCCCCAAATTACAGTTCTTTGCTGATCTTGAATAAACCCATCTTTGCTGGAGAAATGTCTAGCAGTCAATTTCAGGTCAACATCTTAGTGGCCCATATGGGAACCAGAGAAGACCCTTGACATCTCTGGGTCGAATGAGCAAACAGGGACAATACCCACAAGCGAGCCCACTGTCGCTCACTACGTTTCTCACCAACCCTGCAGTTTGAAGGTACATCTTTATCCTCAATCCAAGCTCACTCCCTCTTTCATTCAAAGATTTCCATGTTTTACTTGGGCTCTATTTTAAGGTTTCATCTTTCTTGTTAAGGCCTTGTTTTGTATATGAGTACTCATTTAGCACTTTGGTCTGATCTTGAGGTCAAACTGTATCAACAAACTTTGGCTCATCCTTCAGGAATAAATTGCTTCAAATGAAACTGTGGCCATTCAGCCTTCAGCCTATTCCTCAGGAAGGGGCTATCTTCCAAAAACTGGCTGAAAAAGACTTCAGCCTGGCTACTCCTCCGGGACAAGGCTATTGCCTTTGAATTGGCTGGTATGCAGGCTTGCAAGCTGTTGGACTTGAACTGTAAGCTATTTGAACCATTTGAAAACTGTTCTTTTAGACTAGAGAAAAACCTCTGAGAAATGGGATCCCAGTTATCTAAATATTTTGAGGGTGCACCCACACAATGACTCCTGCCAATTTTATGTCCTTCCTCATGCACATTTCTAACTAAAAGGACCAACCTGACCAAAGGCAATCTAAAGTATCAATGGCCATTATGGGGAACTTTCTGAAATCTTCAAACTTAATTTCCTTAAAACCAAATTGGACTACAATAGCTCAAAATTTTCCAGAATTTAGTGGAATGCTTATTTCAGTTGGATTTTGAGGTTTCCCAGTGTTATCAGGAATCTAAAATTGCCTCTCTGCAAAATAAAACTTTAAGATTAACTGAGGCAAACAATCGATTTAAGAAAAATAAAGTGGCCCTGAAGCCTCAGGCTCTTCTTCCTAGGCTTCTCTGTCTCAGGCTCTGCCTCCAGAGCCACCTTGTCTCTCTTCCCCTGCTCCTCAAGCCCAGACTCTGCCTCTAGTGCCATTTTCCTCCCTCCTTTCTACCCTGCCGACACCTCCTTTTCAACTTCAATACTGCCATACTAATTCTCTCACCCAACTTCCCCTTTTCTCTGAAATTCTCCCCACTCCCTCTTCCTCTGAACTTTTCAGAACCTGTCCCTTTAAAATTAAGCATCCTGAGGATTGAGAGGCTAAGCCCTTAATTTCTTATATTCTCTGGACTGAAGCCTAACTGCAAGCCATAGTCAAAGATTTTCCCAAAGTAACCAAAGATCTTCACAGATTCGCTGAGAAATGTTAACACAGTCGTTCAAACTAATCAACCTGGTTTCTCTGACTTACATCACCTAATTCATATGCTTGTCGGTAAAGGCCAGGCTCAACATTGGATGGGAACTGCTAATTGGGAAAACCCTGAAAGGTCTCTAGAATTACAACTGGGAGACTGGCCTGCTTATTATAGTCAGGATTGCGCAACTGCTAGGCCACTTCATTGAGCAATTCCTAGGGCTTTTCCAAAGCCTGTTGATTGGAATAAAATTCAGGCTTGCACACAAAAATCTGATGAACCTGTTCATGATTATTACACTCAACTTCAGATTATTTTTAAGGAAATTCTGGTCTTCCTTCAGATGTTGAGTCCACATGGCTAGCTTTTGCTCTATTTTTATTTATGGACTGAACTGAGACCTCTCCCTTCTAGTAAAAAGGACCAGAATGGAATGGGAAACTACCTCCCGCCAGATTTAGTTAATCTGGCAAACCAGCTCTCTCTCATCCTAGATGAATGTCCTCAAAGGAAGACCACCAAAATTCTTAATCTTCACCTCTAGCAAATGAAGCCTCCTAAATGAAACCAAACCTCCTAGCTTCTGCTATTATTGCAAAGATCTAGGGTACTGGAAAAGAGATCTTTACAAATGTAAGCACCTCAGGCACTTGCAGCCCTCTAACCAGCCTTTCCAACATCCTCCCGATTCTCAATGACGGACCTCCAAGGAAGTGCAGGGGCTCTTCCCTTAATTCTCCCTCTTAATCAGCTTGGAGAAACATTTCTCCAGATTGGGGAAGAGAAATGTTTCTCTTCCAGTCCTAATTGACACTGGAGCCACACTCTCAGTGCCCAGTACTATAAAACAGCCCTTGCCTCGGAGTCCTCAAATAATTCAAATAGTGGGGATCTCCAATAAGCCTCAAGAGGTTCCTGCCTCTGAGTCCTCTGAGAGATACACACCCTTTTCTCCTTAGTTCCTCTGCCCCTATCCATTTATTAGACTGAAACTTCTTAGAGAAGTATCATGCTGGAATTTCTTTCTCCCAAAGGGGGAAATAAATCTAGAATTTTAAAGTAGTCATGGAAGTAACCAACCAGGTGAATTAAATGATACCTTTGACATCTTTTATTTCTTCGGTCTCTGATGATATTAGAGCTGATTCTAGAAACACTGATCATCTGTCCCTATTGAATCAGTTACCAGTTTCCTATCGGGAAAAATCTCCAACTGATGGTGGCAAAATTCATGATGTACCTCCCCCCAAGATTCAAACAGACCCCTCAAAATCTCTCCCCAAAATTAATCAATACTCTGTAAGTAAAAAAAGACCTTCAAGGTATAAAACCCATACTAGAAGATTACAAGGCTCAAGGCCTCATTATCCCTTGTAGTAATCCCTGTAACACTCCCATTTCACCAGTGAGAAAACCTAAGGGCCAAGAGTGTAGGTTTATCCAGGACCCCAAGCAATAAACAACATTGTTACCCCTCGACTCCCTGTCGTTCCTAACCCTCGAACACTACTAACATCCATCTACACCAGAGGCAAATTCTTTACTGTAACTGATTTATGCAGTGCATTCTTTAGTATTCCAGTTGATGAAGTTAGCCAATTTTTTTTTTTATTTTTTGCCTTCACTTGGGAAGAAAAATAATTCACCTGGACAGTAATGCCTCAGGGTTTTACTAAGTCCTTATTATTTCTTGCAAATCCTGAAGGCTAATCTGGATGATATAAAGTTCCCTAGAGATTCTACTTTGTTGCAATATGTAGATCAGGGGTCCCCAACCCTCAGGCCACAGACCAGTACCAGTCCGTGGCCTGTTAGGAACCAGGTCACACAGCAGGAGGTGAGCGGAGGGCGAGCAAAGCTTCATCTGTATTTACAGCCGCTCCCCATCACTCGCATTACCGCCTGAGTTCTGCCTCCTGTCAGATCAGTGGCTGCATTATATTCTCATAGGAACGTGAACCCTACTGTGAACTGCACACGCGAGGGATCTAGGTTTCATGCTCCTTATGAGAATCTAATGCCTGATGATCAGAGGTGGAGCTGAGCGGTGATGCTAGCACTGGGGAACAGCTGCAAATAAAGATTATCATTAGCAGAGAGGTTTGACGGCACAGAGAACATAATAATAAATCAATTGCTTGCAGATTCATATCAAAACCCTATCAGTGAGTGGCAAGTGACAAGCTGCACTAACAAAAAAAGCAGACAAAAAAGCCTGCTAGTAGCAGGCTTTATGGTGGCAAGTGAGTTGATGAACTTCAGTTGTACACCTGCATCTGGTGGCAGGCTTTAAGTCAGAATCCAACACTTATTTTTGTCTGTGCATGGCCCACGCATTATTTTATTTTCCACTTCTGTCCACGCCTCTTTCCCACCCTGCGCGCTTGTCTCAGTCACAGTTATGGTAAGCCCACAAGTTAACCCTAGCCAAAATGAGTAAAAAACAAATGTCGCTGGAAGCTTCTTTGAAAAGGGGGAAAGACCCAATGATGAGACAGCAGAAGACTCTAAGAGTGCCAACAAAGTGCTCGCTTCGGCAGCACATATACTAAGAGTGCCAACAAAAAGAAAGCTGCATTTAAAAGAAAATACCAAGAGTCCTACTTAAATTACAGGTTCATTGCAACAGGTGATTCACATTCTCAAAGCCCGCTATCCAACAAAGCCATGAAACCTTCAAAAGTGCTTTGCCACGTGGAGACCAAGTACCCTACCTTAAAAGACAAGGGCTTCCCTGGTGGCGCAGTGGTTGAGAGTCCGCCTGCCGATGCAGGGGACACGGGTTCGTGCCCCGGTCCGGGAAGATCCCACATGCCGCGGAGCGGTTAGGCCCGTGAGCCATGGCCGCTGAGCCTGCGCGTCCGGAGCCTGTGCTCCGCAACGGGAGAGGCCGCAACAGTGAGAGGCCGCAACAGTGAGAGGCCCGCGTACCGCAAAAAAAAAAACAAAAAACATTAGCAGAGATTTGGAAAGAGACTGAGCCAGGGACTTCTTTCTCCCAGCTATCACCTATCTCAGCTTTCAAAAGAGTTTGAGCATTACTTCCCAACCACAAAAGATCCCCAAACTGAGAAGGAATGGATCCGCAACCCATTTGTGAATAAGCCAGGTGAATTGACTTTGCCCGTGCTGGAAGAGGATCAATTGCTTGAGATCGCAAATGACGGTGCCCTTAAAAGTATGTTTGAGCAACTTCAAATCTCCACATGTTCGAATTAAAGTCAAAGCAGAATATCCTGAGATCGCCACAAAAGCACTGAAAAGCCTGCTTCCATTTCCAACATCCTGTCTTTGTGAGGCAGGGTTTTTCTGCAGTGACAGCAACCAAAACGAGATTACAGAGTAGACTGGACATAGCAACACACTTCGGGTGTCACTGTCTCCCATCACCCCCAGATGGGACCATCTAGTTGCAGGAAAACAAGCTCAGGGCTCCCACTGATTCTGCATTATGGTGAGTTGTATAATTATTTCATTATATATTACAATGTAATAATAATAGAAATAAAGTACACAATAAATGTAATGCGCTTGAATCATCCCCAATCCATCCCCCCACCCTGGTCTGTGGAAAAATTGTCTTCCACAAAAGCAGTCCCTGGTACCAAAAAGGTTGGAGACTGCTGATATAGATGACTTGCTTCTTTGCCCTCCTTCTCAAGCCTCCTCATGAAGGCGGCATCCACTTGATAAAGCTTTTCATGTTAAAGGGATATAAGGTCGCCAAGGAAAAATTGCAGTTTGTCCAAACCCAGGTTCAATATTTACAGCATCTGATATCAAAACAGGGTTACACCTAGATCCAGATAGACTTCATGGTGTCCTAAGTTTCCCAAAACTAAGTGCCAACTTAGAAAACTTGGAGGTTTTCTTGGGCTAGTTAGTTATTACTGAAATTAGATTTCAAATTTCTCTTTTATGGCCAAACCTCTACATGTTTCACTCAAAAATAACAACCCTGACCCAATTTTATGGGAAGAACTGGAGACACAGACTTCAGTGCCTAGAAGAAGAGTTTGATGAACCTACCTGCCCTTGGCATCCCAATTATCAAATTCCCTTTTTCCTTTTTATTTAGGAAAAGGAAGGAAATGCCCTTTGGGTACTCACCTAAAAACACAAGGGCCACCAACTGGACCAGCAGCTGGACCCTGTGACATGGGGATACACCCCTTGCCTTAGAGCCATTACTGCCACTGCCCTTTTGGTTAAGGCCACTGAGAAAATCATTGTGGGATCCCTTTAACCATTTTTGTACCTCATGCTGTAGAAGTCCTCCTGAATGCTCTTCATATTCAGTATTTCTCAGCTAGTTGCCTCACCTGCTATGAAGTCCTTTTGTAAACTGCTCCTGACATAACTCTTTTATGTAATAACCTTACCCAGCTACCCTTCTCCCCTCTGTCACTGACAAAGTCCCTCACCACTGCCTAACAGACCATTTCCTGATTCCTCGTGATAATCTGCAGTAAAATCTTTTGGGTAATGCTGACTTCTAATGGTTCACTCATGTCCCTTATTTAAAAGATGAAATAGCAAATACTGTGCTGGGTATGCTATTACAACTCCTTTTGATGTTGTTGAGTCAGCATCTTTACCTATGGCTACTCCAGCCCAACAGGTTGCACTATCTGCTCTTACACAAGCTTGTACTTTAGCCAAGAACCAAACTGCCAATACTTCTATTGATAGTAGATATGCTTTTGGAATAGCTCATGATTTTGGAATGTTGTGGAAGCAACGTAACTTTCTTACTTCCAGTGGAAATTAAATTAAAACTGGCTCCTACATTCAGAAATTATTGAATGCAATGCCTTTACCTGCCACTTTAGCTATTTTTAAGATTCCAAGGCATTCTAAACTTGACTCCCTGGAAGCTAAGGCAAATTGCCTTGCTAATATTTCCACAAGGAATGCTGCCTTTTTAAAGGGACCAACAACAGCCAAACCTCTGTCATGGTCTAGAGGGATAGTTCACCAAATGATAACTTAGAAAAACTGACTTAGAGAAGCCCAACAATTGGCTTCAGGAAAAAAAAAAAAAAAAGATTGGAAATTCAACAACTGTTGGTTTGACAAAAAGGGAAAGCTCTGGTTTAGACCAAACATCAACCTAGTCCTACTGGAGACTAAAATTCCCACTCCTCGCCCCAGTACATGCATTAAACCACTGGTCTACTGACAAAATGATAGCCTTATTGAACCAATATTGCAGGGAAAATATTAACCAGGCCACAAAAAGTGCCTACCTTACTATTCCACTTGTCTGATACAAACCAGGGAAGCCTGTTCATACTGCTCCCAAACACTGTAAACAGCCTAGAGGTCTGGCAAATGGATTTCATACAACTTTCTCTGTCTAATGGATATAAATCTGTTTTAGTCATGGTCTGTATGTTTTCATACTGGGCTGAAGCCTTCCCTTTCAGACTACTGCCTCTCCTGTGGCTAAAGTCCTTTTGGAAAAGATTATCCCTATCTGGGGAACTCCTCGAAAACTTCATAGTGATTGAGGAATGCATTTTACTGGCCATGTACTTCAACAGGTCTGCACTGTTTTCTGGTTTTATAACACTTTTGTTATGCTTATCACCCTCAATCCTCTGGTTTTTCAAACACACTAATGGCATTATTAAGACTCAATTGGCAAAATTTGTAGAGGTCTTTCAAATGCCTTGGCCAAAACATTGCCATTAATGCTTCTAAATCTCAGATCCACACCTTTTGGAACTCATAAACTCTCAGCTTTTGAGATAGTCATAGGATGCCCAATGTACTTGGCTACTGCTTCTTTTGACCCACAACTGATAAAAGTAGAGATAGTCTAATATTGCAAAGGCCTAATTGCTTCTATTAAAAATATGTCGGGAGATAAAGACCTTAAGTGCCACACCTTGCAACCTGGAGATTTTGGTTATTAGAAAAGACACCTCCAGAAGAACCTTCTTCAACCTTGCTGGAAAGGCCCCTTTCAGGTATTGCTAAGTAACCCACATGCCACCAAATTCTAGGGAATAGACTCTTGGATTCACATGAAACACCTAAATAAAGCAATGAAACGTGACTCGACCTGCACATCATCTGGTGACCTGAAAGTTAAGACTTCCTGGAATTGAAGGAGATGACAACTGATGACACAGCTTTCCCAAGATATCTAGACCAGGCCTCTTGGAAGTTTACTGCCAAACCTTTGAGACTGTACCACACTTCGGATGATCTCTAACGTCTATAATCTTGATAACATATAGACTTTAGATTAAAAGTGCCTGAGAGTTCTCCCTCCAACCCTCCTTGTCTCGAATGTGACCTTAATAAGTTTCCAATCTGTTCACTTTCCCTCCAGCCTGAGACACTACATCTTTCTTAGCACTGAGAGACAAAAAGCCGCTGAAACTTGAAAATCTGACTCTTGATCAGGGATGCTTTCAGAGAAAGATCTTGATCAAAAGGGGGAAATATAAAAAATTAATAAACAGAAACCTCAATTAAATAGATTTGGGAGACCAGAAGAGGGAATTCCCATGCCCTACAACGATAGCAGAGCCCAAAAGGAACAAGAATGACTCCTCTTCTTCCCTGGAAAGGACTCAGTCAATGAAAAGCCATGGACTTTTGTTTACCATAGCCCTCCCAACTTACTTCTTCCCTCTATGAAAGCACTCTTCCATTGTCGCGTGGGGACTTGCACATGGCTTGCCATGGTTGCAGAGCCAAAATTGCAATTCTCTGCCAATCCTGAATAAACCCATCTTTGCTGGAGAAATATCTGGTGGTCTATTAAGTTCAGGTCAACAGTGCTTTTAAAAACTTTTAAAAAATAATTTACATACAGAAAAGTACAGAAATCACAAGTATACATCTTGGTGAATGTTCACAAACTGAGCACACCCACATAGTCAGTATCCACAACAAAAAGTCAACATATCCAGCACCCCCAGATACTCTCCTCATGCTACTTTCTAGTCATTCTCCACAACTAGGGCAGTCATTATTCTATTTTCTAGTTTTGCCTGTTTTTGATCTTTATATAAAGGAATCATAAACAGTATTTACTTTTTCATACCTGGCTACTTTTACTCTATATTATGTTTGTGAGATTCATCCATGTCACATGCACATAAAGTTTATTCATTTTCATTGCTATATAACATCCTACTATTTACATATAATGGAATTTATTTATCCATTGTACTGTTGATGGGCATTGGGGTAGCTTCCAGTTTGGGGCTATTATATCAATAAATCATGCTACTGTGAACATTCCAGTAAACGTCTCTTGGTAAATATATGTACTCATATCTACTGGGTATATACCTAGAAGTGGAATTTCTAGAATATAGGGTATGCATAGTGTTCAACGGGTAGATGCTGACCAGATACTATTTAAGTACTTCACATGTATTAACTCTTTTAATCCTCACAAGAGTCCTAAAAATGTAGGTACTCTCATTAGCCCCCAATTATACAGGTGAGGACATAGACACATAGAGAGATTAAATAGATTAAATAGCACAACCAGTAAATAGATGAATTCTATTTAAATAGTGTTTAAATTCAGGAGGTTTAAGTCCAGAGCCTGTACTCATAACCACCACCCTGTACTCCTAAGCCAGGATTTCTTCTAGAACTATGCCATTCTGTTATTTTGCTAACTGATTTTCCCCTACCATGCACTGATATAAGAATTAAAGCACACACAGACACGTGCATACAAGCTAATTCTGGGAATGGTCATTAACCACATTGATATCACTGATAAAAAACCAGCCTGAGGGACTTCCCTGGTGGCGCAGTGTTTAAGAATCTGCCTGCCATTGCAGGGGACATGGGTTCAATCCCTGGTCCAGGAGGATCCCACATGCCACGGAGCAACTAAGCCCGTGTGCCACAACTGCTGAGACTGCACTCTAGAGCCCGCAAGCCACAACTACTGAGACTGCAAGCCACAACTACTGAAGCCTGCATGCCCTAGAGCCCACGCACCACAACTACTGAGCCCACGTGCTGCATCTACTGAAGCCCACGTGCCTAGAGCCCATGCTTCACAACAAGAGAAGCCACCGCAACAAAGAGTAGCCCCCACTCGCCACAACTAGAGAAGGCCCACGCACAGAAACAAAGACCCAATGCAGCCAAAAAAAAAAAAAAAAAAACAGCCCAAGCTGGTCACTTACATGAGCAGTCTATGTATATATGAAAGGTTCAGATCAACCAAGGATTATTTTTATTTCTGATGGAATTAAAAATATAGGATAGGCAAGACATCCTCAGTTATATACACAGTTATCAAACATTCTATTTTAACTAGAAAACTTAGAGCCATATTCATCCCAGCTTCCTACAGCAAGTGGCAATTTTACACACTTAATCATTCAACATGTTATTTGTGCTAAGTGTTTTGAGAGGATGCACATTGGGAGAGTACACATGGGGTGAACACATTCCCCATCCTCATGCATCTCACATTCTTGTAAGGGACACTAGAAATAACTATGACAGACGATAAGTGCCACAACATGGTTATAGGACTACAGATACTCAAGGGAGGAGTGGACCACTTTTCATTCATCAATCAGTTGAAACTAAAATGGTGACATTTTGGCTGAGTCAAGAAAGATTGATTAGACTTCCCCAAAAAAGGCAGTCAGGTCAGGGAAGGAGTAATAAAATGAGCAAATACACGGATATAGGAGGGCACCAAGTTCTTCTGGAAAACAGCCAGAAGTGGAGTATGTTGGGAACCAGAGCACATACTGGGCAGAAAACCTCACCACTAATTTTTACTGAGCACTTACTGTGTGTACTCTCATCTGACCCTCACAACAGCCCAGTGAGGTAGGCATCATTATTCCCTCTTACAAGGGAAGGCTCAGGGATATAAAAACTTAAGTTAACTTGTCCACAGCCACAGTACTTCTGAGTGCCATAGACCAGCCTTCGGCTCTGGCCCACCTGACTCCAAAGCCCCCAGTCTGCTGCCTCCTGCCAGGGGGATCTGAGGGGGCACTAGGAGCCTTCCAGGCTAAGGATTTGGACTTCATATGGAAGGCAATGTAAGACCATCAGAGCTTTAGTAAGAAACTAAGGACATAAGCAGAGTAATGCTCTAAGGACAGAACACTTCAAACCATGGGTCACTACTTATTAGGAATCAATTTAAGTAGGTTTCGACTAGCACTTTTTTTTCCAAATAAAAGGATAGAATGGAATGGAATGGAAGAGAATAGAATATATCAGAATACATCTCACATAGATTAAAATACAATTTCATAAAACTTTTGTCTCACTTTAGATAGATAACATACAGGTAAGGAAGTAGATGACTAGATAGACAGCAGAGAGATGTATGTGTATATCGTGCTGTCATCTGAAATGAATTTCTTACTATGAGTCAGTTCTAAGAAGCTTGCCAGGAGTATAAGTATACAGGTCTGATTGGAGGAAGAGTGCCTGGGGGTAGGGAAACCAGTTAGAGGATATTTGCAGATTTCTGTAATGGACAAGAGTTTGAACTGGGGTAGTAGCAGCAGAATTCAACAGAAAGGATTTTGTGCAACAGATATATGTTTTCTCGGACTTAATCTGCACTGGAACATCATTAACCTGTTGTCTCTGCCCTCAATAGGGATCCCTCGAAGGCCCCTTCAGACTTGACTATTTCCTCACTCTCAGGAGGCTTAACTTCCATCTTGTGCCCCTCCCTAGGGCTCAAGCAAAGTAGTCTTTGATGCGTAGATTTGTTTTAAAGGAATGAAACTAACTCCTCTCTACTTAGTCCAGTAATCTGTCTGTTACAAAGCAGTGCCCTGACTTTGGACAGAAAACATTAGGCAAGCCCAGAGAGGTGCTAGGCCATAAAGATGGTCTTTTCCACTGGGCTCATTGTTAGAGGCTGTCCTGCTCTCTCAGTAGCTCTGCAATTCTGTCGCCTCCACCTTGGGCTCCCATTCCACCCTCTCAACATCCTTGCCAAGCCATTACTGTATTACTAACCCCATTTTTTAACGTATGAAGAAACTGACAGAGAAGATAAAGAATGCCTTCAAGTACCCCCATCCTCAGCTAGTAAACTGGGGAAGTGAGACTGAAACCAAGGCCCATGTGACTCCTGGCCACATGTTCACCACCATTAGTATGCTGCCTTTCATTAAGTTATGTTTCCTTTAGATTAAGAAAGTTATCTTTTTAAATTTTTATTTTAGTTGATTGTACCATAGAAAGCTAAGGATATCACTAGCCATGAGAGGAGAGAAGATAACCTTAAGATAAATAATGAAAACACATAAAATATAGTATGGCACAAAAAAATGAACATGAATTTTGCAGTTAGACCCAATTTCAAAACCCAGGTTGTTTGACCTTGGGCAAGTAACTTTAGCTCTCTGTCCCTATTTCTTCACATGTGACAATTCAATAAAATAAGTTATACAAAGAGCTCAGAATATGGCAGGTGTGCAATAAATTATACTATAGACATGAGAATACTATACCTGACACAGGCATTGCCATGAGGCATTCTGAGACCTCAATGCCAGGTTTACAAGAGGATGGAAACCATTCCAGTACGACTCAGGCTAAGAGAACTGACCTGCCCTTGGACTTATTTGTGGGAAAGGAGTCCACCAGGCAAAATCACATTATTTAAAGGCAAGCTTGGATCTGATCCAGCCTGACACTTATACCCAAGGGGCTAGAACTGGAGGCCCGGAAAGGCAGTAAGAACGTGGGAGCTGTGGAGATACTCACAAGATGTGTCCACAGCTGTGGAGATACTGTCAAGTGGGTGACAGAATTCCAGACAGACTCATTCATGTTGAAACTTAGCCAGAAACAAGAAAGACAAGGGGCCCATCTCCCAGGAGGAGGGGCCAACATGGGCCAGGAGCTATCAGGGCCTTTGTAAACTAAGTAATGACCCCCCCAAAAGTAGATATCCATGTCAACTCCCTGGAATCTATTAATGTTACGTTATTTGGAAAAGGGATCTTTACAGACGTGATTAACTTTAGGATCTTGAAAGGAGGGGCTTATCCTGGATAATCTGGGTGAGTCCTAAAGGCAGTCAGATGGATCCTCATAAAATAGACACACAGAGAAGACACACAGGGAAGGCTATGTCAAGACGGAGGCAGAGATTGGAGTGATGAGGCTACAAGTCGAGGAATGCTAAAAGCCACCAGAAGCTGGAAGAGGCAAGGAACAGACTGTCCCTTGGAACCTTCAGAGGGAGTGTGGTCCTGCCCACACCTTGATTTCAGACTTCTGGCCTTCAGTACTGAGAGAATAAATTTCTGTTCTTTTAATCCACCAAGTTTGTAGCAATTTATCTTTGGAAGCCCTAGGAAACTACCAGAGCCCTGGACAAGGGTTTGGGGTTTGGATAAAGTTTCAGCCCAAGAATAGAAATGGAGTTCAATCTAAAAGTAGAAGTCCATCACACAGGGGTTCATGGGGCAGACATCAATGTGGCATTTTGCTCCCTGGATATCAGACTTAGGCCATCCCAGACTAATTCCAGATCTAACCATGATGAAGAAGAGTGAGCAAGTCCTGGGACGGCTCAGGGGCTGGTGGGGTTCATCCTGCAGGTGGGATATTTCAGTACCCACAACCAAGCAGGGCAAACAGGAACTGACAGAGCAATCAGAGACGTTCTGCCAATAAATGATAAATAACTCACAGAATATGACTGCGTGCAGTCTGAGATGATGTCCATTTCATGAGAAAAAAACCCAAAGGCCAGAAAATATGCTGCTCCTTCTATGGAAGGAATCTGTCCCTTCATTCAAAGGCCAGGCCCATGCCAGCACTGGGGGCGCAGAGGTGAGCTCAAGGTCTCTCTGTAGCTTCCACAGCCTCTCCTGGAGCTGAGACCTCCCTGCACGCTCAAAAGACTCATTCTCCTTCAGCTGAGAGTTTCTGTGGCTTGAACAGACCATTCTGCGCCCATATTAGCAGGAATGGGGAAAGGAAGACCTTAGCATCTCTACAGGCTTCTAATTCACAGGTCGTTGAGTCAGCCTCACTGTTAGCATACAGTGGGGATTTCCTAGTCCCCAAAAGTAGTATAATAAGAGGATTTCAATTTAAATGTTCTCAAAGGCCACACTTCTCCCCCACCTTCCTAGGCACTACAGGAGAAACAAATATGCATCAGTTCCAGCCCCTGTCCTTCAGGAGTTTGTGTCCTCATATGCAATATGAGGTCTAGACATAATCACTTAAAACTACAGAGCAGTGGGTACCACCAAATGACACAGACAATCAGAGACAAAGAACTAGAGGGGATAAAATAGCTTTTATTGATACGGTCAATCCGGGCATGAAAGGATTCCAAAGTGTGGCAATCTGATATTAAATTTATATCATTAATTTTATAGCCACTAAAAACAGTATTATCCATCCATTTGGTTCTCACTTTGCTTTCGTTCTAACGCCTAGCTGAAATTCCTACTGCCCCACATGGTTCCTCAACTGATCCTTTTTTCTTTTGCTTGAATCAGGTTTAACTTTCTGAAGGCTGAAAATCATAAAGCAAAAAATGATACGAAACAAGGAGGAGGGAAGAGGGAGTTGGACTCACAGAACTACAGAAGTGAAGAAATTATTTTAATGTCAAAGCCTCAAACAAAGGCTCGACTACTGACTCCTCAGAGGGACGATGGGTTTGCGCCACATACATTAGCACTTGCCTCTTCGGGCTGATCTGTTTGTTGGTTGCTATGTGCATGGTGATAAAATGTCCATTTGGGTGGGATCAAAAATTGTATGACCCTCTTAGAGCACATCTGTGAGTACTGGCCTTTTGAACAAATGACTATAGTTCACCAGGCCTCCGTGCTGTCAGAGGCTGCTTCCCATATACCAACTTTGAGCCTAGCGCTACCATATGGACACATGGGGGTCCATGAGAAATAGTGGCCGAGGGGCCTGAAAGCATGAGAAGGTCTGGCCAAAAAAGTGACAGGTTTTGTCCAGGCTGCCGAAGAGAAATGTACTTAGGCTAGAAAGACTGAAGAGGTGCACATCTTCAGAACGTGCCTGCGGATCCAAATACACCCTAACAGATTCTTGAGAGAGCCCCCGGCGGCCGTGTTAACCTTGTCATTGTTATTGTTAAGAGGCTATGCTCATTTCTGGCACCTAACACTGGACACATTGACAGCAACGGGGTTGATGGAAGAGGAAAGAATCTGTTTTGCAGTTAAAAAAAAAAACAGTTCTCAGGCCATTTGAAATCATGCCAGAGAAGTACTTGATTTCGGCATTCCTAAGCTCTCTGCGATGATGCCGCAAGTGGTGTCCCCCACGTGTGATGATGTATTTCAGGGCCAGAGCTTTCTCAAGACGTTCCAAGCCTGCAGGCTCCTGATCCTTTTTCAAATTACAAAGATGATAGTATCCCAGTGAGAGTTGTGACTAGTCTAAACTCTCCACAGCTGTGAGATGAATGTACAAATTCCAATAAAGATTCTGCGTGTTATGGACTGAATTTACCTACACGGCATCAAGGCCTAACTCAGGACGGCTTAAAAGAATCAGAGCTGCCCCCAATGCTATTTCCATTTCTTCTATAGCATTAGCTGCTGGGAAGCTGGTGACTGTTCTGTGAAGATGCCTCCTCCCTCACACCCACGCCACTGTCACTGCCCAGCGGTGGGTATCTATTTATCTATCTATTTACTTGGGAAAGTCAACAGGGCTTTGTTTTCTTATCATGGACACCTTTTCCCTAAAATACTTGCTTGGAATGCTAAGTAAATGCAATAATACACAGCACGCCACTTTTACCGTGTTTAATAATTGTATTGTCTGAAGACTCTTGGCTATACTCCTTTATGAAACATCTGACACTCGGCATGCTTTCCAAGACTGGGAAAGAGTTAAGGGACAAGGATTCACATCACTGTCTACACATATGAACAATTATAGAGAGAATAAATAAGATTCTTCACTTTGGAAAACAAAAAGACCAAAGGAATATATAACATGTTTTTTAATTATCTTCTAATATGATTTGCACGAACACAGACTCTTCCAAAGCCAAGTATACATTCATCACGTACATCCACCTCCATTGCTTAGAGGCCGCTGAAGTTCACCTGGTATCGCTCCTGACATCTGGAGATTTTTTTTTTTTTTGCCGCTGTGGCTTGTGGGATCTCAGTTATCTCACCAAGGACTAAACCTGGGCCACAGCAGTAAAGCCTGAAATCCTAACCACTAGGCCACCAGGGAACTCCCTGCAGATTTTTAATAGTATGCTATCATCATCCCATTTATCAAACAGCCATACACATATGTGATATGTGGCGTTTCTCATTGTAGACACTGAACTTGACTTTTCTCACTCTAACGCAAACCAGAAAGACAACACAACTGAGGTCAGAAGACCCAATGAAGAGTTGAACAAGCTGTAAGTGAAATTCTCAAGACACCAAACCTCTGGACGATCTACACATGATATTCTATTAAAACCGGAGTGGGAGTGGAAGAAGGAAACAAGCTCCAATTTTTTCCAATATTCATGTAAACAAAACACACAACTAGAAACATTTCCTCTTTTATCTTTTCATAGTCCTTCATGCAAATCTTCTACATGCTAAAAGATTCTTTCAGCCACTGGTGGTATACCTCAGATTTCATCTTTTCTAGAGAAAAATCAAATTATTAATTTAAGCCTATTAAACTGTATGGCAACTATGCGTAACTCCCCCAGAACCATATTGCAAGGGCAATTTCAGTATCAAGTGGCTTATTCCTGTCTTTTTTTGGAGGCCAGTTCCAAGTACCATCACCCAGCAAAGCAAGTTAGGGAAAAACAAAACAAAACTTTAAAATATTGAGTGGGAAGTCATACAATATGCTAGGATTCTGATAGCTAAAACAAAGAAAACTTCAGGGAGTATAACCAGGGCAGCCAGACAGGTAAGTGGAATGTTGCCTTGCTGGGAATATTCAAGGTTGGTCTGGTGGTAAACATTAGTGATGTGCTGTTAAATGCTTGACAACTAACTCTAGTGAGAAAAGTACTTTGTAGCATGTGCAATTTCCCTGGAGTAAGTACACTCAGGAAGCCTGATTCCAAGCTACCCAAGTGACATCACTAACAGGAAGTTAGGAAGAGATTCACAATAACAACCCACTGTATAGTATTTCAGATACAATAGATGTAAATAACCTCAACAGCATAAATTATAGTAAAATGTAGGGAAATAACTAGACTGTGGTGAATTTTGAGTATTGCTTTTGTTTTTTAATATATTTAATTTAATTTTTTAATAATGGTTGCATTTAACAGCTGGGTCCCAAAAGTCGAATATTTAAAGGTAGGCTCTACATTCGCTCCATCACACCACTTCATGTTGCTCTTCAGGGACATTAAAGATATTCTGAACAAACAACAAACCAAATAAATGGAGCTACTAATTCAACTCGATTAAACTAGCTCCAGAGTTTCCAAGGCTGCCAACCTCTTTGCTATCCCACGTTAGAAATACTCAAAGTTCAGGTTTCGGTATGCACAGTATTTTACAGCAGTACCATGAAATGACAATACCTTGCATTTTATCACGTATCACACTTTTCAAAGTAGTGTTTTTACGGCACTGTGGGACAGTCTGGCCCTGCATAGTGAATTTAAATCAGTGGGCAACAGCATTTTAGTGCCTAGTGGGTAAAAAGAGTCCTTGGGAGCTGTTTGTCCAAGAGAGAGGGGCAGGGGTGGAGCTGGGAGCCCGGCAAGGAAGCCCGGAGGCTGGTCGGTGGCCCCACGGTTGCCGGTTCCCTCCTGGAAATGCACACCTCTGCAAGCAGGTGTACAGCAGCACCAGGCTTTCTTCCTTACCTCTTGTTTTCTGACGCTAACTTTAGCGATTTTACTAAAATTCAGTTTTTTCTGATGGGGAGTAAAAGGTTGGACGAGATATGCTCTAAGAGCCCCTCAAGAAGGTAAAATTATTAGCGCCATAACATTCAAATATGCTCTTATCTGGCAGAACAGTTTTGCAGTGTTTTTCTCACGATCTAAACATACCTGTTACTGGAGTAGATACTTGTGTGTAGACTACATAGATCTCATTGCTAAAGGTAACGTCAACAGTAGTCGTGGCCGAGTGGTTAAGGCGATGGACTAGAAATCCATTGGGGTCTCCCCGCGCAGGTTCGAATCCTGCCGACTACGACCAGTTAAACTTTTGGTACAAATCCTTGTTTTCCTTTTGCAGGCTTCTCCACAGATTATTTAAAGAATTATGAACTGCTGGAATACAACTGGGACCCCCAATGGGGCAGGATGAAGAGCGGATGAGGGAGCTAGGCAGTCGTGTGACTGTGGTTACAACTTGAGTCCAGAAGAGGGAGATGGGACAAAACACGCCAGATAATCTGGAAGAAAGAAAAGCAAAGCGTCGCGAAGTAGGAATGGACACTTCCGTCAGACCTCTCGCTCCGCGGGAAAGCCTGTGCCCCGGCGCCTCGCTACCCCACTGCATCCTTCCGCGCGAGCGCGTCAGCGCCCAGCCATCGCGAGCTCCTAAGACAGCCTCGGAATGGCTCGCGCATGCGCGGGGGTGGCCAGCGCGCCCTCCGGATCCTCGCGTTGCCCCTGGAAACCACACGGTGCTGTAGCTACCAGAGCAAGGGAAGGACATGAGGATTCAAGATGGCGAAGGACCTGGACGAGCTCTTGGATGAGGTCGAGTCCAAGTTTTGCAGACCAGACCCACTGAGACTGGGTATGGTCGAACGGCCCAGAGGCGGAGGCGGTGGCGGTGGCATCCTCAGCAACGACCGGAACCCAGCCGAGGCGGAAGAGAATCTCAGGTTAACAGGCGGGAGGGGTGGGCTGTTCTGGTGAAGCCTGCTTCAGGTCCTAAAGCCACCCTCCGCCGCCGGACCCAAAGAAATGTACCCCCGCCCGCGACCTCCAGCTCCTCTTCCTGCTAGGGCCCAGACTCTCAATTCCCCACTACCGGGGCCGCACACACTTCAGCTCCCCGGCCTGTAGGATCCTAACATCTCTTCCCAAGGCCCGACTCCGCCCCCCAAGCAAGCCCCAGAGGACTGGCCCCGCTGATGCCCCGCCTCTAGAGCCCGCGGTTTCGCTCAGGTTCTGATGCGGGAGAGGGGGTGCAGCTTAGGCTCTCTCTCTTGAGCCCCGAGGGGGTCACGGTGACCCGGGCCTCCGTTTGTGTGAGCGATTCTTTTCCGCTTTTGAGATGCCAGCACAGAGAACCTCATCCTATTGCCTCTGGTCCTCTTGGGACCCCATTCCCAAGGCAGAACAATTCTTGGGCCAATTGTTGGAGAAAACGATTCCATTCTATTCCATCATTAGTTGATTTTTTTTTTTAAGCTCAGATAATTGAATGAGATTAGATTTAAGATTAAAAGGTTTAATTATTGGTAACACTGTCTTTATTAATCCAGCCACCTTCCTTCTCCCCATGGCCCCAGCTAAGGGTACCAGATGATCTCAGGCATCCAAATTGAAATTTGGGGAATTTTCTTAAGTCTTGGCTTTTGATCCAGAAAAAGTATCTTTCAAATTTGTCAGTCATTTTTCTTCTGTGTAATTATTCAATAATAGGACTTTCTTCTTTATCTCACTTCCCCCCTCAATTCCAAAAAAACAAAATTTTTGCCAGAGTGAGTATTGTCCTTCAAAGTGATGGCTTGGGAGCCTCTGCAGTGACTCTTGCTTGAATCTCTTGGAGACGCTTGTGGAATTACACAGAGGCAGCTTTGGAACAACCCAAGAAAGTCAATCTTGTTTATTTATGGCTGCATCTGTGGGTTTTGTTTTGTTTTTGCGCACCTGCGTGTGATTTCCCAGAACCCAACACCATTGCTACCCAATTTACAAGACTTACCTCTAATGACATTTGTTTATAAAAATTCACCCTCAGAAGATAAAAACATTGAAAAGAGTCTAAAATTTAGAAGCAGAAGTTCTAAAAATTAGTCGAGTACTTGGCAGCATTCTAAAAAAAATAACTGTAGAGCCAACTAAAATGACTGCTTTGGGGACTTCCCTGGCGGTTCGGTGGTTAAGACTCCGAGCTCCCAATGCAGGGGGCATGGGTTCATCCCTAGTGGGGACTCGGCCAAAAAAGATGACTGCTTTGAATGGGCTAACGCTCATTTGACTGTTTATGCAAATAGCACTCTCACTAATTTGTATATTATTATCTTGAATGCTGGACATTCTTATGTACTCATTCCCAGCACATCTACCATTCCTATCCTACAACAATGTTACCTTGCACGTTCTTTTGTTCTTTTTATTTATTCCTTTGGGGCATGGAGAAAATTTATCAAAGAGCCTTCCAGAGCCTATTCATCTTAGGAGAACTAGCACAGAGGGATAGGATGTCTTAGAGCAGGCTGCTGAAAATGAAAAGGGTTACTAAGGTGGACGGATCCTCTCCAAGCACAGGTCCTTTTGTACCTCTCTCCGTAGCCTGTTGTTACACTACTAAAATCCATCCATAATCCTCGTAGCATCCCATCCCACCTTACTACCTCAGATTTTTCAATGATACATTTATAGAAGCTGTAACAAACCAGTACTGTTGTCATTCATGTGTTGAATTCAAGTGTTGTCATTCACTTCATTTGGCAGTGTAGTTGTAAATTATGCCAAAAAAAACCAGCAACAAAGACCCTAAACTTAATAACAAATGTAGAATATAATGTCAAATATTAAAATTTTGTCCTGAGCCAAAATTGATACCTAAAAGTTAGGAACTGATTTACATTATGAATTTATTAATAGGAGACTACCTGCCAATTGTGTAGTGATATAGCCTGTATCTCTTTTTCTTAAAAGAGTTAAAATACCGAAATTGTCCCTTAAAAATGATAGCTCTGCAGATAATAAATGACCATGACACATCTGGATGCCAGGAACTACTGCTAAGTACCTCATGAAAGTACAGAGTACATCAGAGAGTACATCATGAAAACCAGAGGAGAGAATTGCTAGAGGACATCTTAGCAACCTGCTGTCACAAAAGAACTTGAAGGAATTGGTACACAAGTGTCAGGTGCTTCTGAAAGATTAAAGCTAATTGGAACCGAGAAAGGCCATTGAATATAGTGATTTGGGCAGTAGTGACTTTGAACAAAAGAGTTTCACTATAGTTGAGGGATATAGAGGCCAGAGATGGAATATTACACCTGGAAGAAGTTTTAAATAGTTGTCTAGATTTCCTCTTTACATATAAAATGTCTGAGGTTCAGAGAGGTTAAATAATTTAAACTAGGTGGGTAGTTCTCAACAGGTGATGACTTTACCACTCAAGGGGCATTTGGCAATGTCTTGACATTTTTGATTGTCATAACTGGGGAAGGGTGTGCTACTGGCATCTAGTGGGTAGAAGCAGGGATGCTGTAAAACATCCTACAGTGCACAATAGCCTGCCCCTCTCACTGTGGTACACACACACACACACACACACACACACACACACACACACACACACACCAACGAATTATCTGTTCCCAAATGTCAGTATTTCTAAGGTTAAGAAACCCTTATCCAGATCACCAGCAGATGCTAAATCCAATATACTTGTAAGGAAGTAGAAATAATGGATATAGACTACTCTTCAGTAGTGAGTAAAATAGGGTGGCAGCTTCAAGAGGGGTTTTGGAATGTTTCTTTGAAGAGGAAAGCATACTTAGCATACTTGGGAAGAAACCAGTATACAGTGGAAGATATTAGGGGTAAAAGTTAGAAAGGGAAAAACTGAAGAGGCAAAGTCTGGACATAGATGGAATCAGACATTCAGTGTTAGGCAGTAGCCTCTGCGTTTTCTTACATCAGGTTAATTATCTTACTCTAAGCAGTATCAAAGGAGGGCTATAATCCTGATGTTAACAGTTTCGGAGCAAATATGTTTCTAGAAATAGAGAGTTAGTCTAAAAAAAACCTGTCTTTTAAAACAAATAATTTAATGATCCAATGAAGTTATAAAGTTATAATGATATACAGCATCTGTAACATAAACTCTAAAGAGAGTTAATCTCATTTAGTGTTAGGTGTCTAGACTGCCCTAGACTCAATTCCAAGCCTCTCCTCCCACTATTTATATGACCTTGGCGAGTTTTTGAATCTCTCAGTCCCTATATCTTCATCTATGTAAAGTATTCAGTAAATGTTAGCTATTAAATAGGAGTTCCATGCAGTAACAGTTTGTCAGTAATCCTGTGATGATTATACCCGCAGAAGGTAAAGAGGTAGAGATACTCCGTCAAGCAGATATCACTTTTTTGTGTGTATGTGTGTAATTAATCATTTGGTTATATAACCTTTGGCTCCTGTAGTAAAGAGGTATGATTATTTGACTTACAATGGAACCCTTAGGGGAAAATTAGACATATTAAAATTATCTTTGTTTATAATTCTCAGGTTCTACTTATAATTGTACATATTTTGTATTCTTAAATAAATGGTTGATGTAATTTAGAAAAGTGCCTACCCACCTTTCTCTTATATATAACGTACAGCTTTAAACGTTATATTTTAAGTATGTAAAAGTACACATGGGAATTTGTACCTGATGAACTACATCCTTTTTCTCAAGAATCCTAGGCTATGTCCATAGTAGGAAAAAAAGAACATCACATTTGTCCTTCTGTTATCAACTCTAGTAATGGACTTTATTTAAACAAAACTCTTCTGATGCTGGCTGGCTTTATCTGCACTTAAGCTTCAGCTGTTTTCTTGTTTGTTTGTTGTTTGTTTTTTCAGATCAACAGAAACATTTAAAAAAGAACATGATCTTGACAGTCTTATTAACGAAATATTTGAAGAGCCCAACTTTGACAAAAAATGCTTTGTAAGTCAAATGTTCTAAATGTACAGTAATTCTTTCATTATCTCAAGACATGTTTAGAATAGTCTGAAAACTTATTAGAATACACAAGTATCTATAGTCCTTTGAATTCTGAGAAATACAATTATTTAAAGAAATTATTCCACTTAGATTTAAATAAGAAAAAAATTAGAAACTATGTTTTGCTTTTTATTTCTCAGCAAGAATGAGAAATTAGAAAAGCTGTTGAACAAAAGTCAACTTGCAGATGAAGTTGGTTACTTGTATTTATTTGTATACTCTAAGAATACTTTTCTAAAAGACCAAAATCAGCTTTCATTATAGGAATGTGCTTAGCATCTCAAATGCTTTGCCGTTGCTCTCATCCCATGAACTAATCAGTTAAGTTGGTAGTATTTTATTTTTTTAAATGCTTATATATCTATATCAACTTTATAAAAGCTCATAAAATAATATAACAGCCACCTATATATTTACTAGTCATACTGAACATATCTTAACATTTTGCCAGATTTGCTCCTCTGGATTTTTTTTTTTTTGGCCACACCATGTGATTTGTGGGATTTTAGTTCCCTGACCGGGCATTGAACCCAGGGCACAGCAGTGAAAGCGCTGAGTCCCAACCACTGGATCGCCAGGGAACTCCCTGGACTTTTTTTAAAGATATAAAAATTATAGTTTAAGAACTCTCCAAATCTTACTCTACTGCCTTCCTTCCCAAAGGTAACCATTAGCCTTTCCATCCATACTTTTATACTTTTATGACATACGTATGTAACCATAAACAATTTTAACTAATGTATAGCAGTCCCTTACGTAACTCCACCGCAGTTTATCTACATCCCTGGTGATTAGACATTTTGATTATGCCAAGTTGTTGCTCTTACAAACAGTGCTTCATCAAATATCTTTGTATGTCTTTTTTTTTTTAACCCATGTATAGGAGTTTCTCTAGGATATATAAACCTAGGAAGTCACAAGGTGTGCTCATCTTCAACTTTTCTACCCATTGCCAAAATGTTTCCCAAAGTGACTGTCTTATTTGTATTCTTCTCACCAGCAGTGATGAGAATGTATATACTTTCATTTTTACCAGTTTGGTAGGCACAGAATATATTTGTTAGATATATATATATATATATATATATATATATATATATATATATAT